>NC_142928.1:106551913-106884413 GCF_046866305.1 Octopus bimaculoides
CCAACCACTTCAGAAAGTATCCTGAGTTTTTTTTTTTTTTTAATTTTTTTGTATGGTATCAGCATTAGTGTGGTTGTCAAGTAATTCACCAGACTAGATCCTTCAAATGAGTGGTAATGTTGTAGGAAGTAAAGTGGCTTTATGCCAAGTGTTGAGATACTGAAATATGTTAGAGGGATAGGAACAGGAATATTGCAGTAGAGAAGATACATGGCTACTCCTGCAGGAAAGAGATATAAAAATGGTGGCGATGCAATGTCGGGATTTACTCTTATGGCGCAAGAGAGCGAACAGAAGATAGAATTGGGAAAAGTGAGTGGGTAAGTTCACAAGAATGTGAAAGGAGACAATCAAACATATCTTTGTCAGAACTTTTCCTTTTCAAGAGCATGTTGATAAATACTGACTTAATACATATTTGTATTTTGCAGAAGAGGATGAAATTACTCAAATGGATTTAGGTGGTCTCTCTAGGAACTCTACAGCACAAAATGCAGACAAAAATGATCAAGCATTAGGTAATGTAGATTGCTGTTGTTTATTTCCTTTCTATTGAAATAAATTAAAGCAAGAATTACATTTATTATATATTTGTTTTTTGTTTTTCTGTTCATAAATCATGTACTTCCTTCTTCCCTTAGAAGATGTATCTGTTGAAAAATGATTAAATCACTTACTCAAGATTTTATGATCAGTAACAACAATCAATGAGTGATCATCTCTATCGTTTTCTTAATGAAATCAGATGTATCCAAGCCCACATTTTGTTTACTCACAGGAGTTTCATTTGAGCCTGCAAAAGCTAATATAACACTCATTAATTTAGCAGTATTGCTACTGCCTTCAGCAATTATTTCTTTCTTCGGTCCAGTAGACTCTGTGTACTGCTCAAACTCCTTACAGAAGAGTTTCTGGCAGTACACAGTATAGAGAGCACAGTCCTCAATGGCCGGTATTCATTTGACTTACATAAAAAGAGAATTAGAGAGTGGAATATTTGAAAATTTTTTTTTAAATGCAATTGAAATGGAATCATACTTTACAGAATACAAAGAGGGTCTTTTTTTTTTAACTTGCTGGTTCTAAAGAAAGGCAGTGATTACGACTATTTAGAACCACAAGATTGATGCGAGATGGAGAGATGAGTGAGATGTACCTGAGTAGAAGTAGCACATGACATGCTGGCTCTGAGGAACAAAACTCATTAATGGTCACTATTCCTCAGAGTAGTAGAGAAAGTGGAGAGAAGAAACAGCATGCTTGTGAGTTAGAGTCTGAAACATGTCTGTGATTGATTTTATGCCAATCAGTCAGGGAGCCATTCATTGTTGTGTGAAGTCATATAAAAACAATATGATAGACTCTACTGAGAGCAATGAAATTCTTACCCCAACTTCTACACTTTCTGAGAAACCACCTCCCCTACTAATTATATCATCTAGGTAACAGAAGCTATAGACTACTTCTTTTGGGTCATTTAAGCATTTAAGAGAACCTATTTCTGGCCGGTTCATAGTACATATTGCCCTTGTGCATCTGCCACGAGCAAAGTTTACTTCCTCTCTTACCCTGCCTATGATTATACAACATCTCTTGTGTGTTCATTGCTTATATTGGGCATAACATGTTGAGATTATAGCTGCTCCTTTTCTGCTTATTAAGCAAGCCCATTTCCTGATGCTACCATGATCTTGTCATCTTTCCTACTTACTAACACCTTCGTATTTGTTAAGTTTGCCTTGAGGCCTCACCAGCTGGACAAGTAGTTCAGTTGGTCAAACAAGTGAATCATTGAAATTGACAGAGATCCATTTAGTTATATATATATATTAAAATAAGTATTGGAAGTTAACATAATTGACAAAAATGCAGCATGCCCACAGTCCAATGATTGGAACTACTAAAAAAATACAAGAAGCACTACATGTTTTTTTAAACATTGCCAAATAGGGAAGAAGATTTCTTGAAAATCTACCAAAGCATCTTATACAAATGATTGTTAGTTCCCACCATCTTTGTTTTTATGACGATCATCATGATCATGATAATTTTTTATTTACCATTACATAACAAAAAGCTTTGTCATCACCTGTGTCTTGTTTATTGTAGACCGAGCAAAGGAAAAGGTGCAGGACCTTGAAGAAGAGCTGAATATAGCTAGAAAGAACTACAGTCAACTTGGTGGCATGATTTCAGAGGAACAAAAACAAAGAAAAGACATACAAGAAAAAAATCAGTACTGAATTAAGTTTTCAAATTTAGTCTCACTTGCTGTCAGTATCATCTTCATCATTAATAACCACCACCACCACCACCACCACCACCACTACCAAGAACAACAATAACAGCAACATATGTAACTTGCTGTTATTGTCATCAACACCCGATAACCACTAACACCATCACCATTTCATCTAAGTAGTTGTCTTTGTCACTAATCCAGTGAAAGATCAACTTTGTCACTGATCCAGTGAGAGAGTTTCAATAATGTTGCTTGACCAGCTAGAAATAGAGGTTAAATATTTCTCACACCACGCCCTGACTGCATTTAATAATGTGGCCTGGGGTATACTATGTCTGCGAAAAAGATGGTATGATCAGGGCAGGAATTCCTTCAGCCATTGGTTAGTTCAATGAAGGGCTAAACAACATCATCACCATCACTATCACCACCACCACGACCATTGTCATTACCACCACTACCACCACCAAGATCATCATTGTTGCTACGGTCATCATCATCATCATTATTGTCAATATCATCATTTTAATGTTTTTATTGTTTTAATACCTGTGTTTTATAACTTGTTATATTGCCTCTTGGTGGTGGTAAAATGTTCTTTCATTTATTATTTTGTCATCATTTAAGGCAGCGAGTTGGCAGAACTGTTAGCACATCGAACAAAATGCTAAGTGGTATTTTGTTTGTCTTCATATTCTGCCAAGGTTGACTTCACCTTTCATCCTTTCAGGGTTGATAAAATAAACACCAACTATGTACCAGGGTTGATGTTATCACCTAGCTCTGCTCCTGTAAAATTTCAGGCCTTGTGCTTTTAATAGAAAAGATTGTTTTGTCACTATTTGTTTGTCTTTAACTACTTTATATGGCTTGGCGTAAGTAGACAGGGAACACCTATGACTTTTGCAGAGCTCCAAAGAAGTACTGGGGAAAAGTGTTATTGCATTTGAAAGACCATCAAACGGGATACTTTGCAAGACAGTGAACTCAGCTCAGGACCAAGAGCCTAGTGGTGGTAGTATCAAACTGATTAGCAGAATAGCTCTCCAACTTATTGGCAAGATGGTGGTTGGAGCTGAATAAACATGTTAGATTAAATACTTTTAGGCATTTAGTTCTTTTTCATTCTGAGTTCAAATTGCACCAAGATTGACTTAACTTTTAAGTGGCATACAAAAATTATTGTCCTTCCACAAACTTTGTGTCCTTGTAAGAAGTCAATATTATTTGACATCATCATCACCATCATTACAATCACTTAATGTTTGTTTTCCATGCTGGAATGAGCTAAACAGTTTGACAGAATCCAACAAGCCACAGAGCTATGCTGAGCTCCATTGTTAATTTGGTATGGTTGCTACAGCTGGTTGTCCTTCCTAATGCCAACCACTTTACTGAGTGTACTGGGTGCTTTTTATTTCGCAACACTGGCACTTGTGAGGTTGCAACTAACTTGAAAATCTCAAAAGAGAACGGAGGAAAAGGAAAAAGCTCTTGCTGCTAAGTGAGGGTGAGTTTCCAAGGGGGAAGGGGACTTTAAACCAAGTGTCAAAGGTTGCAGTATGATAGACAGACAAGCTACAGAAGGGATACATGATTACCACTCATATAAGCATGGGTGAGAGTAGCTGGGAGGAGCTAGAAGTTGTGATGGAGTGCCAAAGCAAACTCACAAGGTACAGGAAGGAAAGTATAAGAGAGAGCATAGACAATGGGTCAGGAGAGGACAGGGAAGAATAGGTGCATTCATAAGTTTGTGAGGGGAAAACAACAGAGGATCAGAGAAGGGAGTAGTGAAAGTTCCGTTGATGGGAAATATCAGTATAGAGAAGGGGTATAGATCAGAAAGTTGGGGGATGATGTGCAAGGTAGAGATGTAGGAAAGCATAGGGGTAACTAGAAGGAGTGGAGTGTGATGGCATGTATGAGAGGATGTGAAGAATGAAAGCAAATATGTAAGATGTTAAATGGATTAGAATGGAATATGGTAAACTTGAAATTCGGATAATTTTTAGAGATTATTGAAAAATATGTTACAATGAGTCTTGCAAATATTTCATAGTTCTGGTAGGCAAAATAGTGAATGTGTTATTTCAAAGAATAAAAATGGGATGTACTGAAAAAGCTGTTCCACTTAGGGTTCATTCTTATTGTTGGCAATCTGTGTCCTAATCAAACTGAATAGGGAGATGATTCAGGTCGATTGTTACAGATTTTAAACGAAATCTGTCAGATGGCAACCTGTTATACTCCACCAATCAAGGAGCCTCTAAGTGGCTGCTTTACCGGCAAGAAAAAGCAGCTAAATCTCCCCTCTACTATCTTTAAACAAGACAAATGGATATTGGATAATAAAGTCTTAAATACACTGAAAATAAGGTGGAACAGTCATGGTTAGAATTCCTTTGATCATAGGTTGCCTCCAGCAGATCTGATATGGAGGGTTGGCAAAACAATAATTTGAAAATGTAAACATCTTTAATAGCATTAAATAAATATGTTAACCCACAGAAGTTTTATTGTTAAACAAATTCTATCTTACTTGATCTTTAATCGATACTTAATATGATGCTTTATTACAATGTTTTATAATAGTCTTCATAAAGTCTTTGGGATTTTACTGAAATGTAATGACTAAATGTACTTGTTTAATTTTAAAGAACAATCAAAGAATTGGAAACTCAGCTTGAGTATGAGCGGCTACGTCGAGAGAAATTGGAGGCTCAGGTTGATGAGTGTCAACAACAGCTCGCTCTAATTGGAGCCAACTTCTCTTCTGAAGACACAGATGTATGTAGCTATCTTGTTTTTAATCTCTAACAGTCATTTTCAGCTATCATTAAAATATCCATGCCCAAAGGGTTATCATCAGGGTCTATAAGATTGGGATTCAACTGATACATTGTTCCAAGACCCAAAGAGTGAAGCAGAGATCTATGACCCCCACCTGCACCAAAAGAAACCCTTATAGTTCCTTGAATTTTGAGAGGAATCCTGCCCATCCCAGGGCCTGAAAGTGAATTTGTTGACTTTGCCAAATTTTTCTTGACGTTCCCTGCAGTTAAGAAAATATAATTAATTAATAATATTGGGTTGTCCAGAAAGTTTGTGCCAATTTTTAAAGGAAAGAAAAAGGTCAATAAATACTTGCCATTACATTTTAATCAACCAAATATGAACCATTTTGTTGCACAATGCGTCTCCATCTTTCCTTTAACTTGAAAATAGCCTCTTCCCAGAATTGAGGTGGTTTCATGGCAAAGAATTTATCAAGGTATCTTTTTACGTCATCCAAGGAATTGAAATTTCTACCATTAACACTATTCTGCAGAGATCTGAATAAGTGGAAATCTGAAGGAGCAATATCTGGTGACTATGGAGGGTGGGGTAACACATCCCAGCCGAGCTGCAGCAATTTTTGTCTGGTTTCCGAAGAAACGTGCGGTCTTGCATTATCATGTTGGAAAACAACACCCTTCCTGTTGGCCAATTCTAGACGTTTCTCTTGAATTGCTGCTTTTAACTCGTCCAGTTGTGTGCAGTATTTCTTAGAATTAATTGTCTGGTTACTTGGGAGAAGCTCAAAGTACAGAATTCCTTTCCAATCCCACCAGACACAAAGCAAGACTTTTTTTAGGGTGAAGACCCACTTTTGGGGTGGCTAACGGTGGCTCATGTCGCTTATTCCAGGATCGCTTTCTCTGAACATTTTGGTAGATAATCCATTTCTCATCACCTGTCACAATTTGCTTTATAAAAGGTGCGTTTTCATTCTGTTTATTAAGTGAATCACAGATGGAAATGCGATCCAAAAGGTTCATCTCACTCAACTCATGTGGTACTCAAACATTGTAGCAATTTGTGTACCCAAGCTTTACCAGGTGCTCATGAATGACGGATTTTGATAGGTTGAGGCTTTCTGCCAATTCTTGGGTTGTGCAATGTAGGTTATTCTCAATTAATGACTTGATTTGGTCATCATCTGTAGTGGATGGTCTGCCTGATCACTCTTTATCAATAAGGCTACAATCTCCAGCTCAGAACCTTGCGAACCACTTCCGTACAGTTCTTTCGGATAAAGAAACATCACTGTAAACTGCGCATATTTCTTTGGTTGTTTGTGAGGTATTTTTCCTTTTACGGAGAAAGAAAAGCATCAAGTGCTGAAAATGAACTTTCCTATCTTCCATTTTAAAGGGTTACAGAATTAACACAGGTTATGGGAACATAAACTGTCTTCCACGAAAAGATAGC
The DNA here is from genome assembly GCF_046866305.1 of Octopus bimaculoides. Classification (NCBI taxonomy): domain Eukaryota; kingdom Metazoa; phylum Mollusca; class Cephalopoda; order Octopoda; family Octopodidae; genus Octopus; species Octopus bimaculoides. The sequence continues at coordinate 106,558,410 of NC_142928.1, forward strand.
TTAAACTGTGCTCTAAATGGAAGTGTAGTCAAATCCTATTTCATAGACTCAACCACATTTCTAAAATAAGTCGAAAGGTAAGCTACTATAAATCGGCATGAACTTTTTGGACAACCCAATACTTATGTGGTGGAAGAAGAAAATATTAGCTCAGTGAATGATATTGATTTAATCTCAACTTGGTACATCTCTTATGTCCTTATGATAACTTTTGACTTCTACTCATTACTTGTACACTAGTGTATATTAATATAGTAATTCTGTTATCACTTATGTAGTAAATTTGGAGATTCCATTGCTTCACTGAGGAGGATTAATAATGCTGAAACATCTCTACAGTTGTCATCCATACTTGCCATGATTAGATTAAATAAGTTTAGTCATTGAGTTAATGTTTTCTTCACCACATGTACAATCAATTAATTTTATTTTTTGCCTCACTACATTAAGTATGACGGTAGGAACTTGATTGTTGATTTTTATGTGGATAGCATCCCTAAGAAATGCTGTTGTGTCTAAATTTCTTAGCCTTATCTCTGCTCCATCTTTCCTCAACCAGCCATCAGTTAAGAATGCTTTTCTACTCAGTATGCATTTTATATTATAATTCATGAAAAAGAATAACAATGAAACATAATGTGTTTCAATATTCTTAAAGTAGAAATAATTACTTTCTTTGAGTTGAATTGTTCTACAAATTCAGTTTTTTTGTGTGAATTCTTGGAATAGGTGATGTTACAGAATTAGTTGCAGGAAAGGTGTCAATCAACAAAGAATAGAAATACAACTTAAATACATCCCTACTTTGAATATATATTAAAAAAGTATTAATAGATTTCATATTTCATAATCTTCAGATTTCTCATAGATTATTTTTAAATGAAGTTCTCTGAATTTTGTTATCATTTGTAGTGGGCTTGTTTTCCCACATATATACTTTGTGTTTTTCTTCTTTTCTTTTTTTAATTTTCCAGGCAAGTTCTGATATCTCAACAAAGCCATCAAATCAAGTGCCTACAAAATATGCTAAATCACCAAAGGTCAACCATAAACATAAAACTGAAGGTATATCCATTAAGCGAAGTGTCAACAATGGCAAAAAAGTCAGCTGTTAAGTGACACACTGATACACACTGTTTACTTATCCAATACTTAATATATTCTTATATCACTGTATTTTATATCGATAACATGGGTTTCAAACTGACAAATACCAGGCCCACTGAAATATTAGTGAATATTTTTGGGGCTCCCCTCTTTATATATGAGAACACAAAACTTTTTGTTTGTTTTTTGCCATGGTGTTGGACAAGTTTTAAGTTTTAAACCATCTTCATTTTGTTTGTCTCCTTATTAATCCTTAAAGTGTCTCCACTCTCATTAGAGGAAACACTGTACTAAAGTAATGATTTCTTACATTGCTATGAAATCTCAGGAGGAGGAGGAGTGAAATTCTGATATTTCTTTATTTTGCAAAGGCATTAAGTTATTTTGATGAGTGAAACAGAAATATTGTAGTAAGTTATTGAAGTAGATTTCAAGTGGGGTTACAACTTTTGTTAGAAGATTAATATATTTAATCAACAACAGATTAGTGATATGCACTTAATAAAATACTTTTTGCAATTCATTAGTATGCACTAAATATCAAGAATACAGTTTTGCTTCATTTGTTAGTCAAAATGAGTTTATCAGATTTAATGACAAATTCTGTGAGATAGTAAATTATTTTACAAAAATTAACATTATTCCTAAGATCCTAATAAAATGGTGATTGTACCTCTCTTAAGTAATATTTGCACGAAACAGTCTTTTTTATTAAGCTATTAAGTTGTGATATTTGTAACTGAATAAAAAAAATGAAATTACCCCAAAACATATTTTAAACTTTTTTTAAGGAATTCATTACCCTATAAATATTAATGTTAAAGCAATTCAAAACTACAAAACTGCATGTTTTCACATAATTGAGTCTGATAATGATTTTGATATTTGCTAGCAAGTGTTGTAGAGGGAAAAAAATAAATTTTTGTGTAACCTCTGGTTAAAAATCTATCTTCTCACTTTGAATGTTTATTTGACCTACAGGTTTGGAATATGATCTTGTTTTATATCATAGTTATGTTTAAAATACCAGTAATTCTGGCATTAAGTACAATCAACATCTCAGAAAAAGAAATGCACGTTTTTTTTTTCTTTCAAGAATATTAGTGAAAAAGTCTGAATTTTTCTTCTGGATGTTAAGTAATTATTTTGTAAATACACAAAGATAAGAGCCTACAGTTATATTTATCCCTTCAGGAATTTTTAAGATCAATACAGCCAGTGCTTAGATCCATAAAATATATTGTGAATGCCTAAGGTGTCAATCACAAAAAAGAAGTACGCTCTATTTCTTTTTACTATATATGCTCCTGTAAATATTTGTCTTGATATTTTGAAGGTACGATATTTAGCATTGCTTTCCTAATGTGAAATAAATCTCTTCTTGGACACAATACTGGTCCATCTCAAATAGCATTCGTAGTTGCTCTGATGCTTGTTTTAAAAACTAGGTAAATTTAAGCTTACCATTTTAAAACTCATGGACCTATGCTACAGTTATTGTCAAATTCACGTTTGTAGTATTCTTAAGAAAGCATAAACACCATATTTTCTTATCCTGTAAATATGAAACCTGTTGGCTATATAAGTTGTTAATCTCTCTTAAAATAACATTAAAGAAATATGAAACAAAAAGGAAAAAACAACAGAGCAATATATGCTGATATAATCAAATTTATTTCTCTAATGAATTAAAACAAATTTGTCATTGTTTAATTATAATGTAGTTATATAAGCTGTTTGTTTCTTTTGCAAATTAATGTGCAAGCACTTTAACACTTCATTTTTCTCAATTTCTATTTGATGGGAAGAAATTGGTTGGCTGAAAGACAAAAATAATGGGTTTAGTTTAAATTTTGTTTAAATACGCAGAATTGCTATAGTTAAAAAGGAAAAGTAACAAATTAGTGGAAGAACATTATTGAAGAAGTCTAAATTTTGGGGTTCTGTGGAAACAAGTGATGAAGTGACAACAAAGAGAGAAATATATTCCCCCAGGTTTTGGCATCGAAAGGCTGCCACAAGATTTTTTTTAGGTGCAGGCATGGCTGTATGAGAAGAAGCTTGCTTCCCAAACACATGGTTCTGGGTCCAGTCCTACTTTAGCTTCAGACCAATCAAAGCCTTGTGAATGGATTTGATAGAGGGGAAACTGAAAGAATATCTATCAGAGTTGTTTGATAAACTCTAGAGAGGAGAGAAATTTAGACAAAACACTCCTGATCCCAAACAATGGATGAATGTCCGAAAATTGTAAAACTTCAGCACTACTGCACAGAGAATCACTGTAACCTGAGTTGAATTTCTTTTATTAAAACAAAACTCAAGGCTCTTTGTAAATTTTCAACTTTTCTGGAATGATGACTAAGTACCAAAATGGACAATACAGACATTCTACACTTGGACCAACACACACACACACACACACACACAGAATATATATGTATGTGTGTGTAGATGCACACTCTGGTCACTCTACATAGCTCACCATTAGACCCTTGAAATCAGATATAGATAGAATCAACAAAAACTACTAGGGAATATGATCAGCAAAATCTGACCAATTATGACTTTGCATCGAATAGGTTTCAGCTATGATTATTTTTTTTCTTTTGGTGGGCTTCTTTCTGGGCCTATTGACCAGTGTAAATTCAGTACATCATGAACACTTGACAGAGAACTTTGGGATGCAGCAGAGAGAGCATTGGCAGACATGGTAGGAGATGACCAACAGTGATGGCAGACAGCAGCTGACAACACAAAGGCAATGAACAGTCAGAGGATGAACGACACAAGAAATCAGAAGCTAGTAAGCAACTAACCACACTTTATTTGCTGCTGTGACACCAAGAATAAAAACTCTCTGGACGTTTTGTTGTTCATAGTAATGAAAAATATCATTTCTTGTGTACAAAAAGAATAAATACACAGCCACCCAGTGATCGGATAGTGACCTACTAATATCCCGCACATGGAGAACAGTTCTCTCCTGCTGACGTTGGTACCCACTTCCAGCATTTGTTCCCTTACAAAACACCAACTTGCCTGTTCTGTCTTTCTGAAGCTTAAGCTCCAGTGTAGCTCCTCCAGCCATTGGCTCCGGTGGCTTCACAATCAGTCCAAGTTTCTTCAGATGTCTCACAACCTCTGTGGCAAGCACTACGGTCTCGTCCACAAGGATGTCATCTATGTAGGAATTGGTGGCCCTTCTTATCCTCTCCACTTGTCCCAGGATGGATTTGAGCACTGTCACCCTGATCCTCGGTGCAGAATTCAGCCCAAAACCCAGTCTTATCAGACAATATGTCTGGCCCTTGTATCGCACCAGTTGGTACTGCCACAGTTTTTCGCTCCCATGGAGCTGCAAATATGCCGACTTCAAGTCGACGATCGTCGCTGCCTTAGTCCACTGCCTTTCAGGTTATGCTGGTAACAGCTCACTCTGTTCTTCAGCATCAGAGGTCCCTCTTTCCAGGGCCAATCTATCGTCCATTGCTGACCATCGAACGCTGCCCGAAAATCCTTGTCTTCAATGGCGTAAGCAGTGCAGCTCCTCGCAGGGCTCTGCTCCCGCTTACATTCCTGACTCACGACGCCCCCAAGGCACGAAACGAAACTACGTCTCTTCCAATACTGACACCCACAAAGTGGTCGATCGCGTCCATCCCCATTACAACGTCAATTCCGTCTACCACGTAGTCGATCACGATCGCCCGCAGCCTTAGCGTTGTGCTTCGCACCGCTATATCCACATCGCTGCTACCCTTGCATTCGATATCGCTGCCGTCGACCACCCGAACGCTAATCGTCCCGTTCTATTATTTTGTCACCCTCGTGGTCACGAGAGTCGTCGTGCAGCCCGTGTCCACAAGGGCCTTGAACATGTTTCCCCTGACTACGACGTCAACTACGAGCAGTGGAGATGAGCCAGAAGAAGAGGGCCATAACGTCAATGGTCAAGGGACTGACCGGAATAGGAAGCGTGAGAAGGGAAGTGCGGGGGAGACAGGACAGTGTCGGCCTCTTTTCATCCTTCACCGGCCGTCGCGGTTTTCTGCAGCTGCCATCACCACTGTCTTCCGCCCGGTGTTTTTGTGTCAACACGTGGGCTTGAACGATGAGCTCGCTTATCATTTTGTTGCCACCTGGCAACTGTTGTAGTCGCACTGATACATCGTCGGGAAAGCTATTCACAAAGGCCAGTCGCGCTACTTTCTCAAGTCCTTACCAGTGAGACCAGACAACACAACCAGCCTCCATACCTCCGCAGCGTATTCGTCAACCTGGTCCCTTCTGCATCTGATCGTTCCCAGTTCAGCAAAAGCGGCGTACTCTCCATCCGTGTAAGCCTCTCTGAAGCGCTGCTCGATCTTCGCCGCTCTCAGTTGTTCTACCTCATCCATTTCGAGGTACTGTTCCAGCGCCCTCCCCTCCAAATACAGCGCGTTGAGGCTCGCTACATCTTCGATGCTTTGTAGCCTGGCCACACCTTTGACCTTTCGAATCCAGGCTACTACGTCACCTTCGCCATAGAAAGGTCTAATGACATCACTGCCGACCCTTATCTTTGCTGCAAGGGGACAACGACGCCTGTATAGAATTGCCGAAATAGCTTGTCGTGCGTGGGAAATGAAAAGCTGTTCACCTATCTTCCTCTCTCGTCTGCGCCTGTCTAGTAGTAGTCACTCCGGTGATCCTGCTCTACCCTGTCACCCAGTATAAGCAGCTGCTATCTGATCAACCTGGGAGCGAACTCCCTGACGTCCGTTCACGATACCTCGGCCGGCGAAAAGAGGCCGACCCTGTCCTGTCGCCTCTGCACGTCCCTTCTCACGCTTCCTCTTCCGGTCACTCCCTTGATCATTGACGTCCTGACCCACTTCTTCCGGTTTATACCCACAAAAGTATTGTACAGAAGCTCGTAATGAAAACGTATTTAACATAAGCTTGCACAGCAAAATGAACAACGGGAAGGGAAATGCTACTGGTAGTATAAACCAATATCTCTAGTGAAATTTTTAAACAGTGTTGGCTAAATAAGAGACTTTAAAATATTGATAAAAGATAACATTCTTCTAGAAAAGATAGAAAGAGAAATACAGAAATTACTGCATTGTATGTGTGTGTATGTGTGCTACTTACCACACAGGCTCTATATGTACAAGCCACTCTTCCTGATGGTTGGCAAAAACACGTATTACAATTGTCATAAGAAGGGAATGAGTCATTAACATAGTACACTCGGCCGTTGTAGTGGCAGATTTCTGAAAAAGAACGAAAATTGCTTTGCTTTGTTTTTCTGTGGTTTTTTTTTTTTTTCGTCATTATTCTAACATGAAGTTTAGATGGTAAACTCTACGCGGGTTTGGTTCAAAATTGTAATTCTATTCTCATTCACAAAATACGCCAAAAAAAACTTATTAGGAAGTCAAAGAGGATAATTACCAATCAAGAGATGGATTTTCGTAGTTTTCGTCACTGTTTGCAATTACCTTTAAAAAAACTTTTTTAATGTATCATATAGATTTAATTTTTGACGCTGAATCCGAATTCGCGAGCAAACTGAATATTTAAAAGCTACGAATAAACCAACAGGAGCTGCTAGAAATAACTGTCAAAACATTGCTTAAAACAGACAGTTATTAGTTTTAAAAATTCAAGAACGAAAGTTTGCAATACACTCTAGGGATCTAGTCTTTCTCATTCGCAAAATGAGTTCTCCTTAATTTTACTCAGATTGCTTTCAATCCTGGTGCATTAATGCAACTCTGAATTTTGATTATGATCAACCAATTACTTTATCTCGAAAATTAAAGAATCTGATGTTATTTGGAATTAAAGTTAGGAAATTTGGGTAATTTTAGCCAATCAACAGACAGCGTAGCATTAGCAGCTAGTTACCATGACAACCGCACGCTGTGTTGTGGTTTACTGTTGTTTGTGCCACTGTTGATACATTTTCATCTCAAAAATATTGTTGATTAAGCAAAGAGTTGGTCGATCTTTATTGAATATATCTACAAGAAGTAAATTCCAGAAAGGTACAGTAATTGTTACCTTCTCATAGACAATGCAAATAGTTGAGCTTAGCACAAGTTTTTGAAGCACTCATGAACAACAATCTGCAATTCTTGATTAACGAGGTACATTAACTTTGCCAACTTTTCCACATCCTTCTAAATCGAGGCAGCTATTGATGGTATATTCTTTTCTAGATGTCCTCATATCAGGAAGGCTGTTAAGTTGCATGTGTTGACAATGACCAAGCTCAGATTCGCTTTAGTTTCCAAATATTTTATGTACCAGCGCAAATTATTGTGTAAGTGGTACAGGGCATATGAATCACATCCTATCATGAATACTCGTTGAATGACGCTACTTATTAAGGAGAACTATGAAAAGGAGAGAAAAATAAGCAAATTGAGAGACTATCAGAAATGAAAAACGATCGACAAATGAAAATCCTGAAGTAGCTTTAAGTTGAATTAGCTAGCCTTCAATTAATTGTTGTCCCAGAAGGTTCTAGAAGCCGTGTGGCGGGAAAATCTGCACACTTCCCTTAAAGTTGCTGCTTCAAATAGAAATGAATTAGTTAGTGCTGATTGGTTAAACCATATTCACGAATGATGACATCTCTTCCTTTTATAGAAATATGTTAAATCGTAATTCTAGACCGTACAAATCGGAGAACTATGGCTTGAATCTAAACCAGGTTCTCGTAAAAATATAATTTATTCGCAAAACTCTTATTTATATAACTTATACACAATAATAACAACTAACAAGTAAAATAAATCGTTATAAATTGCATAATTACCACAAGTTCCTCCTGACAAGGTAAAAGGACAAATGTTTTACAGAAGTTGAGGCACATGACATTCATATTGTTCTTACTTAACTCCGAGTTTGTTCTGATTTATCACAAGGCATTCTTTTCATAGCCGTTACTTTAAAACATAATATATCTAGGACTACATTATCCATCAAATTATTTATACAGCATGAAGTATATGATGAAGACATAAGATTACATACCAATGCTAACGCAACCAACCAGTGTACAGGCAACCACATCTTGACCTTGACAAAAACATGTGTTGCAGCCATCAGAGGACGGGAAGCTTGTGTTGACTCGATGTATCTGTCCATTATAATTGCAGTGTTCACCTTGCATTGCTAAAAATCGAACGTAAATAAGTTGCTTTATTTGGGAGAAATATCAAGTTCTTATGGCATATACATAGCTGCACATAAATACGCATTCATCTCATTCTCCTTTATTATACATATTCACATATGTAGGCCTATAGGAAAGTAGGTTATACATCATTAGATGTATACCTGACTTTCCTATATAAAATTATGAATATAACGGAACGCTGAACTCCAGACTATCAACTTAAACAACATTTATTCAGGTGGTAAATATATACATCTTTAGCTCTTGTTTGTTGTTACAGCTTCTCTGTGTGTGAGCATTGTGGTTGGGACGTTGGTATGTAGATGTAAGCGAGCTGTCGAACGTAAGTCCGAAAGATGGAGAGAGACAGCTAAACACGTCCATGCTCAATCGCTGGCCAGCAAGAAAGAGACTGTCTCCAGAGTTGGAATGTTGGAGACACTGCTTGACACGTCCATGCTCATGGCTGGCCGACCGAGAAAGAGACAGAATGAAGCGGGAAAGCTTGCTTGTTGAATTCCACGCATGCGTGAGACTACGCATGCACACGGCGTTACTACAGGGCTCCCTTGCCAGTGCGGAAACGCACGATAATATGAAATCTGTTAGAACGCCTGAGGCAGGATGGCCACTGAAAACCACCCACAAGATGTAGCACAAACACACACAAAGAAAATGAAAGAAAGTGTGTGAGTGCACAAGTGTGTGTGAGAAAAAAAAACACAGAACATATTAAAAGTGTCTGTAGAAAAAAAATCCAGTTCGTACAAGAGTCCCACAAGGAGATAGAATGTCTGTACTCAGGAAGTCGTGGTCAGTTGTGACCGGTTACCTGGTACGGAATATTCAATTCGGCTAGCTCTTACTGTTGTGCGTGAGTGGATAAATTCCACTCCACAGTGAAGATAAAACCGAATGTGTTGATCTGGTGTGTCCCTGGTGGTGGGGTTGTTGGCGCACGACATTGTGGTAGACAGTACATTGATGGTGAAGACGTCGGCGCAGGAACTGCTATATCTGTGTTCTGTATGTGTGGTGGTAATGATGTTGACAGTGGTGATGATGTCCTGTTGAAACTTGGCGACGTCGGGGGGAATGCTTGTAGTTGGTAGTAGTAATTGTTGTCGTCACGGTGGTAATCTTGGTTGAACGAAGCTGGTGGCGAAAAAGGCTGCTTGGTGATGAGTGTTTGAAGAGGTGCGCTTTTACAGACGATCGACAGACAAATCTCTGTACGTCCATTAGCGAAAACCTCGAAGAAAATTTTCTTAACCCAAGATGAAAGAACGACCATGCGAACTCAAAAAGGAGAAATGGTGACGAATGGAAAAACAGAGGACTCCTTTTATTTAAACGTGTCACACGGTCGAACACAAAATATATATCAATGATGATATACAAATAATGTTATACTACGACAACATAAATAGCCAGTAACGAGACGATAAAAGATGACCGTATGAAATGAATAACAAGAGATATTTAGTGTGGCATAAAAGATGTATGTGTATGTGAGAGTGTGAATGCGACATATAAGAACATAATAAAAGACAGGCCGTCTATATGTATGTGAGATATCACAGCAGATAGAAAGTCAGTACACGTGAGAGTTTTATACCAAGTTCTTGGGTACACAATAGTATGAGTCTGTATGTGAAAGAAGTGAGGCTGTGAGTGTGGCAGAGCTGATCACTAGTTGTGATGTTGGCTTCCATGCCAGGGTCTTGAGGACAGACATTCGTCGCTGGCTGAAATTCTCTTGTCTGTTTATTAACGTGGTGAAGCTAAGTCACCTAACAGAATCGAAGAGAGAGATTTGCCGCGGTGGTTTAGTTTGGTGTACATAGTAAGTCGTGTTGACTATGGTTGGAGATGTTGGTGGCGTAGTAATCGTAGAATCGTGTTGGTCATGACGATGATGCTGGTTAGTAGTTCAGTCTCCATGGCCGCATTTGTTCTTTAGTCGGGTTCACCAGGTATAGGTTGGTAGTCCAGAGTCCATGCTGCGTTTTTCTTCGTCGGGGTCACCTCTTTATAAGAAAGTGGGTTATTGCAGCTCAGCGGGCTGCGTGTTCGAATCACGTCGGGGTCACCACTTTATAGGAAAGTAGGTTAAACATCATTAGATGTATACCTGACTTTCCTATATAAAATTATGAATATAACGGAACGCTGAACTCCAGACTATCAACTTAAACAACATTTATTCAGGTGGTAAATATATACATCTTTAGCTCTTGTTTGTTGTTACAGCTTCTGTGTGTGTGAGCATTGTTGTTGGGACGTTTGGTATGTAGATGTAAGCGAGCTGTCGAACGTAAGTCCGAAAGATGGTGAGAGACAGCTAAACACGTCCATGCTCAATCGCTGGCCAGCAAGAAAGAGACTGTCTCCAGAGTCGGAATGTTGGAGACACTGCTTGACACGTCCATGCTCATGGCCGGCCGACCGAGAAAGAGACAGAATGAAGCGGGAAAGCTTGCTTGTTGAATTCCACGCATGCGTGAGACTACGCATGCGCATGGCGTTACTACAGGCCAATCACGAAGGAGGTGTAGATAACTGTAGATCCTGTTTTTATTGGTATATGTTATGTCTTCCGATTTAATAATTTGTGTTCCTAAAAACTTCGCCAAGTATGTAACATGGAGGTGTTAACATAAATTTGACTATCACAAGAACATTATACACACACAAACACACACACACATAAATACACATACACATACATACATAAACATACACACGCACACACACAAGTACGCGTGCAACAAACTGAAACGTCGACGGTTCATACCCTTATACCGGTATTGCATTCTGTCCGTGGTGAAGATCATTACTCTAAAATTACTCGGTCTATCAAGCTGTAAATAGGTATCATTGCGATGTAAGTGTCAGGAGCACTTTAGAATTGACCAATGCAGATAGAAAAGTAATTCAGTAGTGGACAGGAAGGGCCACAACAAAAATGTCTTCTGTTATGTAATCGCGGATCTTTATGTTCTTAGTTCAAATCCCACCGAGATAGGTATTGCTTTTTATTTTTCTTTATCAATAATTTAAATAACATGATGGCAAATCATATACATACATACATACATACATACTCACATACACACACATACTCACACACACATACATACATACATACATACACACACACACATACATACATACATAATACACGATGGGTGTCAATTCGTTAGTATGACTATCACTGACAAGTTATCATATTTCTGGGTTTTTTGTTTCTTTCTTTTTCTCTCTTTTTTTTTTTCAGTGACTGCGGGACTTACAATATAATGGCAGCAAATGGCTTTCGTTTTTTTGTTCAGATGCAGCTTTCATTCTCATGTGGTGCAGCAGCCAAGAACTCTTTTTGTACATCAGCTTGATTCATGTGCTTTATGAATTCAGATTGACTGGAAAATTCTATACCACATAGGTTGCATAATGGATTAGCTGCTAAAAGTTGGTTGTCTTTTAGTATGTTTGCATAGGTAACTTGTGAGACTAGCTCTGGAGAGACAAATTCATCCGCATTCATCACACTTAAAACGTTGGACTACTGGACCAACAAGTTGTCTTTTCCTGGCTGCTCGTTTTACATTAGTCCATTCTAATAAAGATTCCGGAAACTTCCTGATGCGGTTGGTTATTTCTGTCCAGAATTTAAGACTCTTGTTCGTTTCACCCTTGTATTGAGTCAGAGAATTGTTCACCTAGTCCTAATGTAGCAATTTTGGCTTATGCTGTGGACTTGTATCAGACGTCACTTCACTATAAAGGATTTGTTTTAGGATGTTACTGTCACTAGTGCCATCTTAAGGCATAGTCATACTGGGCAAGTCGCCCTGGGGTCTTACGGGTCTAGAGACCCAATTCTGATCTGTTTATGCTTTGGTTTACTGTCAATAAATATATACTATAGGGCTCAGTGCATGGATTTGCCCAAGGATCTATAAGGCTGCTAAGGCAGCTCTGGCTGTCATTTAGTCGAATAAGATGGCATATTCAATGGAGTCTATGTTTATGGATGTCAGCTTCAATGCTGAATATGTCAGCATTTTGGAGTGCTTCTGAATCGGGTGTAGGTGTGCTCAGTTGAACACCTAGAATAATACAACGGCATCGTTAGTGGAATCACTTTTGGATTTTGAGATGTCTGCGGTAGACAGCCTAATTTTCACAAGAGTAAAGCAGTATTGTGAGGATTTTTACACTATATACTGCACTGTTGGTACCTTTTAAAATTTCTTTTTGACCCCAAACACTATGATATATATATATATATGGAAGAAGAATAGCGATCGAAGTTTAAGAAAATTTTTACTTACCGTTACTTTGTATATATACCATACCGCAACGGGTAGGCTAGTGTAATAGTATAACACAGTTCGTAAAGCATGCAAGGTAAAAAGAGTTAATTTCGGTCTGTATATATGTGTACACAATCTCATAGTAGCATATATAAAGAGATATGGTAATGTTACAGAGAAAAGAAAGTGAATTAGTGAAAGTGAGAGTAGTGGGACGAAGCAACAATTTCGTTGATGAGTTACCATAGTTGTCCCTTTGTACCTTTTCCTTTAGTGACGGTGTTTTGTTCAGCCGGTCAGCCAGACTCGGTTCTCACCAACTAACTTTTGCTTGGGAATTTTCTATAATTATCGCTCGCCAGATCACTAGAAAGAGACATGCCGTTATCCAAACAATGGGTATTTGGGGAGGTCTATTGTTCTGTCAATTTAACTTTCCACCGAATACAAAAGGTTAGCAGGGGTCAAGTGGTAAAGACATTATTCTGCTTAGCGAAGGTATCTGGCAAATGTAACTGCTGTCAACGTAATGTTTCTCTATGGGAAAAGTCCGTTGTACTATTAAGTGAAATTTGGTGATTGAGGATCGAATCCATGCTATGCCTGCATGAAGCTACTATATGTGTGTGTCTTTTAAGTTAACTTTGGAAATCATTATCGAACTAATTAACTTCCGTTAATCAGTTAATTCTTTAAAAATGTAACGGAAGTTATCGATAAACCATTTTTATTATAGAAAAAATACCAAAAAATCAGTTTTTGCTCTAAAACTACCTAAAAACACCTTTAAAAAGTGCAAAAACTATAAAATCAGCCTTTTTTTGGCCTAATTAAGGGCTTTAAAACCCCAAAACTATATTAATTTTTTTTTTCTGTTAGAATTTTTTTTAATGCTGATTTTTTTAGTTTTAACTTTTAAAAGACCTAAAAAAAAGGCTGATTTCATAGTTTTGGTCCTTTTTTAGGTTTTTAAAAGCTTTTAGAGCCAGAAAAGGTTAAAAAAGAGTGCAGTGTTGAAGAGGCCCTACAGGGTTGCCATGGCCAAGGCACGTGCCCTCTGGAACCAACAAGATCGCAGCACTGTGGCAGCGGACAGAATCTACGCTGAGGTGAGGAGGAAGCTGGTTGTTTCCAGCACGATGAGAATCATCCAGAACAACCAAGAAATCAGAAGAACTTGTAAGCCGCTGCAGCATTAAAGAGCCATTGGCGTTTTCACATATCTGTGATACATTTTATTTAGTCAGTCATGGTCAAACTCGTTTAACGGGTTGACAGCCATCATGTATGTATGTATGTATGTATGTATGCATGCATGCATGCACACATGCATACATACATACGTATGCATGCATGCATTATGTATATATATATATATATATATATATATATATATATATATATATATATATGTAGATATGCTTCTCTGTATTTTTTTTCGGCTCTCTGTTCTGAGTTCAAATTTTGTCATCTTTGCTTTTTGTCTATATAAAGTCGATATAATAAAGTACCACTCAAATACTGGAGTTTATGGGTAACGTCTGGCACTTTCCCTTCAAAATAACTTGCGCCTATTTATTACTGACTAACTTAAAATAAGATTTGAAGTGATTAAAAAATACGACATTGACGGTTAAATAGAGAAATTAAATAAAAGCTAGAAGAGTTTAACTTACATGGTGCCGAAAGAACGACAGTCAGGACTGTAAGGATGCCGACGAAGATAAGTGATTTCATTGTTGCAGGATCGGAAAACTAACTCGTGTGATTGAAATACCGGAGTCTGTTGAAAAAATAAGAAAAGCAGGGCTACTTTTATATCTTATGGTATTGTTCAGAATATCTTCTGACGTCATATGTTATTTTTGTATTTGTTAATTCTATTCTATACACGTTTAATACGGACTTAGCCACACCAAAACCAAACACATTAAAAAAAAAAGAAATTTTATTTTATCTTATTTTATTTTTAATTTTTATATATACTTGTTGCATCATTTTGTTGATTTGCTTTATGGTTGTTTTATTTTGACAAAGTTTGCTTTTGGATGTTTATCTCGTGTCAATTATCTCAAGGAGTTAGAGGAAGAATTTTGGGAGAAGTAACAGAAAGCATAAAAAAGTAGGTGATTGATTAATAGGCTGGCAAAGAGGCGAGAAATTTAACAAAAAAGAAACGGGTTTAATCAACTAAAATAGAATTGGAAATGCATTCAGAAAATTGCCAACCATTTCCCATTTAATGTGTGTGTATGTGTGTGTGTGTGTAAATATATACCCATACACACAAACATATATATACATGTGTGTGTGTGCGTGTATATATATGTATATATATATATATATATATATATATATATATATATATATATATATATATATATATATATATATATATATATATACACGTAAATGTCAAACAATGAAGATAAGTACCCAACACAGCATTGGTAGATAGAATTTCTTTATTTGTGAATTAAGGCTACCATTGGTTTCATGTTAAGAAAAATATCTTAATATCTTAGGAATTTTTTTTAATCTGATCACATGGAAGAACGATGTTCATCTCCATTTTGGATAAACGTATATATATATATATATTACATGGAAAAATGCGAGCATAAAAAGTAATTGTCATAAGATTATAAACCTGGAAAAGTACAGGACAAGTTATTACACCTGAAAAAGTATAAGATAAGCTATTCTAGTAAAGTAAAGAATAAGAAACTTTTTACTTAAAATATTGCAGCAAAGAATGCAACTTCTTCTAATTTATCACACTTTACAGTTCTCATCTTTTAAATTTATTGTACAAAACTGTTCAGCTAATTTGTAAGTTTGTCTGATTAGTCACTTTTCCGGTATTTAAGGTAGTAAATTAGCCAAATTCTACTTAAACAAGTATAGTGTTATTTGTAAACGATAATAAAATAAGTTTTAATATTCAAATTTTAATTTTAGCTGCAATATTTTAATTAAAAGGTTTCTTATTCTTTACTTTACTAGAAGTAATAGCTTGTCCTGTACTTTTCCAGGTGTAATAACTTATCCTGTACTTTTCCAGGTTTATAATCTTAAGAATATTACTTTTCATGCTCGCATTTTTCCATGTAATTCATGATTTTTCCAAGCATTGCTGTTATAAGGTAATTAATAAATTAAGATTTCACCTTATAAAATACTGAAAGATAATATTTCAATTTTTCCATGTAAGTGATGATAATATTTCAATTTTTTTCGTGTTTAATTCAAATATATGGTGTGATTGAATTATTTTATATTACCCATCCACACCAAATTAATGGCAGGGATTTTTACCATGTTGTTGGTTGCACTATGGCTTACTAAAAGTTACAAACAACAAGACCCCAAATCCATCAGTATCAAGGTTGATTTGAGGCTAAATAACAACATTATGGTAAATTTCAACATTATGGCAAGTTACCAGGTTCACCTTAAGTAACCTAATTTTGCAATATTAGGAGGTCACAGGAATTCATTCAACGAAAAAAAAATTCCAATGATTCCGGGATTGGGGGAGAACCTCCCCCCCCCCCCACCTCAATTTTCCGAACCAAAATAAAGGATTTGCAGCATATTAGGTCAGGGTACTTGATTCCACGCAAAAAATCAATTTTTTCTTTTTCTTAGTGAAAATCGTGCGGGTGTTAATATAGAAATTTACCATAATTTTGTTGTCATTTAGTCTCAAATCAACCCTGATACAGCAAACCTATTATCAAAGACATTCCAGCCTTCAGCAAACCGTCTTTTAAGGGATAATCTAGGACATTACGTATAATGGGCGTTTGATTTAGGTAGGGGGATACTTTGGCTGCTATTTTTAGCGTGTCGAGCGACCAGGTAGAGGCTCTGTCATTGGTTCGATTGCACGATGAGATTTTTTTACATATATATGTAATATGTACATATATCATCGGCAGAAGTTAGAGAGTAAGTCAAACGCTGAGAGTTTCGCTGACCACTACATTTATATATTGTTTCTCTCCTTGTTTCTTTCTGTGTTCCTTTCAGTTGAAGAGCGTAGGCTCGAAACGTCAAAGGCTTTCTCTATTTCCGAGCGTTATACTAATACATCCATTTGTTGTTTACACCACTTGTCTTCGTCTGTTGTTTTTTCGTAAATTCTCCCTAATATGTATATATATCATTGGCAGAAGTTAGAGAGTAAGTCAAAAGCTCAGAGCTTCGTGTATATGCACTTATCAAACACAAATTTGTCCATTGTCACTCTATAACTTCTGACGAAATACTGCTTCTAGAATACAAAATTTTGTCAAAAACGTTAAGAGTAAACCCTGTTCTATGTGACACATTCTACCAGTATCGGAAGTTTCAAAATGTTTAGTTAAAAAAATTAATTAAATAATCTGTACGTCAAATTGAATAGATCCGAAATGGATAAAAGGAAAAGTTGACCTCGGCGAAATTTGAACTCAAAACGTATAGACAGACGAATTATTGTTAAGCATTTCGGCCGGCGCATTAACGTTTCTGCCAGCTCAAGACTTAGAATGCTTCCATTCATTTTAGAAATATATTCTTTATTCTTATTGCTTGGGGCGTTATTTCTTCACTTACTGACATTAAATTTCATGACATTTTACCTCATAACTCTTTTTCTACTAATTTTTATTCAATACGACTAACGATTCTGAGTTCCTTATGCATTTTTCCATCATTTATTTCAAAATTAGAAAATTTATGTTAATTGAAGATGAATATCTGCCTTACTGCCCACCTTGAGGTCTAACATATTTTGATGTAACTTTTTTTCTACTGAACCAAATCTCAAACTATTGACTCCCAAAGTGCGGCTGAAAAGGTGTCCTCTTTAAAACTATTAACAGTTTGCAATTTAGTTGAGAATTGAATTAGTGGTGAAACTTGGAAGCTGTTGCGATTGACGAAATGGTGGACTTGTAACGACCATGCAACCAGGAGAGGTAACGAGGAATGGCTCTTTTAGTACATCGCACGGTTGATATAAATAGAAATATGAAAAGAGGATAAATGAATATAAGTGCCAAAAGGAAAAGAGAGACACAACCGTTAGAAGGTTCAAGAGGTTTTATTGATATGTCAATATGTATGTCTGTGTGTGTGAGTGCGACATAAACAATAATAGACAGGACGTCATGTAAACAACGTGTATGTGTACAATCATAGATGTATGTGTGTGCGAGAAATACAGAGCATAGAAAAGAGTCTAAAAGGACGTTGAGAGAAAGTCCAGACGCAAGGATGGTAGATACCAGTTCGTGGTCAAGGTACATAGTAGTTGAGGTGCTGTAACAAGAAGTTGTGACGGCAATGCAGAGCCGGGAAAATTCACATGTCGTGTAAGAAGTTGAGGCTTCAATGCTGCTGCCGGTTACTTGGTACAGGAGGTCTCGCAGGTTGTATTCGCTGTTAACCATGGTGAAGTAATTCATAAACAGTATTGAGAGAACCTGTGCGAGTGTTGTTGGTGGTGTGTACGTAAAGAAGTTGGTGTAGTTAAGAAGATGGAGTTTGCCATAAGCTGTTGGTCGAGTGTTGAATCTCCATGAAGCTGCTGTTGTCGCTGAAACTGGCTGTGTTCTGTGGTCAGCGGCTAGACATCAGAAGGTCTGGAGCCGAGAAGGCTGACAAACTGTGACGGTGAAAAGCTAGTTATTTATAATATTCTATCGGCTCAACTGGGGTTCAGAAAAGACTGTCTCACGCGACCTTATCTGAAGGCTGCGATTGGTTGGGTTGCGTCTTTGCGCTCAATAGGACAGGAGACAAAATGTGCCAACACCAACCAATCACAGTGGTGGACACAACAGGGTCCAAAAGTGCTGCCGAAGGCTAGCTGTTATCCAATACTTTTGTATCCATGTATATATAACAGAGAGAGAGAGAGAGAAGTACGCTACAGACTTAAGAATATATTCAACCACTACCGTGGTTGAATTATATATATATATATATATATATATATATATATATAATATATATATATATATATATATATATACATATATACATACGCGTATGTGTATATATACATACATACATACACATACAATCATATGTATTGAACCATTAGCTTGTCTCGCAAAAAAAATTATACATGCCAATTGTATTTTTTAAGTTTACGTCAGAAGGTTTTTCGTGAATACGTAATTTCTGTAACGCTCATGTTCTCCTGCTGCCAGTTTTCTTAGGATTAGTAAGTGTAAGAAATTATTCAAGCAATTTTAAAGATGCAAAATTATCTCCACCTTAATTTATGACACCCTATCTGATGCATTTAGCATTTGTGTACATTTGCAAGGACAAACATTAGCAACATGAAGCCATCGCAATTGTCGTTATATATATCTCTCTCTTTCTCTCTTTATATATGTGTATGTGTGTATATATATATATATATACACACATACACATATATAAAGAGAGAAAGATATATATATATATATATATATATACACACATACACATATATAAAGAGAGAAAGAGAGAGATATATATAACGACAATTGCGATGGCTTCATGTTGCTAATGTTTGTCCTTGCAAATGTACACACATACACATATATAAAGAGAGAAAGAGAGAGATATATATAACGACAATTGCGATGGCTTCATGTTGCTAATGTTTGTCCTTGCAAATGTACACAAATGCTAAATGCATCAGATAGGGTGTCATAAATTAAGGTGGAGATAATTTTGCATCTTTAAAATTGCTTGAATAATTTCTTACACTTACTAATCCTAAGAAAACTGGCAGCAGGAGAACATGAGCGTTACAGAAATTACGTATTCACGAAAAACCTTCTGACGTAAACTTAAAAAATACAATTGGCATGTAAAAATTTTTTTGCGAGACAAGCTAATGGTTCAATACACGCTGGAAATGTTCGAACCTAGAAAAGAACAACGAGGAGGACTGCATCATCATATGCTAGTAGAGTTAACAGAGAATGTGAAAAGTTCAAATTGGACGAGTTAACGCCGGACATGTCCAAATGCCTGATATTTACTCAGGGACTAACTGCAGAAAAAGACACAGAAATAAGAACAAGAATTCTTTCTAAGCTGGAACGAAACCAAACCGTAATCTTGCAACAAGTGTCAAGTGTGAAAGAATAGTAAATCTAAGACACTATACAAAGAAAATTGAACATAAAGATTGCTCCCAAGTGAAACAAGTGCGAAACAGGCAGAATTGAAATCGAATGTGTACTAAAATACAGTACGACCAGAACAAAAATCAGGAAACGAACCCATGTTTTGCATGTGGAGGTCTACATCTGAGAAAAAAAACTGCTCATTTAAGAAAGTGAAATGTTTCCGTTGTGGAAAAATTGGACACTTAAAAGCGCGCTGTAAAACCAAGATGACAAAACGTTGAAACAAAGAAAAAAGAGTAAACAAGATGTCGTGGAAAGAAAATTGTAATGTGACAAAGACGAAATTCGTAAATGTGAAAATTGAAATATAAGAGTAAAAATGTAGCAAAAGTATATATATTAAAAAAATTCAGTACATTTGTTCGGCACAGAGTGGATGGAACTGTTCAAATTGTGGAATACGCCCATAAGTGTTTTGTGTGGGAATATAGTTGATTCAGTAAGGTGGCGAACTGGCAGAAACGTTAGCATGCCGGGCGAAATGCTTAGCGGTACTTCGTCTGTCTTTACGTTCTGAGTTGAAATTCCGCCGAGGTCGACTTCGCCTTTCATCCTTTCGTAGTCGATAAATTAAGTACCAGTTGCGTACTGGGTCGATCTAATCGACTGGCCCCCTCCCCAAAATTTCGGGCCTTGTGCCTAGAGTAGAAAAGAATATAGTTGATTCAGTCGAATGTGGTTGAGGGATTGAAATGAAAAATAAAACATTTATTTCTTGATGTTTTTCGGATGAACTGGGCTGCTGCACGAAAACGAAGGAAAAAATTTCAGTAAAACAAAGTGCAACACCTATATTTTAGCCAAAACGTAATGTACCGTTCGCGGCGCTAGAAGGTAAATAAGGAATTTGAAAGACTTGAAAACCAAGGAATTATCGAGATGGACCACTCAGATTGAGCAGCATCTACGGTCTACTTAAAAAAGAAAAATAATAAGTTACGAGTTAGCGCAGATTTTTCAATGGGTTTAAACGGTTGCTTAAGCTTACATAACTATCCATTGCCGAGTCTTGAAGAGGTGTTCGCAAATTTGAATGGAGGGAAATTCTTCTCAAAATTAAACTTCTCAGAGTCATACTTACAAATCCAAGTAGAAGAAGAATGTGCACATTTATTAGCCATTAATATACATCGTGGCTTATTTAAATTTAAGCGGCTTCTCTTCAGTGTAAAAGCGGATCCTTCCATATTTCGACAGGTAATGAATACAATGCTGGCGGACTGTGATTTTGCTATCGCCTATTTAGACGATATCCTAATAAAAAGCAAGTCACACGAGCAACATATAGAACATGTAAAAAGGGTATTCGAAAAGAAAATAGAATACGGCTTTAAGCTAAATGTTCTTTGTGAAAAAATTAAATACTTGAGCCAGATAATAGATAAAAATGGATGGAAATTGGATCCATCCAGAGCAACTGCGATAAAAAAAAATATGTCCACGTCGAATAATGTGACTATGTTACAAGCATTTGGGGGATTGGTAAATTACTACCAAAATTATATTTCCAATATACACACTGTTAAGGGCCCCGCTAAATGATTTGTCAAAGAAAAATACAAAATGGTGCTGGACTGATAAGTGCCAGAAGGCATTTGACGAATTAAAAAATATATTAACATCAGATTTATCGTTAACGCATTTCGATCCAATATTATATTGGCTACAGATGCGTGTGATTATGATGTAGGAGCAGTGCTTCTGCACAAATATGTCAATGGGAATAAAAAGGCTATATCCCATCATCACAATCGTTATTACCAGCAGAAAGGAACTACAGCCAAATCGAAAAGGGAGCGTTAGCAATCATATTCGGTGTAAAAAAAATTCCATAGATTTATTCATGGAAGAATTATCAGCCTCCAAACGGATCATCGCTGTCGACATACAATTCCAAAAAAGGAATATCAACAGACACAGCTAATAGACTACAGCTATGGGGCACTACATTATTGAATTATGATTACAAAGTGGAATATTTACCGTCAAAGAAACTAGGGCATGCGGATGGTTTGTCCAGACTGATACCGAAACACTGCGAGCCATTCGAAGATACGGTAATCGCAACATTAAGATCAGAAGGAGAAATAAAAAATGTAATGTGGAATGTGGTACGGGAATTACCGGTGACCCTAGAAGACATAAAACGAAATGTGGAAAAGGACACATTCATAACAGAAATGAAAAGAATGCTGTGGACAGGAAAAGTAAATAGGTACAGGATTAGGGTGAAATGAAATCAAGACGTGAACTTATACTAAATTTCTGATAGTGTGCTGATGTATGCACAGTGAGTGGTAATACTTGAAACACTGCAAAAGAAAATGTTGAGGCAATTCCATGTTGGACATCCTGGTATTTCGAAGATGAAATCTTTAATGCGTAGCTACGTGTACTGGCCAAAAATGTATAGAGAAATTGAAAATTTAGTGAAAGGCTGCAGAGGATGTGCTCTAGCCGCAAAATTACCAACGATAAAAAGTGAACTTTGACCAAAAGTAGATGCTCCGTGGTCGAAACTACACGTTGATTTCGCCGGTCCCTTAAAAGGTTCATACTACTTCGTGGTAGTAGCTAATTCCTCTAAATGGCCAGAAATTTGTAAGTGTAGAAAGCCAGCCTCCTCAACTACGACAAACTTTCTACATGAGCTCTTTGCGAGATTTGGTGTCCCAGACACTACGGAGTCTGGTGATGGAATGCAATTTGTGTCTTTTGAGTTTAAAAAGTTTTGTAAAACGTTCGCTGTAGAACATGTAACTACTGCGCCATACCATCCCAGATCTACCGGACAAGCAGAACGCTTTGTCAATACGTTCAAGAGAGCCATGAGAAAGTTGAATAAGGAAGTCTTGGATGAAGTAGCTCTACAAAAATTCCTAAGAGTATACCGAGAGGGGGAGGAGGAGTGAAATTGATGTTTCTGTATTTTGCAAAGGCAATAAGTGATTTCCATGAGTGAAGCAGAAATATTGTGTAAATTATTGAAGTAGTTTTCAAGTGGGGTCACAGTTCTTATTAGAAGATTAATATACTTAATCAGCAAAATTTTAGTATTTACTAGCAAATGTTATTGAGGGAAAAAAATTCTTATAACTTCTGGTTAAAAATCTGTGTTCCCACTTTGAATGTTTATTTGACCTACAGGTTTGGAATATGATTTGGTTTAATTTTATAGGTATGTTTAAAATACCAGTGATTTCTTGCAATAAACATCTCAGTTTAGTATGAAAAAGAAATGCATGTTTTTTTGTTGTTTTTTTTTCAAGAATATTAGTGAAAAAGTTCTGAATTTTTCTTCTGGTGGTAAAGTAATTATTTTGTAAACGCACAAAAATAAGGGCCTACAGTTATATTTATCCTTTCAGGAATTTGTAAGATCAATACAGCCAGTGCTTAGATCCATAAAATATATTGTGAATGCCTAAGGTGTCAATCACAAAATAGAAGTACGCTCTATTTCTTTTTACTATATATGCTCCTGTAAATATTTGTCTTGATATTTTGAAGGTACGATATATAGCATTGCTTTCCTAATGTGAAATAAATCTCTTCTTGGACACAATACTGGTCCATCTCAAACAGCATTCGTAGTTGCTCTGATGCTTGTTTTAAAAACTAGGTCAATTTAAGCTTACCATTTTAAAACTCATGAACCTATGCTACAGTTATTGTCAAATTCACTTTTGTAGTATTCTTAAGAAAGCATAAATACCATATTTTCTTATCCTGTAAATATGAAACCTGTTGGCTATATAAGTTGTTAATCTCTCTTAAAATAACATTAAAGAAATATGAAACAAAAAGGAAAAAACAACAAAGCAATATATGCTGATATAATCAAATTTATTTCTCTAATGAATTAAAACAAATTTGTCATTGTTTAATTATGATGTAGTTATTCAAGCTGTTTGTTTCTTTTGCAAATTAATGTGCAAGCACTTTAACACTTCATTTTTCTCAATTTCCATTTGTTGATGGAAAGAAATTGGCAGGCTGAAAGACAAAAATAATGGATTTAGTTTAAATTTTGTTTAAATACGTAGAATTGCTATAGTTAAAAAGGAAAAGTGATAAATTAGTGGAAGACCATCATTAAAAAAATCTAAATTTTTGGGTTCTGTGGAAACAAGTGATGAAGTAACAACAAAGAGAGAAATATATTCCCCCAGGTTTTGGCATCGAAAGGCTGCCACGAGGTTTTTTTAGGTGCAGGAATGGCTGTGTGGGAAGAAGATCACTTCCCAAATACATGGTTCTGGGTTCAGTCCCACTGTGTGGCACCTTAGGCTAGTGTCTTCTACTTTAGCTTCAGACCAATCAAAGCCTTGTGAATGGATTTGATAGAGGGGAAACTGAAAGAATATCTATCAGAGTTGTTTGATAAACTCTAGAGAGAAGAGAAATTTAGACAAAACACCAAGATGAAAATTAATAATTCAATTTGGACAAGTGTATTAGCTTAGTTTCTCCTGATCTCAAACAGTGGATGAATGTTTAAAAATTGTAAAACTTTAGCACTACTGCACAGAGAATCACTGTAATCTGAGTTGAATTTCTTTTATTAAAACAAAACTCAAGGCTCTTTGTAAATTTTCAACTTTTCTGGAATGATGACTAAGTACCAAAATGGACAATACAGACATTCTACACTTGGACCAACACACACACACACACACACACACACACACACACACATACACATACACACTAACACACAAGATATATATGTGTGTGTATGTGTGCAAATGTACACATTGATCACTCTACATAGCTCACCATTAGACCCTTGAAATCAGATATAGATAGAATTGACAAAAACCACTAGGGAGGATAATTCCAGTGATTACCGAAATATGTTGACTTCGAATAATAGCAATGTACTGGCAGAATCAGCTGCTGGTTTGAAAACCTCTATAATAAGGATAGTACTTCTTTTGTGCAATGAGGGAGATTACTACTACCATCTGCTTCCTCAATTTTACTAAACAAGACCATTATTTTTGCTGCGAAAGTTGAAGGACAGCAAATGACAAGACAAAGGCAATGAACAGGCAGAGAACGAACAACACTAGAAGTTAGTTTACGGCAAGCAACTAACCACACTTTATCTGCTGCTGCGATACCAAGAACACAAACTCTCTGGACATTTTGTCATTCGCAGTAGCGAAAATATAATTTCTTCTATACGAAAAGAATAAACTGTTGTTTATCAAAATCTCAACAAACTCCAGTGTTTCTTTCTGTACAAATATAATCAAGGATAAGAGACACTATTCTTTTAGCTAGGAGAACGTTTATCTCTTTCCAGAGGATCTAGGGTGGTTGAGGTTGACATCAAGTAGTGGTAATCTGAATCTACTTAAGTTGTTGATCTGATGAGTTGATCTTCGAAATAAACTACCAGAGGGCTTTCTGAACTTCTAGGTTGACTGCATAGAGAGGATGCCATCCTGACCGTCTCCGAATATTCTCAGGACTGCAAAAATGTTTCCGCTCATTCTTTAAGCATTTATCGATCTCCTTTGAAATTGTAATAAAATAGTCAACTTTTTAGATATGTGACTAAACCTAGACTTCAAACTGTACTAACCTACCACAAACCAAATGAGACTATTCGGTATGTCCTTAGATTAGTTAGAAATATATTAATTATAATTTCTAATATTAGGATGTTGGGTTGCACAGAATTAAAAGAGTTGTTATGAAAACCTATTTAACATAGATAGCACAGCAAAATGAAAAACGAGAAGGGAAGCAGGTTAATGTTTACGTCTTGACTCGGAAATGAAAATCCAAAGAAAATACTGGAATGGGTGTAAAACAATGTATAGGAAATGAATATGAAAAAAAAAATGCGCGCAAAGCAACGGGAGGGTGGGGGAAAGGACTTCGGAAAATTCACAAGATCCAAATTTTTATAACTGCATATATGTGTGAGTGTGTATATATATGTATATGTGTGTATATATATACACACACACACACACAAATATATATATATACATATATATATATATATATATATATATATATATATATATATATATATATATATATATATATATATGGGAGAATTCACGAAAAAACAACAGACGAAAACAGGTGGTGTAAACAACAAATGGATGTATTAGTATAACGCTTAGTATAACATATATATATATATATATATATATATATATAGAGAGAGAGAGAGAGAGAGAGAGAGAGAGAGAGACAGAGAGACAGACAGACAGACAGAGAGACAGACAGACAGACAGACAGAGAGAGAGACAGAGAGAGAGAGAGTGTGTGTAATAACGAGTGAATGAGAGTAACGACGAAGGGTTAAAAAGCGTTAAAATAATTGAAAATGAAATAAAATGGAAGCCAAAACATTAAAAATTATAGAAAGTGGGAAGAAATAAAGACTACGTAGTGTAGTGGTACTACGCTAGGGTATCTGTAGAAAGTTGAATGTGATTTCGAAATATAATGAGAAAAAATTCGGATCTTGGAAATTTTCCGAAAGTTTCCCCCCACCTCCAAATCGGGAAATATGACAATAAAAATTCCCTAAAAGGTAAGATATGCTTGTTTATTGGCCACACAGGGCTGAACACAGAGGGGACAAAATACAAAGTAGAGCTTTTCTTTTTGAGAAGAAGAAAAAAAAGGGGTGGTAGAATTTCGATCAAAACGGATCGTGAAGAAAAAAAAAAGAAATAGGCCGATCAATAGGGATCGTGTATCGCAGAGATGTCATAATGTAAAAGGGGAAACAGATTAGATTTATCCGTGGAAAGAAAAGCGTACGGAAAAGACCACGGTAAATTTGGGCAATGATATTATGCAAAAAAAACACATTACAATAAGTGACTCTCTTTTTTTTTCCTTTTTTTTTTTTTGGTTCATAGGATTATGCTCAAGCTGGCTCCGTCATTCACACGTGCCATCCTTGCTACATTCACCCATCTTTTTTTTTGAAACACTCACTAGACAAAACTTCCCACTCTATTCTCACCTTCTTCTTCAAGTAATACTTGAAGAAATTGATGAGAGATTGACCAGAGAGGAAAGTGTTTGTCTCTAGACCTTTCAGACGCAAAGGTAAGATAGAGAAATGCAAGAACATACAACATTTCTTTGTGTAAATGTATGCTACTCACCACGCAGGATTTATAAGTACATGCCACCGTTTCTACTGCTTGGCAAAAACACGTGTTACAATTATCAGAAGAAGGGAATGACTGATTAACATTGTACACTTGACCGTTGTAGTGGCAGATTTCTGAAAAAGAAAGAAAATTGATTTTTTGTTTCTTTTTTGGTTATCATTCTGGCATGAAGTTTAGATGGTAAACTCTCCAAGTGTTTGGTTCAAAACTAAACTGCTGTTCTGGATCTTTGGGGTTTGGCGGGCAACATTTGTTTTCTAAACGAAACACTTTCAAACTTGGGACACTGATAGAATGTGTCATATAAAACAACTTCTTCTCTTAATCTTCTTAACAAAATTTTGTACATCGCAAGATATTTCATGTTAAAGTTGTCGTATTTCTGTAATTTCAACCAATCACTGACGTCTATGTGGTATGACGTCAGTGTCTGGGGAGGCTGAGCGGAAGGGCGAGTTGACCGGAAGAGGAAAAAGGGAAGAGGGAGCCTCGATCGGGATTCGTGCCCTCTTTCGAACGGGGTCGCGGACAGGACAAGACGTGTCTAGTGACGGTCTAGGTTTGGGAAAAGCAGCTGCTATTCCTGATGTTCTTTGGGTCGGGGCAAGCTTCAAGGATTGGATACCGCAAGACAGACTCGCAGTCGACGAAAGGAAAACCGAGGTAAGGTGATTACATCTACTCGTACGCACACACCACAGTCTATTCAGCTGAATACAGTTACTGCTGGCCGGTCATAAAAATGTTATTCCCTGTGACATATTTCATCCGGTTTAATCGTAATTTATACGCATATATTGTTTATATAATAAATTACGCTGTGCGTATCTGTGTATGCAACAATTTTAGAGTTCGAATTCTAGAGTTACGGTTAGTTTTAGAGTTACGGTTAGGGTTATGATTATTTTTGCCATAACTTCACTCATAACCCCAACCCTAACTCTAAAACCCGAACCTTAACCCTAAACTAGAGTTTGATTTAAAGAAGATTTGGCTGCTATTTCTAGGAAATGAAGCACTTGGAGGTGCATTAATAATTCTGCCAGCTCCAATAACAAGTGCAGGCAATATTCAAGTATTTTGATGGCTTTTTCCCCTTTGTTTACGAACAGTCTAGTTAATCGGAAATGTCAGAACTAACGGGGATTAATACGATATACACCGTTACAGCGCTAACTGTTTTCAACTGAATAGACGTCAGTGATTAGTTGAAATTATCGAAATCAGACAATTTTTAACGTGAAACAACTTCGAATACAAAATTTTTTATCAGTTCTATACCACAAAATATACAAGTATACGAAGTTTGAAAGTGTTTCGGCACCAAAAACACTACATAAAAAATGTTGCCCGTCAAACCCCAAAGATCCGCTGTTCTCATTCACAAAATATGCCAAAACACTTATTGGGAAATCAAAGATGATAATTACCAATCAAGAGATTTGTAAGGGACGACCGTGCGAACTCAAAAAAGGAGATATGGTGACGAATGGAAAAACAGAGGACTCCTTTTATTTAAACGCGTCACACGGTCGAACACACAATAATATATCAGGTGATGATATATATAATATGTTATGCGACGATAACATAGATGACCAGTAATGAAAGACCACAACCGTATAAGATGAATAACAGAGATATTTATTGTAGCGTTAAAGATGTATGTCTGTGTGAGAGTGTGAATGCGACATATAAGAACATAATCAAAGACAGGCCGTCATACAAAGAAAAGTGTGTATGTGAGTGATACATGTGTGTATGAGTGTTTACAGCAGATAGAAAGAGAGTCAATAACACGTGAACAATTATACCAGTTCTTTAGTACACTATAGGAAAAGTTCTGTATGTGAAAGTGAGGAAAGGCTGAGTGTGGCAGAGCTGATCACTAGTTGTGATGTCGTGGCATCGATGCCGGGCCGTGATTCTTGTTATACAGATGTTCGTCGCTGGCTGAGAATTTCTTGTCTGTTTAAGAACTCTTGTCTGTTTATTTACCGTGGTGAAGCTGAGTCACCTAACCGAATCGAAGAGAGAGATGTGCCGCGGAGGTTTGGTTTGGTGTACATAGTAAGTCGTGTTGACGCTGGTGGTGTAGAGGCTGTTTGGTAGTAATAGTGTTGGTCATGACAATGATGCTGGATAGTAGTCGTAGACTCTTGTTGCTGATGTGGCGACAGCGGAGGTCATCGTGGCTGGACGAAGCTGCTGAAGTGGTCGCTGGCTGCTGCTGCTGTCGTGTGGTACACGGAACAGTTCTCAAGGAGAAACTGGACCGAGACAAATTTGTGGGGTATGAGTTGATCTATATATAGTGTTAAGAGGGCTCCAAATGCCTTTAGAATTTTACTCTATCACGTGACCTTATTAGGGGCCGTGATTGGTCAGTTTGCGTTCTGGCGGGAAAGGTTCGAAGAATTTGCCGATTCGAATAATAATCAGTCACGTGATGACAAGGAATGGGTTCTCTACTACGCTCGCATTTATTTATATTTAAATGAGAAGATTGTATGTAATGGCGATAGTAGTTTTGTATCTAGTGACGATAGGTAGTTTCACTACAGATTCTTTATTTACATGATTTGATATTCGTCAAACCTCTCTAAATATGTATCGTTGTCAGTAGATACTTACGAAGTTTCTACTTTAAAGTTACTATATATCTAAGTATTGAAACGACACCCTTTATAGTGTCAGTTTAGACGTCGACTGTCTTTCATCCTTTCGAGGCTAGTAGAATAAGTGCAAGAGATTGAGATCCTGATCCAGTTGGGTAATTTAATGAAAACCTTTCATTACGCATACGTAAAACAGTGCACGATATTTGCGGCAATTTTCTCCGCTCCCAGGCAAATACAAATTCTAATACAATTGGAGTATGACAGTTTCAATTTCTTATGAAGAAATAGAAATGCGTGTTATAGTAACGCAATCCATGGTTGATAAATGTTCAAGAAGTTACTGAATTCTTATACCAGACTCCATAAGATTATTAGCATCTGTATCGTTAGTAAATTAAGGTAAAGGACGCTGTTTGCGTAAAAGCAAGCAATCGTTTTGGTGAGCGTAGTGCCGTCTTAAGGTGTGGATATCTTGGACAGTTGCCCAAGGGCCACATGGGCCGAGGGGCCCAATTCTGTTCTATGTATATTATTTGCTATCGGCGGAATTATGATGTAAGTATGTGCTAAAACCTCTAATAACTTCTTATATTTTTACGAATTTTCACAATTTTTTTTCGATTCTGTCTTCTGCATAATGGAATTGATACGATTATGCAGGATGTATATAAACTAACTCTGTAAAATGTGTGTATGTGTATATTTATATATGTTTCTGTATGCATTTATAAGTTTCAGAAAATATTAGAATAATGGAATAAAAGTCAGTCATAATAAGAGATCCCCCCAAAATCTATTTCCTTAATTTTTAACTACCGTTTCTGGCACACATATTTACGCAATTTTGATTTTGAAGTATTTAAAAAATTAGTTGGAAATTATAAAGAGAAATGAATGGTAGATTCGGACTGTCCATATTTTAAAGACACGAATGGAAAAAAAAAAGAAAAAAATTGGAGGTTGGGGAGGATTTTTTTAAAAAAGTAATAATTTTTTTTTTTTTTTTTGCATAATCATATCAATTCATTATGCAGAAGACATAATCGAAAATGATTTGTAAAAATTCGTAAAAATAGAAAAATTTAGGAGGAGTTTTAGCACGTGCTTACATAATTCCATCTTGTTATCAATAAATACAATAGTGCCCAGTGCGTCGATTTGCTCAGGGGCCTGTAATACTATTATGTCAATCTTGGGTGAACTCATCACCTTTAACTCTCTCTCTCTCTCTCTCTCTCTATATATATATATATATATATATATATATATATATATATATATATATATATATATATGTATATGTCTTCCCTGTTTATGTCTTGCTCTTGTTTGTCCCACTCGTGGTGAAGATTAATATGTTGTAACAGCATTCATAGCTGATTATATTAATACATAATGTATCTAGGAATACAATACCCAACAAATTATTTATACAGCATGAAGTATATGATGAAGTCATAAGATTACATACCAATGCTAACGCAGCCAATCAGTGTACAGGCAACCACATCTTGACCTTGACAAAAACATATGTTGCAGCCATCAGAGGACGGGAAGCTTGTGTTGACTTGATGTATCTGTCCATTATAATTGCAGTGTTCACCTTGCGTTGCTAAAAATCGAATGTAAATTTATCAAGTTTTTACGGCATATACATAGCTGCACATAAACACGCATTCATCTCATTCTCCTTCATCATCAGTGGCGGCTCGTAGATAAAATTAGTAGGGGTGCTGCTCCAGAAAATTTTTAGCCGTTGTTTTAATATTGTGTTAAAGGAAACAAACATATAAAAAGAAAATTTATACATAAACTTGATCGGTTCGCGTTTTAGCTACTGCCGAGTAGTGTGTTTGATTGTTCACTGAACACTGCCGTGAATTCCCCCTTGTTTTTCAAAAATCCCTCCTAAATCACAAAATAAGGGTGGGGAAATCTGCCCTATTTTTAAAATCTTGGCAGCAACACTGTAGCTGGAAGCAGTATAATAATCTAATTCTACACTTTATCACATTCAAGAATATAAACACGTTTTTAAGCAGAACACAAGTGGAGTCAACAAAAAAACACTACCTTTCACCAGTATACCAGAGTCAGCACTGCGTGAACGATAGTGCTCTCTCTCCCTAGAGTGCAACTTCCTATCTCGGACATGTGAGCATACACACAGCAGCCAGACACCGCGTCGCTAGAACTGTGAAGCGTACAGTTCTATATAAGGGTTTTTGTATTTTTTTCATAAACTAGTGGGTGGCTACTGACATTAAGCTTGAGGATTATATAATGTACAAGTATAAAGAAAGAATCGAAGAAAAAGGACTCGTTATATTGAATATCGAGTGGAAATAGGGGATGCTGCAGTTCCGCAGTGCATATACACAAACCATCACTGTTTATCATACATATACACATTTCCGGGCCCATCGCCAAGGAGGTGTAGGTAACTGGATGGTACTTAACCCTGTTTTTAATGGTATATGTTATGTCCTCCGATTTAATAATTTGTGCTCATAACAACTTCGCCAAGTCTGCAACATGAAGGTGTTAACATACATTTAACTATCACGAGAAGTAACGTTGTACACATACACACACAAACACACGCACGCACGCACACACACACACACACACACACACACACACACAAACACATATGTACGTTTGCATGTGTGTGTGTGTGTGTGTGTGTGTGTGTCTGTCTGTATGTATGTATGTACGTATGTATGTATGTATGTAGGAATATTCGTTTAAATTATGCAAAGTATCTAGTACATTTTAATCTTTTATATATATATGTCTAGGCGCAGGCGTGGCTGTGTGGTAAGAAGCTTGCTTCTCAACCACATGGTTCTGGGTACAGTCCCACTGCGTCACACCTTGGGCAAGTGTCTTCTACTATAGCCTCGGGCCGACCAAAGCCTTGTGAGTGGATTTGGTAGACGGAAATTGAAAGAAGCCCTTCGTATGAATATGTTTATATTTGTGTGTGTGTGTGTGTGTGTGTATCTGTGTTTGCTCCCCCCCCCCCCGACATCACTTGACAACAGATGCTGATGTGTTTATATCCCCTTAACTTAGCGGTTCAGCAAAAGAGACCGATAGAATAAGTACTAGGATTATAAAGAATAAGTCCAGGAGTCTATTTCTTCGACTGAAACCCTTTAAGGCGGTGCCCCAGCATGGCTACAGTCAAATGACTGAAACAAGTAAAAGAAAAAAGAAGAAAATAATGTCTCAGTATTCGATTGATCGGAGACAAGATAGAACAACTGCTGTGCTGGCAATGCCTGTTGAAGGAGAAAATTGTGTCTACATCAGTCCTCTTGTCTCTAGAAAATTAGCGCGTCTTATTTTTAATGGCATGTCTTTTTTTTGTCTTTTTTTTTTAAAGAAATCCTTATTCTTTAGATTATCTCCTCTTCTCATTTGGTGTTGGTCCCAACTGCCACCAGGTAATACCTTCACTGGAAGCGAAGATAATTTCAATAAATCAAGAATTTATGTGGCATATTTGTTGTATGAATATATGCCACCAGCCACTCTGAATTATTTCTCTTAGTTCATTTGCTTATTAAATTGTGTGTGTGTGTGTGCGCGCGTGTGTGTATGTATGTGAATTTCATCAAAAAGGGAGTTCAACAAAAGGCATTTTGTTTCTTCAGAAGACACCTCAAGGATTGATTAACAAGAGAAGTTGTTGGTGGATGTAGTTCATCACAATATGCGGCCGTAATGGAAGCAATCAGCATCGGATAAATCGAGCCGCTCTCATTAGGGTAAAAAAGATCTTACATTTAAGATCATAATGCAGAGCTCAAAGGTGGGGGTCACTATGAGGATCTCCGAGCACCTAGTAACAGCTGTCGGACTTTAATTTTCTCTGTCGCTTGTAGCCTAAGTTGGATCTATTAATATAAATGTCTTTATATTTAAATATTCGTCGTCTGAAAGTGTCCTCTTTTTGCTTTCTCTCATTTGGCATATATACATATATACATATTTGTATTTCATACCAAAATTGTTATATTTGATATATTTAGTTTGCTTATCCGCATAATTGCCTCTATACACATATGTATGTATGTATGTATGTATGTATGTATGTATGTATGTAAATGTGCCTTTGTACGTCTTGATTTTGATGACAACAGAATTCTCAAACAAATGGAGTATGGCGAACTGTCGGAAGATATTTGACCACAATATAAGCCATGAAAGCGATTCAAGGACTTGGATTCTTGGAGATTTTAAAACAGGTGTGAGAAGACATATCACGTGACAGGAAAACCTGGAAGCAAAGAGTCTATGACAGAGTGAGCACATTCCAACGAAATGCAAACGAGTGGTTACGCAGAAAGTGATCAGTACGAAAAGACAATTCCGTTGACCCTACAGTTCCTCACTCAGTCTGTGAAGTCTCTTACCACATATATCTCGCGCAGGCCAGGTGAGTTACCAGAGAAGCCACACAGAAAGACCTATTATAAACTAAAACGACTTCTTGTTGATGCCAACATCTCATGTATTGTTTGCAAGAAAACGTATATAAATCGCTCAGATTTATCTAGGCACATTAGAATGCACAAAGAAAATCATCTGAGTGATCCAAAAGGGCTAAGAAGTCGGGAGAACTCGTGTAAATGTCAACTTGAAATAAGTTCTGTAAACAACTGCGGAATTCAAGAGCCATTGACGTTCTCACAAAATGTGATGCTGTGATACATTTTATATAGTCAGCCATGGTCATGCTCTTTTAGCGAGTCATCGGCCATCATGTATGTATGTATGTATGTATGCATGCATGCATGTATTATGTAAATATATATATATGTAGATACACTTTTCGGTATATTTTTTGGCTCTTTGTTCTGAGTTCAAATCTTGTCATCTTTGCCTTTCGTCTTCACGAAGTCGTAAAAAATAAAGTCTCAGTTAGACACTGGGGTTTATGGTATCATCTGGGCCTTTCCCCTCAAAATAACTTGTGCCTCTTTATTACTGACACACCTAAAATAAGATTTGAAATGATTCAAAAAATACAACATTGATGGTTAAATAGAGAAATGAAATAAAAGCTAAAAGAGTTTAACTTACATGGTGCCGAAAGAACGACAGTCAGGACTGTAAGGATGCCGACGAAAATAAACGATTTCATTGTTGCAGGATCGGAGTACTAACTCGTGCGTTTGAAATACCGGTGTCTGTTGTAAAAATAAGAAAAGCAGTGTTACTTTTATATCTTTCGGTGTTGTTTAGAATATCTTCTAGCGTCACATGTTATTCTTGTTTTTGTTAGTTTTATTTGATACATATTTAATATTAACTTAGCCACACCAAAACCAAACACGTTTAAAAAAAATGCTTTATTTTAAATTTTTATACTTACTTGTATAATTTTGTTTTGTTTATGGTTCTTTTATTTTGACTCAGCCCCTTTCGTTTGCTTTTGGCTGTTTATCTCGTGTTAATTATCTCGAGGAGTTAGAGGAAGAATTTTGAGGGAAGTAACAGAAAGCATAGAAAAGTAGATGATTAGTTAATAAGTTGACAAAGAGGCAAGTAATTTAACAAAGCAAAAGATGGGAGTTTAATCAACTAAACTAGAAATTGGAAATGCATTCAGAAAATAGGCCAACATTTACCATTTAATATGCCATAAGAAGTTTTTAGTGAGGAGTCTAGGTGATATATATGTATGTATGTATGTATGTATGTATGTATGTATGTATGTATGTATGTATGTATGTATGTATATATATATATATATATATATATATATATATATATATATATATATATATATATATATATATATATATATATATATATATATATATATATATATACATATATACATATTTAGATGTGTGTGTATGCATATATATATATATATATATATATATACACACACAGAGAAAATGAGAGAGAGAGAGAGAGAGAGAGATGACGACAGCTGTGACGGTGTCATGTTGTTAATGTTTGTCCTTGCAAATGTACACAAATGCTAAATGCATCAGATAGGGTGTCATAAATTAAGGTAGAGATAATTTTGCATCTTTAAAATTGCTTGAATAATTTCTTACACCTACGCCATCAATTAACGACAACGACGGCCACCACCACCGCCACCACCACCATCACCATTGCCAACAACCACAGTAACAGGCCAACGGAGAAATGTCTATGTGGTCGCTCAGCTTGCTAGAAATAGCAACTAACTCCCCAACTCAAGTCCTTTGTATGACACCAAGTCCTCGATGGCCCTTTTCACTTAATTGCCATTAGATATCGGGCATTAGTGATCGAGCAGTTACATTGGCATTGCTCTAATCAATAGGGACATAGTTAAAAACTAGAGATTTGGGGCTTCAAAGTGATGTTTTAGTTTCTGTTGACTGAATTATTGCCTGTCTCTGATCGTCTCTTATTTTAAATACGGCAAGATGTCTGCCATATTAAAAATAGAAGACATGGGATAATACAATCCAAAGTACATTGTGCCTGGAAAAATAAGAGACGGTCATTGCTGGAATACTTTCTGTCAAGGCTGGCCTTCAGCTAAACATCAACAAGAAAGGAGGTTCTATCTAGTCATTTGACCTGCTAGCAATAGCAGCCAAATCTTCCACTAACGCTACCCTATTGTCTTAACAAAGTAGGACAAGGGTACACCAAGTACATGCATCATAACCATATGTGTGCAACATGGTGATCTCATATCTTCAGGTCAAGTGGCCCATCCCGCTCAAAAGGTCCCTGAATAAGGCTTATTCAAGGATGATGAATCAAATACCCATATTTCCAGAGATGAATTATTCAAGCCCTAAAGAATATCTCTCAACACATGGTTATGATGTTCCCTACTACTTCTGCTCATGATCAGAGATGCACATATCGTCAGCCACTAAGAGACATGCTCAACTGGTTATGGTCAAACAGCTGACAAGCAAACTTATGGTATTGAGCAGAATATTTGCTGTAACCCATCTTTCATACTAAGACAAAACACATACATAATAACACTTACAATGAGTTAAGATCAAAAGCCATGATCGTTAGCACGCTGGATGAAATGCTTAGTGGTATTTGCTCGTCGCTACGTTGTGAGTTCAAATTCCGCCGAGGTCGACTTTGGCTTTCATCCATTCGGGGTTGATAAGTTGAATACTAGTGAAACACCGGGATCGATATAATCGACAAATCCCGTCCTCCTACCCAAATTTCAGGCCTCGTGTTTTCTGTAGAAATGAATTATTATTATTATTATTATTATTATTATTATTATTATGCATGACTTTTGCTTTGTATTTGTACAAGTTGACTCCAAGTCTCACCCAGAGACCTCAAGAGACAACAAGATAGAAGTTCATGTAGGTGTTATGCCTAGGGTACCATATATTTGGTTTTACACAGTATTGTTCTAGAGAATGTTTAAGACAACATAAGAAAATTATAAGTTTGTTTTAAAATTTGAGATTACATAGACAATTTCTGCCATTTTGGGGTTTCCTGGTATCTGAGCTAGGTACGAATCAACGCAGCAGTTTTAGCACGGGTTTTCATACGCTTAGCTTTTTCTGTGCTTGTTTCCAGTACGTCTAATTCTGGAATTTATTGTATTTGGAATTCACTTAGATATTTCTTTGCCTGTTTTGTTACTGAGTATAATGCTTTCTTGTTTTTTGTTGCTGTTGTTGTTGTTGCTGTTGTTGTTGTTGCTGTTGTTGTTGTTGTTGTTGTTGTTGTTGTTGTTGTTGTTGTTAGTAGTAGTAGTAGTAGTAGTAGTAGTAGTAGTAGTAGTAGTAGTAGTAGTAGTTTCATATGCACACAACAGATTAGACTGTCGGAAAAGAAAAAATCCTAACATCGGGCTCCAACAAGGAACCTAAGATGCCAAGAACCCTCCTAAGCATCCTAGCTGTCCCCAATAACACTGTTTTCTGCAGCTGTACCGAGGTATGAGTGTTTATTTACTTGGCATTCCTGGGAATCGTTGCACTTTCCGATAATGCTGTGGGTCTTGAGGTTTATACACACTCATCCGTCCTTAGAGCGCATTTAGCACTAAGAAACATTTGAAATTCAATCGCTGTCTCTTGCTTGGAAGACATCAGTGTCAATCGATTACATCGATCACGGTACTTGAAAGTGTTGTTGACCTCGATAGGACTTATTGAATTACGCATGTTTCTATTTTCATACATAGTTGTAGCTGGTCTTCAAACTTTGGATAAAGGCTATATTCTTTCTTTCTTTTTTCTTCTTGCTCCCTGTCTGTCTCACTCTCTCGCTTTCTCTTCTCTTTTTCTTTCTCACTTCCCTCTCCTTCCCTCCCCTCTCCCTCTCCCTATATTTAAATACGGAAAACGATTCTCGTAGGATATCAGAAGCGTTCCTTGTTTCTCCCCAATAATAATACGTCAGCCGACTTGATATTTCAACAAAACAACAATCAGCAAATGGAAAACCAACCCGTTTTGCACCAGTGTCTAAAACCATCGGGTTGTTGATCCTTCCGATTTCGTACAATAGATATCCTAAGAGTGTATGTGCATTATCCATTCCGACCTTACATGGACGTCATTGTACGAAATATTCTTCAGAATATTTTTTCAAACAAGCGTGCCTGTGTGGTAAGAAGCTTGCTTCCCAACCTCATGGTTCCGAGTTCAGTTCCTCTATGTGACACCTTCGGCAAGTGACGTCTACAATAGCTTCGAGCCGATCAAAGCTTTGTGAGTGATTTTGATAGACGGAAACGCACACACACACACACACACACACACACACACACACACACACACACACACACACACACACACATACACACACACACATATATATATGTATATAGTTGAAAATATGTGTAAAAAAATATAAAAAGTGGAAGAGAAATGCCTTCGTTTCATATAGTTTAATATCTTTTTATAAATATATGCATATTATAAGGATGTCGTGAAATCCAACCGGTTTTCGCTATCTAAATTAACTTTTCAACTTTTCAGTAATCAGTTCTCGTGACAGAGGGGTTTCGTCATTTTGGATGTTTGAAGAATGAGTTTAGAGAGTGAACCAAGGGAAGCAACAGGTGGCAAGAGGGACAACTGGCTCCTTAGTAGAATTTTTTTTAAATGGTCAAAGTTGTATATTGAGGTGTGGTCTGTACTTTTGTATGAACAGGTTTTCCTTGTTTAGGCATTCTTGTACTGAGATTGAATCTTTGCATTGATA
This sequence comes from Octopus bimaculoides, assembly GCF_046866305.1. Taxonomy (NCBI): domain Eukaryota; kingdom Metazoa; phylum Mollusca; class Cephalopoda; order Octopoda; family Octopodidae; genus Octopus; species Octopus bimaculoides. The sequence goes on from NC_142928.1 coordinate 106,597,206, forward strand.
TAATGGGAAAATATGAAAATTCGGCGTTTTTTTGCTTGCGCATCTGTCGATGTGGCCGCTCAGTGCTATCTGCCTGTATTGAGGGAAACGAATCTGTTCTTTATGTAGCGTGACTCTGCGTCTCAAAGTAAGGCTCGTTTGGCCCACATAATTGTGACCACAACCTGAGCAGGTTAGGACATAGATAAGGTTCTGGGAAACACATGTGAAATTGGTCTTAATTGAGAATTTTTGTCCTTGCTGAAATGTGAATTCCGAGCCTTCAGTTAGGTATGGGCATGTACCACAATTAGGTCGTCTGCATTTTTTTAACTGTTGGTATCGTTTGTATTGAGTATAGTTTTGCATTTTTAGGAGTCTCTTGAGTGATTTGTCTTGTCTTTTGAATTTTAGTAGTTTGTGTGTATTTAGGATGCTGTTCATTTTCGGGTCTTGAGTGAGTAGAGGGAGATTTTGTATAATTGTGTTGTATGCTTCATTGTTTCTGGGGTTATGGGTTGATATGTATGGGAGTGATTTAGGGTGAGGTGTGGTGTTTTGTTTTGTTGTCCTTAATGTATTTGCATCCAATTTTTTGGCACGTTTAATTCCATGTTCTATAAGTGTAGGTGTATTGACGTTCAATGAGTGTTATTTTGAGTTTTTGTAGGTGAAGTTCCCGAGTGGCTGTGTCAGATACAATTGTACAGATCCTTTTTGCTAGATTGAATGGGATATTTATTTTGGTGTGTTTAGGATGGCATGAACTGAAAAGGAGATACTGTTTTGAATCTGTTGGTTTGTAGTAAATGTCGGTTGCAATTTGGTTGTTGGACTTTTTTTTAATCAAAATGTCCAGAAATGGAACTGTTCCTTGCTATATTCTATTGTAAATTGGATGTTGGGGTTTATATTGTTCAATGTGGATTTGAAATCCAGGAGTTTATCATAGGTTTCATTCCAGATGATAAAACAATCGTCTAGGTACCTTTTCCAGTTCTCTCTTATATACTGGTGGAATGGGGTTCCAAATTTTTGGAGCGAAAGTTCATATAGGGTAGATTCAAAGAAACCCATTATAAGGTTCGCAAGGACAGGCGCTGCTTTCGTTCCCATCGCAATACCTCATTTTTGGCGGTAGTATGTTGTATCGAATAGGAAGTAATTGTTTTGTAGGATGAACTTCAGGAATTCAAAGTACTGAAGTCGATTCATTAAACTAAAAATTCTTCAAGGCATGGCTGCAGTCTACTAACTGAGACAAGTAAAATCGTGTTTAAGTTGGTGAGTGCCGCCATAATCGTTACCTTCAGTTCATCTTTGGTGTTACAAGGAGTTTTGTAGGTCTCTCGCTCAACTGCACCCCACACATAATAATCAAGGGGGTTGCAGTCTGGAGAGTTAGGTGGCCAGATGTTAGGGGTAATGGGGTCGCAGAAATTGTATGACAGCCATGACTGGGTTCTCCTGTTTGTGTAGCATGGTGCAGAGTCCTGTTACCAGACACAGAATCTTCCAGCAGCCTACCTCTTTACCCAGGGCAGCACTACCTCCTTCAGGCACTTGATGTAGGCCTCCGGGTTGAGTCTGAGGCAGAGTGGGAAGATGAATGGAGGCATAACGTTGCCATCACTAGTGATCACTCCAAATGCTGACTGGTACATGTCCTCAGATTGCACTGTCCCCAAACACTCTGAAATGTTCATATTGGAGCTTCCGGCGCGAATGCAAAGCAGTACAGCATGTCCTTTCCAAATTTCTGGCAGAGTGAATTGCGTCATTGTGCTGTTTTTCTCACAAATGGTGCCAAATTAACCCTACTAATCAACAAAATTAAAAACAAACAATGCGCATGCGCGAAATAAAAAATATAAAATGGCGACAATTTACCCATTGCATCCTGCACGCACACGCACACACACACACACATATAGTTGGGGTAAAAACGAATTAAGCTTTTTACCTCTGAGGAGAGAGAACCCTTTTAAGCCTATTTTAACTGAAGTCGTACCTCAACTTACATCTTTTTGTCTTACGTCTTTTTCAACTTTGAGAATCTCTTGTAGCAGGCTGCCACTAAGTTGATGTCGTACTCGTGTGAATTTACCATTGATGATAAATTAACTGTCTGCGAGTGGCAGAGTAAGAAATATAAAAACAAAGATAGAGAGAGGGGGGGAGTTAACTCGTTGAAAGTTGCGAAGGAATGAGAAGGTTTTTTCTACAGGTGTCTTGAATTTATACCTGTGCCAAAGTTGAACAATTCATTGACAATAGAATGAAATGGGTGTCAAGATTAAATTATGTCTCACTTAAGATGGTGGGGAATTTGACTGGGTGAACCAATAAATTCTAAGTGCAAATTCCAAGAGCAATAGCAATCAACGTGAAGGCTGAGTTTTCGAGTGTTGGCTACGAATCCAGTGTGTATCTCTCACATAAGCATTGCCAGAGAGGGAAATGGCAGGGCGGGGGCGCAAACACGGGAATATTTTTACCTATCCAAGTATTCTCTCGAAAATTCAATCTACTCTTCATTATGAGGGTCTCCCAGTTCCAGATTATAATGGTTATGCCTCCTCTGAAAGTGAAAGCTGCAAATCTGATCAGAGGTTTGAAGAAATGGTCTGAGATTCCGAAGACTCCTCTAACACCAAGCAATCTTCAGCCTCTCTTCGTTCTAGTCAAGCAGAACTAAATGGCTTAACATGTGATTTGGCACTCTTCAAGAAAGTAGCGGAATTATTAGCTTCCAGGCTAAATGGAAAAAAAATCTTGAAAGCTCTGCAAATGTCTCATTTCAGACTGCAAGAGCAGATTTTTGTGAACCTTTTTTCAGAAGACAAGCAATTTGTTTACTGCCACAGTATTCCAGGCCTTCTCACACAGTTTGGCGTTGCCCAGGATTGCCCTACGGAATAGAGATAGTTTTTGAATTGTTTTAAACGCAGTCTCAAGTATTTTCTTTGGCATAATGATAATGTTTTTTGCACAGTTCCAGTTAATCACTCGGAGTATTTGCGAGAAATCCATGACAACATGAAAATGGTCATTCACTTACTCAAATATCAAGTACAACTTGATCCCTTGTGTGGATCTAAAAATGGCCCACTTTCTCCTCGGACAACAGAACGGTCTCACTAAGTTTTCATGTTATCTCTGCATGTTGGACAGTCGAACTCGAGACCTAGAAGGACCTAGAAGGAACGCTTCATCCGTGAAACTCTGAAAGTAGGCATGCCAAAGATTGTGAATGACCCGATCGTCAGCCGGAAGAAGATCATTTTCTTTTCCATTCATCTAAAGCTTGCCTTGATGAAACAGTTTGTCAAGGCATTGAGTACTGACAGTGAATACTTTAAGTGCATAGTCGCTGTTTTTCTTGCTTTCTCTCGTAAAAGTCAAAGTGGGCGTATTTGATAGACCCTGTATGTGATAAGGAATTTGTCAGAATGATGAATGACAAGGAAAAAATAACTTGGCTGATATTCATGGACGTTTTAGAATAAACATTCTTGGTAACAAAAGTGCAGATAACTATGAGGTTTTAGTTGCTAAAATACGGTTGGCTTTTCGCGATCGTTGATGCAATATGAATGTCACCTTTCATTCTCTAGTTAGTTAGTTAGTTAGTTAGTTAGTTAGTTAGTTATCTTCACCATTTCTCCTAGAACATTGGAGTAGTAAGAAATGAACAGGGAAAGCGCTTCCATCAAGACTTTATGACGATGGAAGACTGCAGAAGTTTCAAACGAGATGACCCTTACAAAGTCTATAAGCACAAGAGCTACAAACAAGATTTGTTGCCAGAATAGGAACAATTTCAGCTTTTTAAAAATTTCATTAGTCGTTTCTTGACTTTATTTTAAGCTTTAATACATATTGTAATGAATTTAAACGCTGTTGAGAATCTTTTTTTTTTTTTCTTAAATGGTTGGTTCAAGCCCAACTTTAAGATAGTATGACCATAAATTCCTTAGCTAGAACACAGATTTATGCAAAAGATGCCGAAATTTTGTAAAGAATGAAAAATTTGAATTACAAAAACGTCTGTAGCTTCAGATTTGAATTCAGCACACTGAAATAAGGTTAGAACAAGAGTCAGTATCAATGCAAATAAGATTTTTGTTCCCCAATGTAATAATTAAAAGTGGATCATTACATAAATAATTTTTTCTTCCTGTAGAAGGTGAAGATGAAGTCTTTAGTCGATAGGTGATAAAATATTTTATAATTGAAAAATCAGTCCGATAAAGCACTCACAGATTTTACAGCCACACCCCTCCTAAAATTATCAGGGTTATTATTTTTAATTTCTTAATGATTATAGGCGCAGGAGTGGCTGTGTGGTAAGTAGCTTGCTTACCAACCACATGGTTCCGGGTTCAGTCCCACTGCGTGACACCTTGGGCAAGTGTCTTCTACTATAGCCTCGGGCCGACCAAAGCCTTGTGAGTGGATTTGGTAGACGGAAACTGAAAGAAGCCCGTCGTATATATATATATATATATGTGTGTGTGTGTGTGTGTTTGTGTGTCTGTGTTTGTCCCCCCAACATCGGTTGACAACTGATGCTGGTGTGTTTACGTCCCCGTAACTTAGCGGTTCGGCAAGAGAGTACGATAGAATAAGTACTTGGCTTACAAAGAAAAAGTCCTGGGGTTGATTTGCTCGACTAAAAGCGGTGCTCCAGCATGGCCGCAGTCAAATGACTGAAACAAATAAAAGAATAAAAGATTGAAGTCTTCTGTAGCCACTTATATTACCATTGGGCGGATTATTTGCTCGAGGAGAGGAAAAAAAGAGAAGGAAGGAAATAATTTTTAATATGTAAATAGATTGGGTAGCAACATAGGCAGTGTCTGTTTGCAGATCCTCTACTAAGCAAATCATCTCAGTTATTGTAAAACGATCGCTGCTACCACAACAACCACCATGATTATAATCATAGTTATTATCATCATCGTCGTCGTCGTGTCATCATAATCATTACCACTACCATCACCATTATCATCAGCCTCATCATCATTTTCAGAAAACAACTGCCACTATTAACAGCATCACAACTCCCACCACAACCACATCCACCATTATCCTCATTATTATTATCATCGACGTTGTCGTCGTCGTCGTCGTTGTCGTCATCATCATCATCATCATCATCATCATCACCACCACCATCATCATCATCGTCATCATCACCACCACCATCATATATTTTCTGAGTTGTTATTCCACGTAAGTTAAAAACAATCCTCATTAACATGATTAAGAGAACAACACCCGCATGGTGCAGCGTTTATATGTATATTCTAAATTAAACCTATGCCTGTTAGTATGTTAAAATATATACATATATGCACATGCACAACACACATATACCTATATATTTTTTTTATATTACCGAGGTATATTTGTCGAATTGTTAAATTTCACTTTATGCAACAATAGCTGTATATGCATGTGCGCGCTCATGTGTATGTATGTGCATGTTTGTGTATATTCATGTGTATATTCATGTGCATGCATACGTGTGTATGTGTATGGTGGACACAGTCAGAATTTTCAGTAATGACATGGGCATGAAATTTAGTCATTTTGATACTGAAGAGGGGAAAGGTAAAGCAGCGTCAAAGACCTAAACTGCCAAATAATCAAGTAATAAAAGTTTAGGACCTATCCATATATATGTCCCTTTCACTCAGTCTCTTTCTTCCGGTCATTTCATCATGTTGAACTGTTAATCCCTACACAGTTTTTTCTCTCCCCGTTTTTTTTTTTTCGCTCTCTCTCAATTACCCCTCTCAATTCTTTTGTCGAAGAACGTAGGCTCAAATGTCATGAAATTAATACACCTGCTTGTTGTTCCCTGACCTGTCTCCGTCTTTTGTTTTCTATAAATTTGAACTATATATATATATATATATATATGACTTTCATCTCTTATCTTCATCTCCTATGTTACTTCCTCAAGGCTTTCTCTCTACACACGTCAACTCAACTTGATTTGTCTCCATTAGTCGAAAAATAACACCTGTTGTTATTTTCTTGCTGCTTGTATTTGTAATTGTGTAACATTTTCTCCGTTTTATTTTTTATTTCTTTTTCTTCAGATTTTTTTTTTCCTGTTTTTTGTTGTACACATTCGCTCGTTTTCTCACAAAATATTTAATGCGACCGGCCGAAACTGCAAGGATAACCTGGAAACTTGATTGAGGAGAGAAGGCTACGAATGAAGCATCCTTGTTTTTTCCTGTCCGTCCTTGTATCGTCTATCTGTCCGGAAGTTTTATTGTCGTCTGTTGCGTTATTGTTCCATTTTTTTCATTTATATCTATCTATATATATATATATATATATATATATAGATAGATAGATAGATAGATAGCTTGGCTGCTCTGCATTGACAAGGGGCAACACCCTGAAACTAGTCTGCAGATGCCAAACCAGCGGGAGGAACTGCTGACCTCCCCTGTTCGAAGGTTATAAAGGACACAGGTTTCGTGTGTCACATAGCTAGCTAGAGGCGATGGCTTCTTGGAGCTAATTCACGGCAGATTTCGTCCTAATTTTGGTACTGCCATGTTGGCTTGGCGATAACTATTAATTTCCAGTACCGCTGCCGTAGTCTCCTTTAGAGAGACTTAGAAATATTAATAACTAGTATATATATATATATATATATATATATATATATATATATATATATATATATATATATATATATATATACTAGCAGAGATACCCGACGTTGCCCGTGTTACATGCAATTGAAAAATGAGACTTTTCTGTTATATTTATTTTCTGTAAGGAACTGGAATACATATGATTCGAATTTCATCAAAATTGCACATGAGGGTTCTTTCCCTCTTTACACACCCTAAAAAATTCTAATCATGAGACATGTATCCCATACTATTGATCTTTATGCGCATATTCCAAACTTTCAGTCTTCTGGAACCTGTAAAAAAGATTTTGCTCCTGCAAAATGGAGCTCATGGAGCTCTAAAATGTGGGAATGAAGGCCCCTATTGGGGGTGGGGGCGTTAATGTCAACCAGAGAAGTTGAATTGTTGGGAATGTTTTTAACTTGGGTCTTATAGTATGCCTGCATATATGTGAGAGTATAGTCTCACTTTAATAGTTTCAGTATGAAATTGAAAGTATTAAAGTGAAACTATCTGAAATTACAGTAGCGACATATTATTGTTTCACTTTTGACAGGTAATACTGAAATAGTGGAATAGTTTCAGTGTTAGAGTGAAAATATCTGACATTACAGTAGAGTGATGTTATTGTTTCATTTTTGACACATAATACTGAAATAGTGGAGGAGATAAGATATTGCTGTGGGCTCGAACTATGCAGGAAGTTAAAAATTTTTTTGGCCTAAGATACTACATAGACGCTAAAAGAATTTTAGGGTCATGGAGCTGAAAAATGTGGGAGTTAAGGCCCCTATTGGTGATGGGTGTATTAATATCAACCAGAGAAGTTTAATTGTTGGGAATCTTTTTAACTTGTGTGTAATATGTATTGTTTGAATTTCTTTGAAATAGGAAATATGTATGTTCACTGGGTTTGTAAAAGAGAAGACGAATGATCACGATAATCAGTCAGCTACCGTAAGCCTAGTCGTTACTACTCCCCAATGTAGGATTCCTCACCATACAGGTGACAGGCACAGCTTTAAGATGCATTATGGATCTATAGCAATTGGAAGGGCATGACCCAATTGAAACAACAATGTGTGACGTTTGGAGTAAAGGGAAATGAAAGTGTCGCCTCTGGAGTTTGCAAATGACCACTATACCGATAGGTAACTGGGCAGAAAATATTTACAATCAATAAATGTCTTAGAACAACCAGTCACTCATCTGGGAAGGCCTTGAAATCAAAGTTACCAATTGGGGACTATATGTGTCGCAGTGGTAATAAAAAGACTCAAAGGAGGTCTGCAACAAAATAATTTTACTCAACACTTTGCAAGTGAATCAGTGGAGGCAAAGATGAGTCTCATTTACTTGACAATTTATGCACCACATTGCAGAAATCACAATGTTAGTATATCTGAAAGGATAGTCTTACATTGTTGTACCGTTGAATTACAAATAATGCTCATCTGTTATGTTCGGGTGACCCTATAGCTACCAATGGTACAACTGTATTCGTCTTTGCTTAGGAAAAATGACTAAATTGTGGGTGTGAAGTCCCCATGAAGGGGTCTTTGTAACTTCTAAGAAGAAAATTTTTTAGAAATATTACTTTATTTGTGTGTAATATGTATGGTTAAAATTTCATCAACATCAAAAATATATGAATTTTCATGGGGGTTATGGCCATTATGCATAGAATATAATTTCCAAATTTCTTAAAGATCCATTCAATACTTTTGACGTAGTTTTGGATAAGAAAACAAATGACTAATGTGTGTGTTTGTGTGCATATGTATGTGTGTGTGTATGGGTGTATATATGTATAGATATCTGTATGCATTTATATATGTGTACATATTAGATGTACACCTACATATATACATCTACACATATGTATACATATACATGTATGCATATAGATCTATATCTATATATATATATACATATACGTGTACATATACATCTATATGTATACATATACATCTCTCTCTCTCGCTCTCTCTCTCTCTCTATATATATATATATATATATAAATATATGTATGTATACACACACCATTAAAGTGAAAGTATCTGTCATTACAGTATCGAAATGTGATTGTTTCAGTTAGTGAAATAGTTTCATTTTTAAAGTGAAAGTATTTGACACGAGTGTTTTTGTTTCACTTTTGACACGTAATACTTAAATAGTGGATGAGATATGATGTTGCTGTGTGCTCGAACTATGCAAGAAGTTAAAAAAAATTTTTTTGACTAAAACACAACCGGAACCCTAAGTAAGGCATGTGTAAAATTTGAATGAAATTGGTTGTGTAGTTCTCGAGTTTTAGGGAAGCACACACAGAGACAGACAGACAGACAGACAGACACACATTCTCATTTATATATATATAGATAACTAGCAGAAATACCCGGCGTTGCCCGGGTTAAAGAGAATAATGAAATCTAAAAACGCCGTCTAGACTACGCATCATCTTTATATAGAGAGATGCATATACACACACGCACCCAAACACACGTATATATATGTATATCAATATAAATATATGAAAGTCAATGAAGTTTCGTAAAAGAAGGTGATCATGTACATACTTTCTTGCTGTTGTGATTATAACACCTCGTTGTAAACAATGTTCCTTGTTTTCCCTTCTGGAGCATATACAAATAGGTTTTTTGTTGCTGCCCACTCTTGAGCAGCCAACATACAGTTGTCCATGTGAGAAGCAGGGCTCTTCCAAGAGAAGACCAGCTACAGACAGTGTTTGACCCTGAGATTTGTTTATGGACATGGCAAAAGTCACACGAAGGGGGAATTGTAGTCTTCTGAATGTAAAAGGAATGTCTGCTCCTGATGGAGTAAGAGGAATTCTTGGAATAAAGACGTCATCCCCTTTTGCACATCCAGAAAGAATGGTAGCCTCGATAACGTGTGACATCATTTTCTAAATAATGCTCATCTGTTATGTTCGGGTTAAAATTTCATCAACATCAAAAATATATGAATTTTCATGGGAGTTATGGCCGTTATGCAAAGAATATAATTTCCAAATTTCATAAAGATCCATTCAGTACTTTTGACGTAGTTTTGGATAAGAAAACAAATGACTAATGTGTGTGTTTGTGTGCATGTGTATGTGTGTGTGATGGGTGTATATATGTATAGATATCTGTATGCATGTATATATGTATATATGTGTACATATTACATGTACATCTATATATACATCTACACATATGTATACATATACATCTCTCTCTCTCTCTCTTTCTCTCTCTCTCTCTATCTATACATATACGTGTACATATACATCTATATGTATACATATACATCTCTCTCTCTCTCTCTTTCTCTCTCTCTCTTTCTCTCTCTCTCTCTCTGAAAGTATCTGTCATTACAGTATCGAAATGGTGTACATTTACATCTATATGTATACATATACAACTCTCTCTCTCTGTCTTTCTGTCTCTCTCTTTCTCTCTTGCTCTCTCTCTCTGTGAAAGTATCTGTCATTACAGTATCGAAATATGATTGTTTCAGTTAGTGGAATAGTTTCATTTTTAAAGTGAAAGTATTTGACATGAGTGTTTTTGTTTCACTTTTGACACATAATACTTAAATAGTGGAGGAGATATTATGTTGCCGTGTGCTCGAACTCTGCAAGAAGTTAAAAATTGTTTTTGACTAAAACACAACTGGAACCCTAAGTAAGGCATGTGTAAAATTTGAATGAAATTGGTTGCGTAGTTCTCGAGTTTTAGGGATTCACACACACACAGAGACAGACAGACAGACACACATTCTCATTTATATATATATAGATGATATGTAATTATTTGTATATATCGTCAATAGATCATATATCCGAAAAAGAAGCACACTTTAAACGTTAGAGCTGTAATGTATTTATTGGGAGTTAATTATATGGCCAGTCATAGAGTGACTAATGATTTCGCATCTATAAAGTACCTAGCCTCACAGATGGCTCGTCGGACTCTAAAGGCCGCGGGCATAAGAGTCCGTCGAGCCGTCTATAAGGCTAAACGCTTTATAGATGCGAAATCATTGGTCACTCTTTGACCGACCATATAATTAACTTCACACACACATATTAATATTAGATTAGATTAGACTAGATTAGATTAGACTAGATTAGATTAGACTAGATTAGATTAGATTAGTAGAATCGTTAGAGCGTTGGAAAACGTGCTTTCTAGTATTTCTTGCAGTTCTTTACGTTCTTAGATCAAATTCTGCAGAGATGATCATTGCATTTCATTCCTCTGAGATCGGGATGAATAGTGAACCAATCAGTGAGGCTGAAGATGACGGTTTATCCGCTTCCCTCAAATTTGATGGTTTTGTATCTAAATCAATAAAATGAGTGAGTGTGTGTGTGTGTTTTATTGTGCAAAAGTGCATGCGATTCTTATATCTTTTATTTGAAATGTGAAAAGCAGCAATTTTCAACCACTGGGCTACGTATAATCCATAGATGCGCCAAGATGTTTTTGAGGTGAGTTTGTAGACGCCAGGATAGTTAGAAAAATTGAGTTTTTTATGCACTTCACCGACACATGCGTATTATTTAGCAACGCATGCAATCTATCTCTGTTTTAAAACAATTTTATTATTCGTAGTTTATATCATATAATGTTTAAAAATCTGTGTGCAGATTCGTTATGCCATGTATAATTTTTAAGAATCTATGCGCGTTATTCATTATGTCATGCATAACAAAAAGTTGACAATCGTTTGGGTTAGAGTATAGTGCATCTACATGTGGTAACGAGTATAATATTTCGTAATGTCAATTTTGTCTGGCTGTCTGTACTCCATCGTAATGCGTTATTCCGTTCAACACAGACTGTATATATATATATATATATATATATATATATATATATATATATATATATATATATATATATATATATATATATATATATATATATATATATTATTTTGCTTAAAAGAGTTCCAACACTGTCTGTTTTTTATGTTTTATTTATATTCCTGCAGAACTAATGTGGGGTATAGAATATGGAATATACAATATATAATATGATATACAATATACAATATGAAATAAAATAACATAAAAATGGATGGCACCATGAAAGAAAGTATTGAATGTAGATGAAATATTGAGTGTTCAATATAAAGGATCAAATATATAAATATATAAATATAAATATATATATATAAAGGCGACTCGAGTTTCAGGGCTATTTCCCTTCGTCATGGCCGGTATGACAGACTTTATATATATATATATATATATATATATATACCGTATATGCCGACGTATAATACGACTGTGTGTACAAGACAACTCCCAGGATTTCCATTGAAAAAGTGAGTTTTGAACTATACTTGCTATATAAGACCACCTCAAGTTTCGTGAAAAATAGCTCGAGCGCTGAAACCGCGAAGTTCATAGCTAAATGGGTTGGGTGAGCTGTAGCTTCCCCATCACCCATGAAGCCTCCCATGAAGCGTGTCCTTTTTGTGGGACGCTAGTTTAGCTTCTCTATATGCACTGTTGTAAATCTAGCTGTGAAACAAAAAAACTTTGGGGTGCCACTTTCGTTTGGTGTGCAGCGTATATATATATATATATTTCTTTTTAATGATTAACCTAGCCATGAGCTACATCTAGTGGAAAACGGAGATTGTATCGAAAAGGTAGATATGTATCCTTTATCTTTTACTTGCTTCAGCCATTGGACTGTGGTCGTGCTGGGGTACCGCCTTGAAGGGTATTAGTCGAACAAATTTTATAAAATCCAGTACATATTCAATGTGAACCTTTTGCCGAACTACTAAGTTACGGGACGTAGACAAACCAACACCGATTGTCAAGCGGTGAGGGAACAAACTCAGACACAAAAACGTTCTCTCTTTCTCTCTCTCTCTCTCTCTCTCTCTCTCTCTCTCTCACTCACTCACACACACACACACATAGTTTCGTTCTATCAAATTCATTCACAAGGCATTGATCGGCCTGGAGCAATAGTAGAAGACACTTGCCCAAGGTTGCCATGCAGTGGGACTGAATCCGAAACTAGGTGACCTCAAAGCAAACTTCTCACCCACACAGCCACACATGCGCCTATACAAAATTGACCTCGGTATGATTTGAACTTGGAACTTAAAAAGCCAGAACAAATGCTGCGAGGCAATTTCTCGACACTCAAACGATTCTGCCAAAGAAGTTTTGTTGGTAGAATCAATAGGCTGCTGGTGTGAGCTTTAATGCATTATCATCCTTCAGTACAACATTATATGATAAGAGGATTGTTCAATTTTTGCTTGGATCATCTCAGTTGATAACTGCTACTTATTTATCAACCTCAGATGTTTGAAAAGCAAAAACAACTAAATTTTGTAATACTTGAGATGGTCATATTTCTCCAATTAAACACACGCACTATATATTTGGTCTTCACTTCAGCTTTATTATTAACATTTTAGTTGTTTTTTTTTTGTCAAAATTCTTTCGTCACAAATCACGTGTCCTCTTCACCGACTCTCTATGTCACGTATCTCTTCTTGTTCTACTTTGGCAGCTTATCCCACTCTGCTTTTTGCATTTTACCTTTTGCCCCAAATTACTAAATAACTTTAATATTGTTTTCAAATTTCGGCACAATACTACCAATTTAGAAGTAGGGGGGAAATGTTCAGCTAGTATTTATTTTACCGGCATCGAAAGAATGGAAAGCAAAGTCGGGCTCGGCAGAATTTGAACTCAGAACGACAAGACGGACGAAATGTCAAATAATATTAATACGAATAATAAACAACAAATGGATATTTTTTTTCTGGCTATTTGAAAAAATATTGTCGAAGGGAAATTATTATCAATTAAATAATTTTAATAGTTAGCTTTGCATCTGATATGAAAACTTATTTGTATTTCTCACGATCGTCGAGTCAAAAAAATCTTATATTTACGCAATAAGCACGCTGTAGAAATCTCTCACCTTTCACCGACGCTTCCCCCTCTTTCTTTCTGCCCCCATTCACTCTCTGCATGGTTATGTATGCATGTATGTGTGTGTGTATATATATATATATGTGTGTGTGTGTGTGTGTGTGTGTGTGTGTGTGTGTGTGTGTGTGTGCGTGTCTGTGTATATAATCTTTTATCTTTTACTTGTTTCAGTCATTAGACTGTGGTCATGAGTTGCTTGAGGGCAACGCGACACTCGCGGTGCCATCGCCCTTCCTCGGCCTCTTTTTGATCCACGATTGCAGTTCGGTCAAAGAGACGAGCTGCGGGAAAGCTTGCCCCCAAAACAGCGAACCCGCATGATGGAGGCATAGCCAGAAGTTGATATCCAATGGCAAAGAGGGATAATTTCCTATTGTTTTACCTTCGTAGCGAGGTTTTTCCCCTTCTATATTTTGAAGAGGTTTTAAGCCAATAGGTTTTGGGGTGTGACGATATGCCATAAAGCTAAACCCTTTATGGACGGGAAGTCCAGGGTAATCCCATAAACCGGTCTCCCCCACTGAAATATACACTGCTCTACATCTTAGAGTATGCTTCTCCTCCAGATTTGTTTTTCACAAACGATATGTGTGTGTGTATGTGTGTGTGTGTGTGTGTGTGTGTGTGCGTGCGTGCGTGTGTGTGCGTGTGTGTGTAGGACGTTCCACAATCGCCATTTACTTCAATCACTCTTGTGAAGATAATCACGTAACTCATTTTTTCATTTAATCCCCGTTTTAATTTTCGAAAAAGTTTCCGAGAACGATGTTCTCACTCTCTACAAGAAGCGTCGGGGCAGATGTACATGATCAGTATTCTACAGCGAAGCAAAGACGAACACAGGTAAACAGAGTCAATGTTGAATTCTGCAACTCTGTTAACTCTATTATGTATGTTTGCAAATATATAAACAAAGGTTTAGATGCTGCAACACACACTCTTATGCAGAATGGCAGTCAGCAGATTAAGAAAAATGAGAGAATGCACAGTATGACAGATGAAGATACATCAGTACCAATGAGGTTTTTTGGCGCATCTTCAATTTTCCCATTCATGAGAGGCACCCAGCCATCATTTATCTGAGTGTCCATCTACAGCAATGTTTCTCAACCTTTTTACCCTTGCATAACCTTTAAAATAAATTACATGTCTCAAAGAAACCCTGCACAAAAAATATTATATACCATATCTTTCTCATTTTTTTCATCGTAGTTCACGTGATATATATATATATATATATATATATATATATATATAACCCATGCTAGCATGGAAAGCGGACGTTAAACGATGATGATGATGATGATGATATATAAGTTTATGTATATATTAATATTATCTCAGTTATTAAAACTTTCGATAATTTAAATACTTTAATAGTTACCAGAGGTAGCAAAATTACACTAAAAAACAAGATATCACAGCCATTTTACAGGTAGAGATACCAAGTTAAAGTGATACATTTTGAGAAGATATGGATAATAATAAATGGAGCAAAATGCATGTCAATAAAAGTTCCTTTAATTCCTACACATGTTTCGAAATAAATGAGAGACTTTCACAAAGAAGAAAGAGCTGTTGGGGTTCCTCATTTATTTCTCTTCGGGGAGTTCATATATATATATATATATATATATATATATATATATCCAATGGTTGTAAACTTTTTTGATAACATAATAGGTTAGATCGGATGATATCAATATTACAACATTACAATATTACAATAACCAATAACATGCTGTGCATGTATTGTAATATTACGATCATGAAATTAGCATTAGCTTATCTCATTCTTTCTCGGGGAACCCCTAGGAACCTTATCCAGAACTCCGCTTGAGAAACGCTGATGTAGAGAATGGCCATAGGGTTATCTTCACAAACAACATTGCAACAAACACTTCTGCAAAAGAAATTATCTTTGCTGCCTTTTTAAATTTGTGTCAACGAGATGAAGATGCAAGAAAACTCCTTTACCCACAATTACCCAAGTATTACACCCGGAGAAACAATAAATGGCATAAGAGGAAATGATGAGCAATGGGACCTTGCATTGACTGAAGCATCAATATCAGATTCTCCAAGGAAACTCCGTAACCCTTTTGCAATAATATTGAATATGTGTCAACTTGACTGTCCCCTACAGCTTTGGATGAAACATCATGAGGACATGGCTGAGAACTTAAAGTATGCAGTTCCACGGACAAACCCAGTTATCAATATTCAGTTCTCTGAAACAATTTTTAACCAAGCACTGATTGAAATTGAGGATCAAGTTTTGCGAGGCAAAAATTTGCAAGAGTCTGGCTCTGGACTGCCAAAAGCAAACCGTCAAATTAGTGATTTAACTTCAAGAGACATAGCAAGAGAGACAAATTATGACATCACAGACTTGGCTGCATTTGTGAATGAACATGAACTTAATCTTCATCCAGAACGATGCTGTGCAGATGATCAAATTTTTCCTATATTATTATTATTAGTAGTAGTAGTATTTTTCTTTTTGTATTATGAATTCAGAATTGATTTCTCAATTGAAGAATAAATT
This sequence comes from Octopus bimaculoides, assembly GCF_046866305.1. Classification (NCBI taxonomy): domain Eukaryota; kingdom Metazoa; phylum Mollusca; class Cephalopoda; order Octopoda; family Octopodidae; genus Octopus; species Octopus bimaculoides. Next base: position 106,613,386 of record NC_142928.1, read on the forward strand.
GAATTTAGAATAACAAATTCCTATACAACGTATTTTGCTTTTTCCTTCCAATATATAAGGAACAATTTCTTTCCTGGGCAACGCCGGGTGCTTCTGCTAGCATATATATATATATATATATATATATATATATATATATATATATATATGCACCCAAAATTGTATCACCTTTTCGAAAGTTATTATATTTAAACCAAGTATAAACAACTTTTCAAGTGACAATTTTGCTACTTTGGTAACAGTTACAATACTTATCTTACCAATATATTTGGTAAATATTTAAATACGCAAATATATATATATATATATATATATATATATATATATATATATATATATATAAAACCATCTCCATCTCTCCTTTAGTGTTACTTCGCACTACCCGTCTTATTGTTGTTGCATAGTCAAAAGACATTCTAAGCATACAAATATCCCTCTGTTTCGTTTATTACTTTTTGTTACTATCCTTTCTTAATTGTTTCTTTTGTTTTATATTTTTTCCCTTTCTTATAGTTCGCCCTTTTTACCCACCAGGCTTTTCTTGTTTTTGTACTTGTTTTATTTTCTCTGTTCGTGTTTGTCTACCATGTCTGCCCATTTATACTCCCAAGTAACCTACGTTGCTTATATCACGAAATTGAACAACATTATTGGAACATTATAATAGAAAGGTGTCAAAATTGTGCTGATATTTGGTAACTGATGAGGAACTGAGCATTTTACCATGCTTTTGTGGATATCTCTTTGTCGCCCACTCGCACCGCATTTTTATTGAGTGTGCGCGTAAGTGTATGTGTGTGCGCGCGAGCGCGTGTGTACATATATATATGTGTATTGTATATACGTGTGTGTGTGTGTATGTATGTAGGTAGGTCGGTTTGTACGTACCTCATTTAATATATACTGTTTACAAAAAAAACCTTTGTAAATTGTGCATACCAAATGATATTTATCTCTCACTGGTTGAGTACTCTTTTGTTGATCCTACCTATAATAGAACAGTTGATACCTGCGTAATCTAGACGGCGTTTTTAAATTTCATTCTTCTCTTTAACCCTGGCAACGCTGGGTATATCTGCTAGTATACACACACACACACACACACACACACACCAGTCATGATGGTATTTTGATATCCAGCACGAATCATCATGATACTTTTCAAATATTCAGATGGCTTCCAGTACTTCATGTCAGCTAACTTTTTCTCAACTAAAAATTTAATTTTTGTGCTCTTCAAGGCCGTAGACTGTTCACTGATTCATCAAGATGTTCCTGAAAAACGGAGATAAAATAGCGTCAAATGTATTCTGAATACCCTGTATTTATTTTGTCTACGTGTCCTGGTAGTCGTTATTTGAGTAACAACTGCTAGGATAAATTTCTTCTTGCCCTTTGCATTCTGTCTCTTTCTTATAAAAAGATAAGACCAAGTCGTAAATGATGGAAGACACCGATATTTGTCGAATTGAAAACCACTGGGATAGACACACATTTGTATGCTAAAAGACGTTTCTTTAAAAACACAAATCATTTTAAAAATATGACTTTCTTAAGATGAAAGTCATTTTACTTTTTGATTTAGTCTCACTCATATTTTTTAGGAACAAATTTCATTCAAGATTTTTGTGAAGATATTTCTCAGAAATACATCTTTTTTTTATTTAATAGAGTTGCTGTTCTTGTTGTTAATGTTGTTTGCTCCTAAGTAAGACTTGGTTTAGCAGATCTATAGTCAAAGGCATTCCAATCATGATCTTGTCCTTTTGTATGTCTACGACTACATTGTCTAATGTGTCCTCTTTTTTATGATGGAAGGGTGCTATTTGTTGGTGATTTAACTGCTATTTGCAACTGGATGAGGATTTCTCATTGGTTCGTATCTACAAGTGTTTATGAAATTGGTCAGGAAAGAGGAAGTCAAACAGGGCTAATTTTTATTTCCTTCCCGATAGAATTCTTCAGCTGCCCAGTCTAAGCTAGTGCTGGCTAAAACAAATAGGGCCTCAGTCTAAAAAATATAAAGGATTTACTTTCTCTGTTTTCCGAGTTCACATCCACCTAAGCGCCTACTGTTCGTTTTCTTTCTCGTAGCCAATAAAAGAAAGATTCGATCTACCTAACTTTTCTTTGAAACCAAAAAAATGTCATAGGCGCAGGCGTGGTTGTGTGGTAAGAAGCTTGCTTCCCAACTACATGATTCTGGGTTCAGTCCCATTGCGTGACACTTCCTTGTGGGTGGTTTTGGTAGACGGAAACTGAAAGAATCTCGTCGTATACATAGGTATATATTTGTTCCCCCGACATGGCTTGACAACCGATGCTGGTGTGTTAATGCCCTCATAACTTAGCGGTTCGGCAAAAGAGACTGGTAGAATAAGTACTAGGCTTAAAAAGAATAAGTCCTGGAGTCGAGTTATTCGACTAAACCCCTTTAAGGCAGTGCTCCAGCATGACCGCAGTCAAAATGACTGAAACAAGTAAAAGAATAAAAGAATGTCTAATATAAGACATTGCTTTTTATTTAGCTCGGAAAACACTTTATTTTCAACGCCATAATCAAGTTATCGGCCAGGAACAGTATTCAGAACATAATCTTTCTAGGCTAAATTCATATAAATTGGTTTTGTCGAGCAATATTATGCACCTACCATTAATCTATCACATATGTTGAACATTAAATATATAATGCCAGAGTAGACATCTTGAAGCTGTATAAACTCCGTGCTGATAATGAACAACTGTTGCTATACGATTTACATTGAGTAGCTCAATATTACATGAGACAATTTGAAAACGTTCAAGTATCACATCCCAAATATAACATGTAAAACCAATGAAAGATTCTCTGTGTGATCATTTAACATGTCTGAAATAATAGCCAGATTTTATTTAAATCATACACTACCATTTTAAAAGGGTATCTCCGAATACGGTGAAAAGATGAGTACTGGAGTCGATGCGTTCGGCTGAATCCTTCAACGCGGTGCCCCAGTGTGGCCACAGTCCAGTGACTGAAACAAGTGAAAGAAATGAATGTTGAAGTATCTGGGAAAGACATGATAGGCTGGAACACCTTTAATCATAGGTCTGTTCAATAGGGTTGACTTGAGGCTAACCACCACTACTACCACCAAAGCAGCAACAACAACATGTAGTAAAAGAGGATAAGAGTGAGATAAACGCTTGTCTGATAATCTATATCAAATGGAGTAAAAAGGAGATTAAATTTATATTCTTATATTTTCTAAAAAAAAAAATTTTTTTAATTAAAAAAAGTAGAATTGTGTTTAAACTGTCAAGCAGTCAGTTTGATCGGCCATTTCAGCAAAGACGGGAATTAGTTTAGGGACTGAAAATGTCTTAATGCCTCAGTGAACAAAATTTTATTTCTCGAGGAATATTTCCAATAAATTATATTTTCTGGTATTACTGTTCGATTTTTGTATCCTTTTCTGTTGGTATGATATAATGTTCTTCTGTGATCACTTTAAAATATAACTGAAGTATATATTTTAAAGTAGTCATAGAAGTAAGTAACCATGTGAAGGCACATGACTCAGTGGTTAGAGCATCGGGCTCACAATCATAAGGCAGTGAGTTCAATTCCCGGACCATGTTGTGTGTTGTGTTCTTGAGCGAGACACTTCATTTCACGTTGCTCCAGTTCACTCAGCTGCAGAAATGAGTTGCGACGTCACTAGTGCCAAGCTGTATCAGCCTTTGCCTTTCACTTGAATAACATCGATGGCGTGGAGAGGGGAGGCTGATATGCATGGGTGACTGCTGGTCTTCTTTCCACAAACAATCTTGCTGGGACTTGTGCCTCGGAGGGGAAATTTCTAGGTGCAGTTCCATGGTCATTTATGACTGAAGTGGGTCGTTCTTTTTAAGTCATAGGGGAACAGCTTACTGAAGCCGTAATCATTTAATCCTTTGCTTGATCTGTTTATCACAACATATTTCCCTAGCGTCTATGCCCCATATGTGACACACATTCTTAACTTTTTTTCAACTAGCAGAGTAAGGTGAGACTTATGAAATGAAAGCTTTGTATTACTCAGAATGTACGGAACAGGGGCTAGCTAAAAATCTGAAAACAAGAATAAAAACACACGTTTAGTACAGACTTGTAAAAATGATTTGTACAGGCAGAGGGTTGAGCCAACTGAACACCAGTTCATTAAAACAAACCTAAAGGTTCTGGAATCATAAGTAATCATTAATCTAGTCTGATAACACTAGTGCCACTTCATGCAATGTAACTGTGTTGAGTGTACACTGCTGCCATTTTCGCATTGACCTAGGATAATATCAAGAGTATAAAGAAAACAACAGACAGCAGCAACACTTCCAATTAACAAATTATCCGCTAAGATTCCTATTCTCTCAGCCATTGTCTTTATATATTCATGCACATCTTCATTTGTTTCTATTTCTATCAAGGTTTGTTAGAAGTTGCTGGTATCATTATAAAAATCCAACAACTTGCTTGAAGTGTTGCTCGAACTCCTTGACATCGTTTCCACTTCACGTGGTCAAGGTAATTCGTACTCTTATTGCATTTACCAAGTAAATGTTTATTCCAACAAACCTATATTGACATTGTTTAGTGATAAAAATTCCATTGCTTCAAGGTGAAAATTATTTCTCTTAATATCAAACACCATTTCAAACAACTGACGTATAACGCTTTGAAATGTGTGTGTGTGTGTGTGTGTGTGTGTGTGTGTGTGTGTGTGTGTGTGTGTGTGTATGTGTGCGGGCGTGTGTGCGGCCGGGCGGGCGGGCGTGTGTGTGTGTGTGTGTGTGTGTGTGTGTGCGTGCGTGTGTGTGTGTGTGTGTACGTACATGTGTGTATGTATGTCTCTTCTATTTTTTTAATTATTATAGATCTTCCACAGAGGAAGGAGTCGACTTCCAACAAAGATTCAAGGCTTTATCTTTGGGATGTAATTAACACAGATAAATATGTATGTATGTATGTATGTATGTATGTATGTATGTATGTATTATGTATGTATGAATGAATGTTGTATATACTTGTGTGTATATGTATTTTAGGATGGGGTATTTGTTTTTATCATTTTAGAAGTCAACTAAAAAGTGATAAAGTCATTTGAAAACAGGTCAAGACAGCTCTTGGGGATTGTGAATATCTGAGGGCATGTGTAGATGTATATGTGTACTTGTGTGTGCGTGCTTGTATGTGAGTGTCGGTACACAGGTACTCATATACAGAGTGTGGGTGTACTTGCACTCATGTAGTGAATGCGGAGATACTTGCACTCATGTAGTGTATGTACGAGCCACTTTAGTACACAACCATGTGTTTCATTGTTGTTTTAAGTGCATGTATGTGTGGGGGGTGCGTGTGAGTGTGTGCATATGTGCATGTGTACCTTGTATGTGCGTGTATTTCTTACATACATGTGATTGTGTGTATGTCCTTAGTCGAGGAACCACAAATATAGAATCTCTGAAATGCTTTACTAATCAATTTGCTTTGTTCTTTTGGTAGGAAAGATACCATCACTTCTAGAGCTTTGTACAAATCTGCTTTTACATAACCTAGTGCACCTAGGTCAGAGATCTCATCACAGGTTGATGAGACCTGCTACTGGAACCATGTGAACCAGTACCACCTGTTTCAAGGTCGAGAGGTCGGCAACTAAACTGTCTTCCCCACTTGCTACTCTTGTGTGGAGGATGTCTGGACACACAGCAGAACTAAAAACAAGACCTGTCGAAGGATGGATGAGCTCCTTGTAGGCCAATGGCCATCCAGTTGGGGAAGGTAAGGGCAAACCACCCCAATATCTCTGCTAAGAAAACACTGAGAAAGCCATAACAAAGTAACGCTAGGTTTCATCTGATGGGAGAACTCGTGCTTAATAGGGAAGACTTTCACCGTAGTGTCATCAACGCATTGTAAAAGCGTACGAAACATGACGACGACAAGTGCACCTGTGATTATAGGAGTACAAGAGGTAGAAGTGTTTCGTTGGTTCTCTTGCGATGTTCCTTCTTTTCTCCGATATTTTCACAACAATATTTGTTCCCTCTCCCATAAAGCAATATCTGTCCTTTTGTGCTTGTGCTAAGTTGCTATTTTTACTAGAAAGTTTCATCACTATCCTATATATTTAAGGTTATGGATACTGATAAGCTGCCGCCCTGGAATATCCCTGTGAATAACTTAGTTCTATTAGTTCTATTATACAGTAGCTTTGTAGATCATGTCGTCACTTTCTTAATGGCAAAGCGTATTGACTCTAGCATTATTGACTGAGGGAGAGAATCAAATGTTTTCTTATAGCCTAGTCATACTATCTGTTGTATTTCCCTCGGAAGACTCGAAGAGATAACACAACGAGTTGTACAATTTAATTATTACATTTATTATTCAATTACATACAAAGAACGCACTCACCCAATGTTCGTTATGAATAAACAAAAGTCATGTCCGCCATATATATCAATGACATTTTACTACGACAGTCACACAAGACAACAACAATGAAACAATGAACTCAGACGAACCACAGTGATACACGGAACGTCAGACGAATTACATATCTAACAGTCCATATAACACCTCCCCACTGAAATTGATGCGACACAAGAAGTATCAACAGCAAAGTCTCTCATGGGTTTTACGGGTTCTCTTGGATCGTCTTGGGTTGTCTGGTCCATACTCTGGAACGGGTAACATGATCTTGGGTCTGGTTTGTCGTTGAGTTAGTGGCACAGTTTCTGAGATCTCTATCGGGTGATCTGTTGCAAATTGAAATATAGTGTTTTCTGCATCACCAGGTTCATTGTCTTCCTCAGTTGTGTACCGCGGTCGCAGCTGTTCCCAGTGTCGTCTCCACATCGGGCCATGAGGTATGACTTAACGTTAAAGCAGCGAGTACCCAATGACTTCTTAATGATTGCTGGTACCCATCGGGAATCTTTGTCTCGGCGAGGTCCATAGTATAGTGCATACACAGGATCTCCGGCCTTATACTGCCTGGTAACTTTAGCGACATCAGCCGAGCTTGGAGTCACCTGAGACTTATGTGCTTCCTTAGACTGTTTGCTGGCGATAGCAGCAGAGAATCAATCCTTGTTCGTATCTGCCGGTGATTCAAAAGTTCACTCAGAGAGAATCCACAGGATGTCGGTGTTCTCCGGTACTGCATCAAGAACTCTTGAAGTGCTCGTGTCGGCGGAAGAGAAGACTTCCTCAGAGCTTGTTTGAAGGTTTGCACCAAACGTTCCGCTGCTCCGTTGGTAGCTGGGTGGTAAGGTGCCCCTGTCAGGTGTGTGATCCCACGTTCTTTGCACCAGCTCTGGAACTCCCCAGACGTAAAAGTTGCTGCGTTATCGGTGACCAATGTGTGAGGAAATCCGAAGTGTGCAAAGTCTTCCTCAAGCAGATTTAAAGTGGCTTTGGAGGATGTGGAGGAAGTAGAATGAATGCATGGGTACTTGGAATAAGCATCTGTGATCACCAGCCAATCTCTACCCATAAAATTTATTGCGTGGTCTAGGTGTAAGCGACTCCACGGCTTTTCTGGTAACATCCATGGGTGAACTGGAGGCTTAGATGGCTGCTTTTGATGTTCGTTGCACGAATCACATCGTCGACTGGCTATCTCTATAACAGCATCGATACCAGGCCAATAAACAGCAGTTCTTGCTAGTTGTTTCATGCGTTCCATGCCAAAATGTCCAAGATGCAGAAGATTGAGGATCTTTGGCTGCAAGCTATGTGGAATCACAACTCTAGATCCATGTATAAGGCATCCATGACATATACTAAGTGAGTTTGATAACTTACGGAACTTGTTGACTTCGTCATTGATCTCCATGTTCTTTGGTGGCCAGCCTTCACGGACGTAGTGCATCACTGTAGATATCACTGGATCTTTCCTTGACTCTTGACGGAGGAGATTAGCATCCACAGGTTGGACTTGAATACTAAGAGCTTTGATGGCACACACCATGTCTATGTCTTCACCATTTTCCCTTCTGTCAAAGTCATTGTCATCACCGAATGGCAAGCGACTGAGGGCATCAGCATTGCCATGATCTGCTGATTTCCGATATTCAATGGTGTAGTCAAACTGGTTCAGCCACAGGGCCCATCGTGCTAGTCTGTTAGCAGCGAGAAGTGGCGTCCCTTTCCTCGGACTGAATAGTGATGTCAGTGGCTTGTGGTCAGTCACGAGTACGAATTTACAACCGTACAAATACTGGTAAAATTTCTGCAAGCCAAATATGATAGCTAGGGCTTCCATTTGAATTTGACTGTAGTTACGCTGTGCAGAAGTGAGAGTCTTGGACATATTGGCTATTGGGCGCTCGCTTCCATCAGGATAGCGGTGAAACAGGACTGCTCCAATACCAACGTTTGATGCGTCGCAAGCCAGTCCCAAAGTTTTGTTTGGATCGAAGTGTATCAGAACTTGACTCGATGAAAATACATCTTTCAAGTGATCAAAAACTGACTGTTCCTCATCTCCCCACTTCCAAATAGTTGACTTTTTCGTAAGGCAATAGAGTGGCTCTGCTATACTGGCTAGGTTTGGGATAAACTTTCCATAAAACCGAACTGAACCTAGGAAAGATTTCAAGCTTGATTCGTTCGTTGGAGATGGCATCTTTAAGACTGCTTCGACCTTGGATCCCTTCATGATCCCTTCAGCCGACAAAATGTGTCCAAGGTATTCTACACTGGGTAGTGCAAACTGGCACTTTTCACGGCGACATCTGAGTCCATTGTCGTGTAGTAACGCCGTGCGCATGCGTAGTCTCACGCATGCGTGGATTCAACAACCAAGCTTTCCCGCTTTGATCGCTCTCTTTCTTGCTGGCCAGCGATTGAGCAAGGACGTGTCTAGCTGTCTCTCCATCTTTCGAACTCACGCTAGACAGCTCACATCAATATACCAACGTCCCAACAACCATGTTCTCACACACCGGAGACGTCTCAACAAACAAGATTAAAGATGTATATTTTCCACCATGAATAAATATTGTTTGTGTTGATAGTCTGGAGTTCAGCGTTTCGTTCATTCCTAATTTAATATAGGAAAGTCAGGTGTACATCTAATGATGTATAACCCACTTTCCTCCGACGTGATTCAGACAAGCAGCCCGCTGAGCTATTTAACACTTTCCTATAGTCGCTTAGACGTGTGAGCAGACACTTTAGGATGTTTAGGTGACTGTTTGCATCTTTCCCACTGACGAGCAAGTCATCCTGGAAGACGGCCACTCCAGTAGATCATGGGTCAGGTTTTCCATGATCTCCTGAAAGTAACCAGGTGCTGACTTGATTCCGAAAGGGAGTCGTTGCTGCAGGAGTACTCCACGGTGAGTGCTGAGTGCAAGTCTGCGTTGACTCTCTGGAGCCAGCTTGATCTGATTATAGGCATCAGCAAGGTCTATCTTTGTATATCCGAATCCACCTCCGAGTTTCTGCATCAGTTCAGCAGGGAGTGGCATTGGATGACGGTGATCAGCAAGTTGGTCATTAATTCCCACAGAGTAGTCACCACAAATCCGTAGTTTGGGCTTCAGGTTGCTTGAAGCGTCTGCTTTACGAATCGGTACCACCGGCGTTCCGTATTCGTTGAACTGAACTGGCTTCCATATTCCCTTGGCGATGCCTTCTTCGTAACCTTTGGCTAGGTCATCACGAAGAGCAAATGGGACCGGACGTGCCTTATGAAAGACTGGTGTTGCGTCCGATTTGAACTTCACTTCCAGTTCAAAGTTTTTGAGACATCCCAATTCTTGCTTGAAAAGATCTGGAAATTCATCACACATGTTGTGACAATCTTGCTGCAGGGAAACATAGGGCTCACTTGAGGTCTTTGGGTACATCCCTTCTGCACCTTCCCTCTTAGCTTGGCTGTCTATGCTTTTCAAACCTAGAGCAGTGTCTACGGAAATTCCCAGAGTCTGGATAGCATTCCGACCCAGTAAATTAAGATCAGAGATCTTGGTGACTATGTAAGGTATAAGATCCTGCTTACCAGTTGTTGGATCCTTGGTTTGGCCCATGAAAGTTCCTAGAACAGGCAGGTCGTGCTTGCTGGCAGATTCATAGCGATGCTTGACATCTTGCAGCTTTGGTCTTCCAAGTTGCTTCCAGACTGGCAAGGAAACAAAATTGCCTGTAGTAGCAGTGTCCAATTCCATTGTGAACAGTCTGTTCTGAATTGTTACTGGCACAATTAAACTGTGAGTGTCTCGGGAAACTTCACCTAGGATCGCCTTGACTAGCTCAGCTTTTGTGATTCTTTTCACGGGAGTTTGTGAATGACCATTGCGTTGCTGCTGTTGTTTTTTCCTACACACCGCTTGCAAATGTCCCTTTTTGTCACAAAAATGACATTTGGTTTCCCTGAAAGGACAGTCTGTCGCTTTGTGGGCCTTTCCACATCGGTAGCATTTCTCCTGGTTTGTGGAATAAGACTGCTGATGTTTCTTTTGAGGACTCTTACTCTTGTTCTGTTGCACCTTGTAGACCTGCTTGGTTTTGAAACCGTATACAGTTTCTTTTGCAACCTTTGCTGCATATTCAGTCTCAATGGCAACTTGGACAGCACGGGCAAAATCTAGTTCTGAGTCTTTTATCTTAAAAAGCGCCTTCAGAACCGCTTCATTGTTAACCGAACATATGAATCTCTGTCTCAGAGCTTCATCCTGTGGGTTGGTGATCGCTGGAAAATCACAGGTAGCTGCATCCTGGCGTATACGTGCTGCCAGCTCCTGGAGAGTTTCGCCTGGCTTCCGCTGCATATCACTCCAAAACTTGAAACGCTCTCTCACAATGAAAAGTTTAGGGTCGAACTGTTCCTTCATGAAGTCAACGATTTCGTCCATTATCAAGTTGTTGATACCTTTAGGCGGATTTTGTTGGGTAGCCAGATTAGCAAGTTGTTTGTAAACAGTAGCGGTCTGATTGGTCAGGAACACTTGTGCTATGCGTTGTTCAGGTACAGCATTAGCAGCCACAAACGTACGGAATCTTGACCAGTAATCAGGCCATAGTTCTGTCGCTGAATCAAATGCAACAAATGGTGGAATCGACACTGTTGTTGAAGCAGCTGAAAAATAGCCACTAGAATCGCCTTCAACTTGTCGAGCACCAAACAGTTTTAACAGAGCGTCCATATCTCTCTGATGTTGTTGCATTTGCTTGTCCATTTGTTCCCTAAACAATTTAATAAGTTCTACTGTCTGTTTTTCAGCCATTGTTATTACGATGAATAATTTTACGGTAAAGTAAGCATGTAATCCTATCGGCGACGCCAATAAACTCTGTTGTATTTCCCTCGGGAGACTCGAAGAGATAACACAACGAGTTGTACAATTTAATTATTACATTTATTATTCAACTAGCAGAAACACCCGGCGTTGCCCGGGTTAAAGAGAATAATGAAATCTAAAAACGCCGTCTAGACTACGCAACCCTCAACTGTTAGTAGCTACGATACCATATTTCTACATTAATAACTCTCCAATCCATGCCAGCATGGAACATAGATATTAAATGGAATGCTAGAAGAAAGTTTTCAACTCATATGTATATAAAGTAAATACACGTAATTCAGAAACACGTTTTTGTGTATCTTATTTCGTAACCAAACAAACAGGTACAGATTATAAATAATGAAAGGCCAATTTTGGTGATTCATTTGACAGAGGTAGTAGAGAGACAATGCGATGATAAATCTGAGGTTGGATCTTGAAAGTTTGGATGAATGCTGCCTCAGTTAAATCTCTTGTGGTTCCAAATGATGTCATCTGTAGTACAGCGTCGTATTGTCTAATTTTGTTTTGCAAATGTTAGGAATCTTGGTCAGTTGATGATAACAGTTTCTTCAATAGCTCTGGAGGTTGGGGATTGTGGAATTGTTGGGAATGTTTTTAACTTTGGTGTTATATGTATTGCTTGAATTTCTTTGACATATGAAATATATGTATTTTCACTGGGTTTGTAAAAGAGAGTTGTGTAGCTCTCGAGTTTTAGGGATTCACACAGACACACAGACAGACAGACACACATTCTCATCTTTATATATATAGATATATATATATATACACACACGCGCGCACCCAAACACACGTATATATATGTATATCAATATAAATATATGAAAGTCAATGAAGTTTCGTAAAAGAAGGTGATCATGTACATATTTTCTTGCTGCTGTGATTATAACACCTCGTTGTAAACAATGTTCCTTGTTTTCCCTTGTGGAGCATATGCAAATAGGGTTTATTTTGCTGCCCACCCTTGAGCAGCCAACATACAGTTGTCCATGTGAGAAGCGGGGCTCTTCCAAGAGAAGACCAGCTACAGACAGTGCTCATCTGTTATGTTCGGGTTAAAATTTCATCAACATCAAAAATATATGAATTTTCATGGGAGTTGTGGCCGTTATGCATAGAATATAATTTCCAAATTGCAGACAAAATTTACAATCGATAAATGTCTTAGAATAACCAGTCTATCATCTGGGAAGGCCTTGAAATCAATGTTACCAACTGGGGACTATGTGTGTCGCAGTGATAATAAAAAGACTCAAAGGAGGTCTGCAACGAAATAATTTTACTCAATACTTTGCAAGTGAATCAGTGGAGGCAAAGATGCGTCTCATTTACTTGACAATTTATGCACCACATTGCAGAAATCACAATGTAAGTAAATCTGAAAGGGTAGTCTTACACTGTTGTACCGTTGAATTACAAATAATGCTCATCTGTTATGTTCGGGTTAAAATTTCATCAACATCAAAAATATATGAATTTTCATGGGAGTTATGGCCGTTATGCATAGAATGTAATTTCCAAATTTCATAAAGATCCATTCAGTACTTTTGACGTAGTTTTAGATAAGAAAACAAATGACTAATGTGTGTGTTTGTGTCCATGTGTATGATGGGTGTATATATGTATAGATATCTGTATGTATGTATATATATCTATATATGTGTACATATTACATGTACATCTATATATATATACATCTACACATATGTATACATATACATGTATGCATATATATCTATACATATACGTGTACATATACATCTCTCTCTCTCTCTCTCTTTCTCTCTATCTCTCTCTTTCTCTCTCTCTGAAAGTATCTGTCATTACAGTATCGAAATGTGATTGTTTCAGTTAGTGGAATAGTTTCATTTTTGAAGTGAAAGTATTTGACATGAGTGTTTTTGTTTCACTTTTGACACGTAATACTTAAATAGTGGAGGAGATATTATGTTGCCGTGTGCTCGAACTCTGCAAGAAGTTAATAATTGTTTTTGACTAAAACACAACTGGAACCCTAAGTAAGGCATGTGTAAAATTTGAATGAAATTGGTTGCGTAGTTCTCGAGTTTTATGGATACACACACACACACACAGACAGACAGACAGACAGACACACATTCTCATTTTTATATATATAGATTACATACAAAGAACGCACTCACCCAATATTCGTTATGAATAAACAAAAGTCATGTCCGCCATATATATCAATGACATTTTACTACGACAATATAACACTATCAGCAGATTTCAGCGATATTAATTCGCTTCTCTATGGACAGCTTTGTTGATGTGGGGCCGTTCGATACAACAACAGACTCCTTTCTCTCCTCTTGCCTACTCATCAGTCACCTTGGTTTTAGTTACTAGTATTGTACTGTCAGTCAGCTTGACACATCGAGTTCCATTGACATGGTTCTTTTGACCAGGCTAAAGAGGTCTGCTCATAGAAAGTGAGCTTCCTGAATCAGTAACCGACTATCAGATCTCTCCCAGGTGATTTTCTTTTCCCATTCGGTAATTTGGAAGAACTATAGGAAGAATATCACTACTGATGTTATATTTCGGGGGAGAAGCGATATTACAGTACTCACTCTGTAATTCAGTTAACCATATTGCATTGTAGGAGTATTGGGTTGTTTGTTACCATTCTAGAACTCACCCCAAAATTACTCTAAACCATTCATAGGAGTAGCCTTTCCGACCTTGACCTTTCACAGCCACAAAAAATATATCGACCTTTTATGGCCAGTATGACCTTTCATACTGTGATATATGCTAATAACCTTGCGATTGATGACCTTACTGTCTACTTTTTCGCTTACCCCTTAAACACGAACAGCAAGACGTTCATAGTTCGTGTTCGAGGATAATTAGCTTACCGTTATTGTCCCTTGTTGACAATTCCCGTAGACCAAATCTATTATGATGTCGAAGCTGGTGGTTGGTGAATTTATTATTCATTGCACATTTGATGCTCATATCTTCTTATTTGGTGTTTTTTCTGAGTCTGCTCACATATTTCGAGGGAAAGGTCATCCATTTTGCTTGTTTTCTCGTTACTATCCACCTCAGATCTTTTGTTTAACTGCACCTGTGAAAATTTTAAAGTTTAGTGAAAATTTTAAAATTTGGTTTATTGATGTAAATTTCCACACTGAATCTCAGGAGATAATTCACTTTTTCCAGATTTTTATTTTTTTTTTAAAGTTACAAAGGTTTAAAATTTGATCATTCAAGTCAGAAAACAGGATTTGGAAGCTGTTATTTTGTGCGTGACAGTATGTGCTGTCAACAGTAAATAAATGAAATATTGGCAGAATTCTGCTTTATGCACGCCATAACTTTATTTTTCGATATTTTTAGAAAACTTTTGCGAATGTGTATTCTACACGCAGGAATTCATACGATTATGCAAAAGCAAAAAAAAAAAAAATTCGTGCATGATTTAAAGCCTATTTAGCTGTGATTTTTAGCACATCTCATGATCACATCATACCGCATGTTTTAAGCATTTAATAAGCGACAAAAAGAACATATGGTAAGCAGCTTTGTAACAGTTTGACTTGTTACTGTGGAAACAGGTACCTATATGTTGTGGCTTTCGATTCGCTAAAATTACCCAAATTTTGCAAACTTTAAAAGCTATTAACTTTCTATTTATTGATTTACGGCGAAAATGATTTTATGTCAATGATTACAATACAAAACTACACCAATACGCCAAATATGAAATGAATTGGAACAAACATTGGAGAAATTGAAAAGTAGCAGCCAAACAGAAAAGATCCTCGATCTCTCTTATTCCCATCCGTTGGCGAATGGTGACTGTAACACAGTATAGTAAGATATTCGACGACCAGAATATGAAATTCTCGATCTGTGCAAAGCGCTCCTTTGCAACTTTGTCGATTGCGGTGCGATTTCAGATTTATAAAAAAAATTCCTTAAATACATTTCTTCAAGTATTGACTTCAATATATTTTCTTCACAAACCTGAATAAATAAAAATAAATTTTAAAATAATAAACTGAAACAAAACAGTTAACCAAAGAGGCTGGTCAGAAAATTCCCAAGAGAAATAATGGAAACGCGAAAGAAATGATACGAAACGAAAACAAAAAAGATTATCAACAACAATAACAACGGATCTGTTCAGTTTGGCGCACAGATTTTTTAATTAATCAATATTTCTTCCTTTTTGGTGTTGATTCTTCGGCAGAGGTAAAGGACCGTACCCACTTTCGTTTGTTTTTTTCCGACAGAAATCCACTAATTCGAGTGCGAAGATTCCGAATCTGCAAAAACATCTGCATTTCAAAATTTTAATTCTCCCCCCCCCCCCCCACACACACACACGCCCCCAATTTCTTCAGTTTTCACTTTTGTTAGAAATTGTCTCTAAGCGAAATTGATCTTTAGCAAGGATATGCAGATCGATGTCTGTGGGTGACGACAGCGAATTCAGTAGTAAGCGCGATAAGGCGTCTGCTGCAGTGTTATCTACACCAGAGATATGGCAGATGTTGGCGGTAAATTGGGAAACGAAATCCAAGTGCCTGGTTTCCCGCAGAGAGTACTTGTCAGGCTTCGAGCGCAGAGCAAAGGTGAGTAGACGGTGGCCTGTAAAAATCGTGAATTGGCGTCCCTCGAGTGTGTGCCGGAAATGTTTGACTGCTAAATACATAGCTAACAGCTCTCGTCCGAAAGTGCTGAAGCGAGTTTCAGCTGCTTTAAGCTGCCGAGAGAAAAAGGCAAGAGGCTGGAGTTGTTGCTGGTGAAATTGTTGTAACACCACGCCTATGGTAGTGTTAGGTGCATCCACTACAAGGGATATCTGAGCGTCTGCGACAGGGTGTGCGAGAAGCCATGCCCAAGCGAGTTGCTGCTTTGCTGTGTTGAAGGAGTCGAGTTGGGTGGTGTCTAACGCGATCGGCTCATTCCTCTTTTTCCTATTCCAAAGGAGCATGTTTAGCGGATATAGGATTTCAGATGAATGAGGAACAAAGCACCGGCGGTAGTTGAATAGTCCCAAGAAATGTCGGAGCTGACGTAACGAGGTGAGTGGAGGTAACTCCTGCAATGCCTTCACCTTGTCAGGCAGTGACGATATGCCTTCAGGGCCGATGACATGACCTAGAAAGGTAAAAAAAAGATGTGCCGAAAACACATTTGGTATGGTTGATCCACACTTGGTAACTCTTGAATTGCTTGAACAGCTGACGTAAATGATGAAGATATTCCTCGGGTGAGGTGCTAGCTATCAAGATGTCGTCGAAGTACGCATAGGCGAAGTCTAAGTCTCGGACGACTTCGTCTGTGAACCGCTGAAATATGCTGGCTGAATTCCGTAATCCAAATGACATAGTCAGAAATTCGAAGGAGCCAAAAGGAGTGGTTACGGCAGTCTTCAGAACATCCTCTGAATTCACAATAATCTGATGGTATGCCTTTAACAAGTCCAGTTTGGTAAAAAAAAAAAAAAAAAAAAGTCTGCAGTTGTAGAGAGATGACGCTAAATCCTGAATATGGGGTATTGGGTACCTGTCTGACACCGTGATGAAGTTTAATCTCCTGTAGTCACCAGTGGGCCGCCAGTCGCGGAACGTTTCTGAACCATATGCAATGGCAACGCCCAGGGCTTATTAGAAGGGCGGGTGATGCCAATCTAGAGCATGTGGTTAAATTTCACCTTGGCCGCCTTTAGCTTCTCTGAGGAGAAGCGATGAGGGCGAGAAAAGACCGGAGCACCTTTAGTTTCGATGAAATGGGTGATGGTGTGAGTTGGAGCAGCAGTAAAAAAATCCAGGTTAGTCAGCTCTGGATATGAGTTTAAGAGTGCATAGTATGGGTCGTCCGTGGCAGCGATGAAAATGACTGGACTAACCGCGGAGGCTAGTGGCCTTTTATCTGGGATAGAATGTTCTGTGGTCGCGTCCCATAAGCGCCGAATGCGCATGTCCAGTAGCAGGTGGAAGTGGGGGAAAATGTCTGCACCTAATATTGGGTAAGGGAGATCTGCGACTGTAAAAATCCACTTGAAGTCACGTTGCAGATCTAAATCCAATGAGCGAGTTATCTGGCCGAAAGTTGGAATCGGTGGATGGTTCATCGCCTGTACAGTCACTGGTAATAACGGAGGTTTATCCGCGAGGAATTTTAACGGCCAGATACTGCAGACAGCACCTGTATCTACGAGGCAGCAGGCGTGAGATATCCGGTCTGTGAGGAAAAATCCACGGTTGGCCGCTGGCTGCTGCAGAGAATGTGCCGTACTCACTTCACTGGTTGGTCGTTTTCCTGTTGAGAAAAAGTACAGGGTTGGGTACACTTACGTGCTGAAGCTCCAAACTTGACATCAGCATATAGATGAATGAGCAGAAGGCGAGCGACGGCAAGGCGAGAAGAAGCGATCGAAAGAACGCCGTCTGGGTGAATACGACCCGGAAGTGCGAAGGAGCTGCACTTCTTTCGCTAATTCAGCTATCGCCTTTAGGATCTAAGCTGAGGCAAGGTCCATATCAGGGGAAACTGACGCTAGTGGTGGGTATGCAGAGGTATGTGGTGGTACTGGGATAGGCTTGGTGGGGTTGCTGGTATACTCTATAATTCTGTCATAGAGAAGAAGAAAACAGGAAGAGAGGAATAAAGAAAGGAAAAAGAGAAACAAGGAGAGAGATAATAAGGGAAAGTGTACCAGTTAGTGGCCAGTCTAGATAATTTGAAAGTAGGAATGGGGAGATAAGGGTGATAGAGAAAGAAAGGTATTAGAGTGTAAAAAGATAGAAGGAATGGGGGTGATAGAGAGAAAGGGGTATAATAATGTAAAAGGTAAAGGAGTGTCAGTTATGTAGTGCTAGAGTCTAAGTGATGGGGCAGAAAGAGGGGTAATAGTATGCAATGAAGAATTTAGGAATATAGATTAGGTGGTTGGACAGGTAGTGCTTAGTAGTAGAAGAAAATATATATGTGAAGATGTATACATATGTATATGTGAGACATGTATATATATATATTTATACAGATGTTTATACATATCAATATCTACATATACAACTCGTACTCATATGTATATGTATACATGCACATCCATATATACATGTATCTGTATGTATTATCGACCCTGTACACGCAGGTATATATACCTTGAATACATACATTCACACATACACACATACATACATACATATATACATACATGCATATACATACACATATACATATATATATATATATATATATATATATATATATATATATATATATATATATATATATATATATATATATATGTTGTTGTACTTGGGGATGGTCATATTGCCAGTTTAGCCAATAAAAACACACGCACTGTATATTTGGTGTTAATTTGCTTCAACTTTATATTACATTAATCTTAATCTTATTTCGGCCAGAGTTCTTTCGTCACACTTCTGTGAACTCATCAGTGGTCCTTTGTTTCCTTCTTTCGGATCTTTTTTAAAACGGGGGCCACATTTTTCATTAACGAAACACTTTGAAACTTGGAACACTGGTAGAATGTGTCATATAAAACATCTTTTTCTCTTAGTCTTCTTTAAAAAAAAAGAAATCCATAAATTATTCCATGTTAAAGTTGTCGTATTTCTCTAATTTCAACCAATCACTGACGTCCATTCAGCCGATATACATTAAGTGCCGACTACATAAACAAACGATTCTGAAACAATTAACCCTAACTCTAACCCAAACCCTAGGGTTAGGGTTAAAGCAAATTTAAAATGAAAAAAGCAAATAAAACGAAGAATCGTTTGTTTATGTAGTCGGCACTTAATGTATATCGGCTGAATGGACGTCAGTGATTGGTTGAAATTATCGAAATAAGACAATTTTTTATATGAAATAAATTCGAATACAAAAATATTTTTCTGTTCTATAACAAAAATTGATAAGTATACGAAGTTTGAAAGTCTTTCGGTACCAAAAACACTACATAAAACATAAATGAAAAATGTGGCCCCCGTTTTAAAAAAGATCCCTTCTTTCTTATGTGTGTCTCACCTTGCTAACTATCAGCCATTTTGTATTTTGTATTCCTATTGTATGTGTCTACGCATGCGTGTCCTTCAATGTGTCTATGTCTTTTGTAAGTGCATGTGTGTGTATGGGGAGTGTCTGTATCACCTATATTCTCTGTTAATACGTGTTCGTTTGTATTTGTTCTTATTTATTTATTTGTTCATGTGTGTGTGTGTTTTTTTTGTGTTTAATTAAATTTTGTTAACGTATGTAGTATTTAATTCCATTTGTTTATCTATGTATTGTATTATATTTTGTTCATATTATTATTGGTTTATGGGTAACATGTCACATGTTGTGGTTTGTGGTTTGTTAGTGGTGTGTGTTAGTGTTCCATTCTAGTTTCCTATTCAGGCTAGGTTTCTCTTCTATTATGTGTGTAGCTTCAGTAATTTGTCTAAGTGCTGCATCACTGCTATGTGTAGATAAGATTTTAATTTCTATGTTGTTGGAGCTATGAAGAAGTTTGAAACAATCAAACGCAACGATAGAAATGGGATTTGCCCACTCTATAGGAGCAAATTATGGAACACCAAAAAAAGGACTAAGAAGAAAATAGGGAAGGCAAGCTCATGGTACGATAGCCACAAGTACCAGAGCGTCATGTTCGTCGACACCACCCCTAGAGGCGAACTGGAGTACCGCTTTAGAAGGGCCCTAGACAAACTTAAGCTAAGAATTAAGGTTGTTGAAAGGCCAGGCAACCCTATTAAATCCCTTATCAGTAGAACATACCCTTTCAGTAGAACCCCCTGCACTGATAAGAACTGTATCGTATGTAGATTTAGCCCACAAACGAACTGCAAAACCAGAAATGTGGTCTATAGTATAAGATGTACAGAGGGACGATGCAGAAATAAGACAATGACATATGTAGGCGAAACAGCAAGGAGCATAGGGGAGCGGGCAACCGAACATTGGAGGGAACTTAAGGAAGGGAAGAACTCATCAGTTCTGTACCAGCACGCTGAGCAAGAACATAGAGGCTCAATCAACAACATAGAAATTAAAATCTTATCTACACATAGCAGTGATGCATCACTTAGACAAATTACTGAAACTACACACATAATAGAAGAGAAACCTAGCCTGAATAGGAAACTAGAATGGAACACTAACATACACCACTAACAAACCACAACATGTGACATGTTACCCATAAACCAATAATAATATGAACAAAATATAATACAATACATAGATAAACAAATGGAATTAAATACTACATACGTTAACAAAATTTAATTAAACACAAAAAAAAACACACACACACATGAACAAATAAATAAATAAGAACAAATACAAACGAACACGTATTAACAGAGAATATAGGTGATACAGACACTCCCCATACATACACATGCACTTACAAAAGACACAGACACATTGAAGGACACGCATGCGTAGACACATACAATAGGAATACAAAATGGCTGATAGTTAGCAAGGTGAGACACACATAAGAAAGAAGGAAACAAAGGACCACTGATGAGGTCACAGAAGTGTGACGAAAGAACTCTGGCCGAAATAAGATTAAGATTAATGTAATATAAAGCTGAAGCAAATTAACACCAAATATACAGTGCTTGTGTTTTTATTGGCTAAACTGGCAATATGACCATCCCCAAGTACAACAACATCTGTTTCAACACACGATTTCACATCAAAAATCTTGCAAAACAAATATATATATATATATATATATGCATTTGTATATATTTATGCCTTACCTCTATATGTCTATATGTGTATGTAGCCATGCACCTGCGTATGTTTAGTGTATATGCGTATATTATAGATTGTTTGGTATGTATATATATTACTAAATGTATACGTAATCTAGCGTGAAAATATCTTTTATTACCAGCATAATACTCCTCCAAAGATTCAATAGAATTCATTAGTATTTTTACAGCAAATTATTTATCCTAGGTATTCAGGGGTTTTTTTTTCCTTCTTTATAAGCTATTTTTGAATTAAGGTTCTTCGTCGATTATTATAATAATATGATTTTAAACCGTAATTTCCTATTTCACTCAACGGTTATTGAAAAGACCATTAGTTGAAAGGACCAATGAAACAAAACCATTTTCAAATGTGTATCTATCATAGTAATTGTATTTCTGCATATAACTTTATCTTGCGCCATTCTAACCCAAACTGCCCGACGAACAGGAACGTGGAAATGTGACTAACAGTTCTTGTGATATTTTTGCTGCTTTTTAATAAAGTATATACACACACACACAAACATACATATATATATATATATATATATATATATATATATATATATATATAAATTCCCTTCTGTGTGTCTGTGCGCTTATAACTCGAGCATTGATCGCGCTGAAATTTTAAACATGAATACATGAGAGAGCGGGGCGTTCCGTAATCTAAAAAGAATTCCGAAATTATGAACTTCAAAGTGAGAATTGCTATTTTTGTAATCTTTTTGTCCTGTTTGTTCCGCCATTAAAAAGCAACCAGTTGCTCAGAATGCCGGCACATACCATTTAGCTAGCAACAAGGTGAGTACAGGATGACAATCAGCTAAAACCGTCGCTATGCTGTCTCTCTTCTTTCCTCTCTCTGGCTCTCTTATGATATCCGATTCCACTTGAAGTTGTATATATATTGTGTTAAGATTCGTTATCAACCAATTATCCTTACTGAGAAGAACTAGAGAAAAGTAACAACCACATACAATCACCGAACATCTCCACTACTTAACACCGTCCAAGTTAACCCTCTTCACCATTACAGCTGACATGTAAAACTACGAGTTAAAGGACAACCATTTTAATTAAGCAAAAAAGGAGAAAAATGTTTATAGCTATTTAAACGCTTAAAATGTTGGGGGTTAATAATCTTATTCTTTAGTTACAGTTTATCATTCAAACTACATAATAGGCAGAATTGTCGGATTAAGACAGTAGGGTGTTTTGAGGGAGATTTGGCTGCTATTTCTACCAGGTCTAGCTACGTCTACCTACCCTGTGGAGGTTTGTCTCATTGGCTTATACATTCATATATACATAAACTCGAAATAAAATACTTAAAGTAACAGGCTTCAAGCCAAGACCAATCCAGTGTCATGGGCCCCAAAAAATTTCCAACTTCTTGCCTAATGCGAGCCCAAAGCAATCTCTTATTTCTTACACTATTTCAGTATTATGTCTCTATTGTAATGTGAGATAATACTTTCAGTTTGAAAGAAGTCTGTTCTATACATATATATATTCCAGGTTATAATTATTTCTATACCAACAATTTAAAGGCATGTTAAAGAGAATTTATTTTAATATTATAGGAAAGTGGGTTATACATCATTAGATGTATACCTGACTTTCCTATATAAAATTCAGAATATAACGGAACGCTGAACTCCAGACTATCAACCTAAACAACATTTATTTAAGGTGGAATATATATACATCTTTAGCTCTTGTTTGTTGTTACAGCTTCTGTGTGTGTGAGCATTGTTGTTGGGACGTTGGTATGTAGATGTAAGCGAGCTGTCGAGCGTAAGTCCGAAAGATGGAGAGAGACAGCTAAACACGTCCATGCTCAATCGCTGGCCAGCAAGAAAGAGACAGAATAGAAGCGGGAAAGCTTGCTTGTTGAATTCCACGCATGCGTGAGACTACGCATGCGCACGGCGTTACTACAGGGCTCCCTTGCCAGTGCGGAAACGCACGATAATATGAAATCTGTTGGAACGCCTGAGGCAGGATTGCCACTGAAAAACTACCCACAAGATGTAGCACAAACACACACAAAGAAAAATCAAAGAAATGAATGTACACTTGTGAGATACATGCATGCAATGTACAAATGAAATGACAATGACAAAACAACAGTGATGACAACTGTCCAGGAAACTGGAATCACGCGATGTAAAAGTCTGATTTTTTGTTCTTTCTGAAAGGAAAGAAAATATATGAGTGCACAAGTGTGTGTGTGTGAGAAAAAACACAGAACATAGTAAAAGTGTCTGTAGTATAGACTGCGAAAAGTCCTAAAACACCGAGATAGAGAAAACCAGTTCGTATTAAAATTCCACAAGGAGATAGAATGTCTGTACTCAGGAAGTCGTGGTCCGTGAGCAGAGCTATAGTAGAGCGTCAGATGCTAGTTGTGACCGGTTACCTGGTACGGAATATTCTATAAAAGTTACACAAGGAAATTTGGTCTGTTGATCGTGAGTGGAAACATCCACTCTAACAGAGTCGATAAAACCGAGTGTGTTGATCTGGTGTGTCCCTGGTGGTGGGGTTGTTGGCGCACGACATTGTGGTAGACAGTACATTGATGGTGAAGACGTCGGCGCAGGAACTGTAATATAGCTGTGTTCTGTATGTGTGGTGGTAATGATGTCCTGTTGAAACTTGGCGACGTCGGGGGAATGCTTGTAGTTGGTAGTAGTAATTGTTGTCGTCACGGTGGTAATCTTGGTTGAACGAAGCTGGTGGCGAAAAGGCTGCTTGGTGATGGTGTTTGAAGACGTGCGCTTTTACAGACGGTCGACAGACAACTCTCTGTACGACCATTAGCGAAAACCTCGAAGAAAATTTTCTTAACCCAAGATGAAAGAACGACCATGCGAACTCAAAAAGGCGAAATGGTGACGAATGGAAAAACAGAGGACTCCTTTTATTTAAACGTGTCACACGGTCGAACACAAAATATATATCAATGATGATATACAAATAATGTTATACTTCGATAACATTAGTGAATTCGTAAATACCAGTTATGAAGAGACGATAGAAAAGACAACCGTATGAAATGAATAACAAGAGATATTTAGTGTGGCATAAAAGATGTATGTGTATGTGAGAGTGTGAATGCGACATATAAGAACATAATAAAAGACAGGCCGTCTATATGTATGTGAGATATCACAGCAGATAGAAAGTCAGTACACGTGAGAGTTTTATACCAAGTTCTTGAGTACACAGTAAGTCGTGTTGACTATGGTTGGAGATGTCGGTGGTCATCGTTGCTTGGTAGTTCAGTCTCCATGGCCGCATTTGTTCTTTAGTCGGGGTTCACCAGTTATAGGTTGGTAGTCCAGAATCCATGCTGCGTTTATTTCTTCGTCGGGGTCACCACTTTATAGGAAAGTGGGTTATTGTAGCTCAGCGGGCTGCGTGTTCGAATCACGTCGGGGGTCACCACTTTATAGGAAAGTGGGTTATACATCATTAGATGTATACCTGACTTTCCTATATAAAATTTAAAATATAAACGGAACGCTGAACTCCAGACTATCAACCTAAACAACATTTATTTAAGGTGGAATATATATACATCTTTAGCTCTTGTTTGTTGTTACAGCTTCTGTGTGTGTGAGCATTGTTGTTGGGACGTTGGTATGTAGATGTAAGCGAGCTGTCGAGCGTAAGTCCGAAAGATGGAGAGAGACAGCTAAACACGTCCATGCTCAATCGCTGGCCAGCAAGAAAGAGACAGAATAGAAGCGGGAAAGCTTGCTTGTTGAATTCCACGCATGCGTGAGACTACGCATGCGCACGGCGTTACTACAATATCATGAACTGTTTGAATAAAGAATTAAAAAAAAAAAGGAAAAGAGCGGAAAGTTTTGTAAATAGGGGCAGGGTAAGGTTGAATATTTAAGAGAATTTGCAGCGTGTAAGATGTTTGTAAGCAATTCCAAAACAACAAAAGCCGTTACTTTCACTGCAAAATTTAAACTTCGTTTGTGTCTAAATATTTTCTTTCTTTGAAACCATGGTAAAACCCTGACAAAAACTCGTGCTGCATCTCTTTTGTCAATGAACAAGTCTCGGTTTCAAAGCGACAAAAATATCGAGATTGAAATGAGATTTAAATGTTGCAATGAACCAACCGTTTCTCTTCTCTTTTCTGCTCGGGTCAAACACTATAGTTTAAAGGCCATGGACTGACGATGTGAATGTTCCGAGTCCTCTCCCCAACACCCCCGCTCGCGAGCGCGCATTTTTTTTCTTCATATTCGTTTAAGGCAATTTGTTTTACACCTATTACGCTATTTTTTTTTTTTGTTTTTGTGCTCGGGTCAAACACTATAGTTTAGAGGCAATGGAATGACGATGTGTGACGATGTGAATGTTCCGAGTCCTCTCCCCACCCACCCCCTTTCGCGAAGGCGCATTTTTTTTTTTTTTTTTTTCATATTCGTTCGGAGCAAGTTGTTTTACATCTATTACACTATTTTTCTTTTGTTTCTTGGCTCTGGTGAGGCGTCTCAGAACATTCACGATGTGAATGTTCCGAGTCCCCCCCCCTCGTTCGCGAGCGCGCATTTTTTTTCATATTCGTTTAAGGCAAGTTGTTTTACACCTATTACACTATTTTTTTGTTTTTGTTTTTGTGCTCGGGTCAAACGATTTAGTTTAACCCCTGGCATCAGCTGGAAACTTCCACGAAAACAGTAATATCGACAGGTTCTAAGAAGAGATGAAGGAGGTGGGGGCTTGAGATCATTACAAACAACCTTCAAATGTCGTATAGTCTCACTCAGACAGCGCCTACAAGACAACATACGAGGTAACGAGGGTAGATTGGATAGATAGCGTTGGACTTACATATTCCCATATTCCCTATCGTTCTATTAGCAGTAACTAAATAGATTAATTGATATTGAAACGAAAGTGAATGAATGGGGTTACTTTAGGCCGTTGCATGTAGAATAAATATTAGTTGTCTCCCATACACTATGAGAGATGATTATGCGTGCGTACGTGTTTTAACAACAATGTTGAATTCTGAAAATATTGCAATAGTCTTCTTAATGCAGTGCACTATTGTTAAAGATATTGTATACATAGCACTACTAAAATAAATAAGGAGAGATGCTTTGTTCCTCGCACAACCTGCTGGAGCTATTCAGAGGTTTTGCAAGCTCTTCTAAATCACTCGTAATGTGAACCTTGACGTATCATCAGTAGGTATCTCAGGGTTACAAGCGTTTCAGCCCTTAATCTGTGCACTTCGCTTGAGTCGGGTATTGTAAACTAAACTAGTCTTCGCCTGCAGGAGGGTTCCGTTTGCGGTCTCTTATCAACTATAACCTCCTTGAGCTGGTTTCATCTGCCGTGCCTAACTCCTTGGTGGCTTTCTTCACTTGTTTGTATTCCAACCAATCTTCTGTAAGCAATAAGGCGCCAACTTCAATAGAGAATGAAGCCAAGTACCATCTTTTGACAAGGGTCTGATCGACCAAGTTCCGATATTTGGTTTTCTTTAGCTGGTGAGAAGTATCGAATCTATCCTCCCAATGCACTGTGAGTTCGACCATGATGATTGTTTTTGTATTCCTGGAGCAGGGACATGTCTGGTTGGAATGATGTTATCACTATCTCCTCTGGAAAGATGAATCTAACCTTTAGGTCCATTATATGGAGTGTTTTTGTGCCTCAAGTTAATGCTAACATTATATATTTCAACAGTTATTATCTGTAATATTAGATTAGCTCTCACAGACTGTATAGCTACTTCGTAGAATTTTAATGACAATTAAGAGGGACTGGGACCTATATGACAGGGGATCAGCAAGTACATCCACCTAGGAAGCCAAGAACGGTGCTGTAACTATCTGGGAGAAGCCTCTAAAAAAATTTAAAAAAAGAAAACAGAAACTTATAGCTTCCTGGAGTTTTAAACGGAGCTCGAAAGCATGTTCGTTTCACCATCAAAATTTTTTCTTGAACACCATTTGAAGGGCAACAGGAAAGCATTCTTTCTTATACAGCTACTGCTAAAGTATAGTTTACAAGTTCTAGTCAGCATAACTTAATCATTGTTATTTGTGCAGATTGATTAGCTTTGCCAGGAATAAAATACCAAAAGGAAACATTTAAATACATCTCTTCTTTCTTTCCCTTTATAATTCAAACGCTTTCCAGTCTAATGAGAAACAATATATTTATATATTTTTTATTTGTATTCAAATTACAACTTATTCGACGCCAACTGAAACTCGAAATTTCACAGAAGGGTGTGATTGGAGGAGTAGTTCTATTTCTCGTAGATCACTTTTGTGTTCCTCCTTTACAGTTATATGACAGCGACTGTGCGACTATTTCAAGGGAATTCATTCTTAAATTTAACCTACAAAGGTTATTTCCCTCTAACAATTTTTTTAGCGCACTACTTTGTATGTGTATAATTTATCATGCCAAAATAAGAATACTAAAGTAGCATAAACCTGGAATACAAAACATATTTTCACAATATTAGTTTTAAAAGACTGGGTAAAACTTTGATTATTCATATTTGTTATTAAACAATGTTTAGGATATGTATGCTATCAAAATGTCAAAATTGATGTCAATTTTTAGTAAAACAACTGCATCGATAACCAGTTAGAGACTTTATCGGGGGTTAAAAACGGTAGTAACGTCGAGCAACCATATTGATACGGCGATAAACACTACTTCTCAGTATAGTTACTGCTACTTTCATCTCTTACAGAGATTTTCTATGCTTGTTCATAATTGGCTTCAAAGTATGTTATTTACTCAAAGGAGAGATAGGGAGGATTTCAAAAAAGAAACACCTCTAACACACAAACAGGGAAAATGGTTGATCATTATTAACAATCTACATTATAATGAGTTGATAAAGGAGTCTCTACATAGTCGTCCAATCCTCAAGAAAAGCAGCTAAATTTCCCACATATATTAGCAAACATCTCACATTTTCTGATCCACATATTAGTTTTTATGGGGGTTTTTTCCACAACCAGCCATGCACTAACATGAAGCAATGTCTCCTTCAACTTTTTGCAACTAAGAGTATTTCTGCAATTGATTCTGTTCTTATCTAATCAAGAATCAACTCGGAGTAAACCTATTTTCGGACACATTCTGGTCAAGACAAACCTCTGGCTCTAGCTCTCTCAGTCACTATCCACTTCTCTTTTTTTTTCTTTTTCTTTTTTTTTTTTTCTCACCGCATTACTTTCTCTCTTTCTCTTTCTCTCTCATACATGCCTGTTCCATATCAGTTACCTTTTCTTTTTCTCTCTGTTTTTAAATTTCCATAGCAAAGTGGCAGTTTTAGCAGAAGACTGATTTGATATAACAACTGATTTTAGCATAAGATAAATTTAATGGAAGCAAGTTCAAATTACAGTCACAATTAGATGTAATCAATTTTTGCAAGAAATTGGCAGCAAATAATGCTTCCACAGAAAAAGCAGGCTTACAGCATATATACATTTTAATCTGCTTTACAAATAAAAGATTCACTTCAATCAAATTGATTCCATCATATCTGCAGTTTCTCAGCCCCTGCAGGGGAGAAAGAGCTATTCAATATTGTTAAAATCCAGTTAGTTCATGGCAAACAAAAAATGCATCAAATATTTTCTCAGACCATTTGTAAAGGAGATACAAACAGGGGGATCTGGTCCTCCCTTTTTGACAAGAAAAGCAGCAAAAGTTGGTTGGATAGCATGAAATGGACAGCAGACAGGCAGCTCCCTACAACCCACTCCTAGCAGAAACATTTATTTCATACATTATTTTTTGACTTCCTCAATTCAATTAAAGTTCATCAAAGACAGAAATGACATATATAAAGAAACAAAAAAGAACACACACTATTTGATGAACAATTTCAGAAATTTATTTTGATCCAAATTTTTCCCAAACACCTTCAGCTTCATTTTTCTCAGCTTTTGTTTGGTAGTTTTTCACACATCTAGTCAATATCTGTTTTCACTAATATACAGACAGTCAACATTTGCCTGCCGTATTAAAAGCAGGAAGGATTGTAATCATTGATAAATTTTTCAGATGATTTTCTTTGAAGTTGATGAAGCCTTTTAACCCCTTTCCCATTTTTTTCTTAATTTGACACTTTCAGCAACAGTGAAAAAATTGAATCTTCCTGCAAACTTAGGAAACCCAAATCAACATTTTTTGACAATTTTTTTCCTTTACCATAAATTCTCCAGCAAGTTCTGCTGCATGAATTCATTGAAAAACGACTGACCAAATTGTAAAGAGTGAGGCTAGACACTGAACATGGCAAGCTGCAAGTAATATATTGTTCACAAACAGCAACAGCATCATTTACACACAAAAGGCTTGATTTGACAGTCTGAATATAGATAGTTTTATAACAAACTTTGAAGCACCAAGAGAGTTGATATTTTACAGAAGATAAAGGAAATTGCAAATGCAGAATAGCCATGAAAAGAGCTTAGAAGATTGGCTAAATACACTCAGAAAACAAAATAAAAGTGGTCAGCAAGCCACTACAGGGAATCAAACTCTGTACCTCTAAAATTCTCACTAAGTGCTATGTACCATTGAGCAAGCAACCCCTAACATTAGATACCATCTTTTATGACACTCATCATCATCAAGATCTCTTAACTGATACAGCCAGTCATTGGAGTGCCACTTTAGATGCTTTAATAGTCAACCGTTGCCACTGGTGTCCATTCTCTGTCATGTGTAGCAAGTTCACAGTGTTGTGACCTGTCCAGACATTGTTGTCAAACCAGGATTTTCTGTCTGCCTCCCTTTCACCCTCCTTCAGATGTACTCTGAAGAATGGTTTTGGACAGGGAATTTTTTTCATAATTAATATCTTTTGACGAGGTTTCCACCATAAAATTCCTCTCATAGAGCTCTTTTATTTGAACACACCTATAGTCCAGCTTTCTTCAATATTAGCTGAGATATTTTGATTCAAAGTCAATTTTTGTGGATTACATATTTTTTTTTTTTGTCACTTAATGCTACACTACATTTTTCCTAGCTAATATTTTTTAACAAAGTTTTCACCAAAAGATTCTTCTCAATGACCACATTCTTTTAAACCCACTTAATCTCTGTTTTTTCTTTAAATCATCATCATCATCATCACTTAATGTCCACTTTCCATGCTGGCATGGGTTGGACAGTTTGACAGGAACTGGCTAGGCAGAAGACTGCACTAGGCTTCAGAGTCTGTTTTGGCATGGTTTTTGCAACTGGATGCCCTTCCTAACACCAACCACCCACCAGAGTGGACTGAGTGCTTTATATATGGCACCAACATAGGCATGCCCTTCCAAACGCCAACCACTTTACAGTGTAGACATTACCATACTTTCTCGTTTTTGACCTCTCATATTTTAATCTATCTTCTTTTCCTAATGGACCAAATTTCAATTATTTTACCTCCAAATGTAGCTTAAGTTTGGAAAATCATCACTAAAAAATGCATTCAATTTGGTTGAGAACTGAATTGGCAATGAAACCTAGAAATGCTCATGAATGACTAAAAGTTGACTTTAAGAATAAATTAATCCACTGCAGTGGGTTAATGATATATTTTTACATTCACACACACACACTGAATTGTATTAATTTGCTTGTAATAGACATGTAGCATACACTTAAATGAAATTCCTCTCTCCCCTTTATTATATATACGTGCATTCAAATGTAGTAGGTAACACCCTTTGGCCACTATTTGGACACCATTGTGTCCACTACTCTGATTGGTTGATATTGGCGCAAATTGTCTCTTACTCTGTTGCACCAATTTGCTGCATATAACCAATTGGAGCCTCTAAATAAAATCACACTGGGGTCACCAATTTGTAAATGGCTGAAGTGTGTGTTCTACATTGGGTTACCAATTTGTAATGACCGTGCAATGCAAGGTGCCAAGAATGGCTCTTTAGTACATCACACAATCAATACAATAAATATACATTGAATAGTACATATAAGTGCCAGAGAGAAAAAGGTGACACAACTGAGTAGAATGGTTAAGAAAAGATTTATTGATATGTAAACATGTGTGTCTGTGTGTGCATCATGTATACAGAATAATAGACAGGCCATCATGAGAAAAAATGTATGTATGTGTGTGTGTTAAGAACATATAAGAATAACAATGAAGAAGAGACAGTGAAAGAGTCTATAGCCTTCGAAGTGAGAAGTTCATAAACATAAGGATGACAATACCAGTTCGTAGTCAATTGTACACGGTAGTTGAAATACTGTATCAATAAGTTGCAGCCATGATGCTGAGCCAGTTGCAGGTACATGTGAAGTCGTGGCTATGATGCTGCTGCCTGGGCTCAGTTGGTACAGGAGTTCTTGCAGGTTGTATATTCACTGTTAATCCGTGGTGAAGTAATTCACAAACAGTGAAGTGTTGGAACCTGAGCAAGCTGCTTGTTGCTGGCTGAGTTGTGTACATAGAGAGATGATGTTGACGATGTTAAGATAATGGTGGCAATGAAGACGGAGGTTGCCGTGATGCTGTTAGACGAAGTTGGTAAGTCTCAACATGGCTGCTGTGGTGTTGTCACCGGGACTGGCTGCATCTTGCGTGGTCAGTGGCTGGGCCTACAAAGGTCTAGAACCGAAAGACCTTGAGACGAGGAGAAGCTGAATTTTTATAAGGAGTTGTAGGCTCAAAACTGGGTTGAGAACAGGCTGTCTCATGTGATCATATTTATAAGCTCTGATTGGTTATACATGGCAAACTGGTGCGACAAAGTAAGAGACAAATTGCATCAATATCAACCGATCAGAGTAGTGGACACAATGGGGTCCAAATAGCAACCAAAGGCTAGTTGTTCCCTGCTACGTTCAAATGCACATATATATAATAAAGGGGAGAGAGGAATTTCACTTGAATGTACACAACAGATACTTTATTTTGCTTTGCTCCAGTCCACTCAGCTGGCAAAAATGAGTAGTACCTGTATTTCAAAGGGCCAGCCTTGTCACAGTTTGTGTCACGATGAATCTCCCTGAGAACTACATTAATAGTGCATGTGTATGTGGAGTGCTTAGCCACTTGCACATTAATTTCCCAAACAGGCTGTTCCATTGATCAGATCAACTGGAACCCTCATCATTGTAACCGAAAGAGTACCAGTTATATCTTGTAATATTTTCATATAACATTTTTTTAAAATTACTTTAAAAAAATGTAGAAGAAACTTATGTAGTTATTTTACTCTGTATTTTCATTTATTATATTCTAGACTTTTCTCAATAACTACTGAGTCATGCATAAAATCTTTTTTCACTGGCCTCTACAATAAAAACACAAAGCAAGACATATGCAAGTTTAGTAACTAATAAAGAATGAATACAAATCAGTATTTTACGAGGGAGTGGTGCAAATGCTTTTTGAACAATGGAGCTGATGACAAATATTTCAGTGAACATTCTGGATAATAAGATATACACACAGCATGCATGCATATTTGTAATATAATGAGTTGAAAAACTTCAACTGACTTAGATTATCTATGCAATTATGAGACAAAATCTTCCACTAACGGTATTTAAAATCTAAAGACCAATAAAAAAAGGACCGGTTAATTGAAATTTTTAGAAAATAGAGATGTTACAGAAAGGAATGGGGTTTGTCATTAAAGGTAACTAGTGGAAGTAACAAATGCATTCCGATTTATCAAATCTCTTCAGTGAAGCTTACTCAGGTAAGTTGGCAATACTTAGAGGTGAGCAATATAACTAATAACCGGTGCTCTGTCAGTTATGATGACGAGGGTTTCAAGTAATCCGATCAGTGGAACAGCCAGCTCATGAAATTAACAAGCTGAGCACTCTATAGACATGCATACCCCTTAATGTAGTTCTAAGGGAGATTCAGCGTGACACAGAATGTGACAAGGCTGGCTCTTTGAAATACAGGTACAACTCATTTTTACCAGCTGAGTGAACTGAAGCAACATGAAATAAAGTGACTTGGTCAAAGACACTAGGTGCTGCCTGGAATCACACTTATGACCTTACAATCATGAGCCAAATACCTTAACTATTAAGCTACACACCTTCACTATTGATCAATACATATATATATATATATACAGGACAAAATATTGAAGGTTAATCTTAAGACACTGAGTCTCACAAAAACAAATAATTAAGAACTGAGATATTCAGCGCATTGTCATATGCAAGGAGATCCGTCTGGCATAGCAGAATTGATACTGGTACTGGTACCACATAAAAAGCACCCAGTACACTCTATGGAGTGGCTGGCATTAGGAAGGGCATCTAGCTGTAGAAACCATACCAGAACAGACAATGGAGACTAATGCGGCCCCTGGCCTTACCAGCTCTGGTCAAACCAGCCAACCCATGCCAGCTGTGTGGTAAAAAGCTTGCTTCCCAGCCACATGGTTCAGGCTTCAGTCTCACTGCGTGGCACCTTGGGCAAGTGTTTTCTACTATAGACTTGGGCCAACCAAAGTCTTGTGAGTGGATTTGTATCTGTGTTTGTCCCCACACCATCGCTTGACAACAAATGTTGGTGTGTTTCTGTCCCCGAAACTTAGCAGTTCAGCAAAAGTGACCGATAGAATAAGTACTAGGCTTACAAAGAATAAGTTCTGGGGTTGATTTCTTTGACTTAAGGCTTAACTCTAGTACTTATTCCATTGGTCTCTTCTGCCAAACCACTAACAGAGGGGTGGGACAAATAAAGACACAAAGACAAACATATATGTGTATATCATCTATAAATACATACAACAGGCTTCCACAGTTTCCATGTACCAAATTCACTCACAAGGCATTGCTTAGCTTCATGATTTTCTGAAACACATATGATGATTTTGTTAAGCAAATATCAGTTTCAAATTTTGGCACAAAGCCAGCAATTTCAGAGCAGGAGTAAGTTGATTACATTGACACCAGTGCACAACTGGTACTTATTTTATCATCCCGAAAAGGATGAAAGGCGAAATCGACCTTGGTGGAATTTGAACTCAGAACGTAAAGACACAAAATGATGCTAAGCACTTTGCATGGCGTACTAACGATTCTGTCAGCTCACTGCTTTTTGTTAAGAAATATTAAGCCCATGATGATTTTGTAAATATCATCAGGATTTATCTACAATTTGATATATGTTACCTATTGCTTAAGAGCAACAAACATTATATATATATATATATATATATATATATATATATATATATATATATATATATAATCATCATCATCATCGTTTAATGTCCGCTTTCCATGCTAGCATGGGTTGGACGATTTGACTGAGGACTGGCAAGCCAGAAGGCTGCACCAGGCTCCAATCTGATCTGGCAGAGTTTTCTACAGCTGGATGCCCTTCCTAACACCAAACACTCCGAGAGTGTAGTGGGTGCTTTTATGTGCCATCAGCACAAGGGCCAGTCACACAGTACTGGCAACGACCTCGCTCAAAAAGGTGTTTTTAATGTGCCACCTGCACGGAAGCCAGTCCAGCAGCACTGGCAACGACCTTGCTCGAATGATTTTCTAACGTGCCACCAGCACAAGTGCTAGAAGGCAACGCTGGTAACGATTATGCTCAAATGGTGCTATTTACGGCCACTAGCATGGAAGCCAGACAGCTGCTCTGGCAATGAACACGCTCGGACAGTGCTGTTAGTGCTCCACTGGTGCAGGTGCCAGTCATTGAATATGGTTCAATTGCGATTTCAATTTCACTTGCCCCAACAGGTCTTCACAAGCAGAGTTTAGTGTCCAATGAAGGAGAGGTTGGCATGGGTGGCAGTTGTCGGATTCAGTTCAATTTCGATTTCAGATTTCAAATTCACTTGCCTCAACAGGTCTTCGCAAGCAGGGTTTAGTGTCCAATGAAGTAAAGATACGAATAAGTGAGCTGGCTACACATCTGGCAGAGGTCACAGCTTATGCTCTCACTTGGCTTGCTGGGTCTTCTCACGTACTGCATATTTCCAAAGGTCCCTGTCACTAGTCATTGCCTCGGTGAGGCCTAAAGTTCAAAGGTCGTGCTTCACCACCTTATCCCAGGTCTTCCTTGGTTTACCTTTTCCACAGGTTCCCTTAACTGCTAGGGTGTAGCACTTTTTCACACAGCTATCCTCATCCATTCTTGCCACATGTCCATACCAGCGCAGTCGTCTCTCTTGCACACCACAACTGATGCTTCTGAGGTCTAACTTTTCTCTCAAGGTACTTACACTCTGTCGAGTATGCACACTGACATTACACATCCATCAGAGCATACTGGCTTCGTTTCTTGCGAGCTTACGCATGTCCTCAGCAGTCACGGCCCTTGTTTCACTGCCATATAGCATGGCTGTTTGTACACATGCGTCATACAGTCTGCCTTTTACTCTGAAGGGGTTTGTGTCTTGTCTTATATATGTATATATATATATATAATACACATGCACACACATGTAAATAGGCTTTCAGTTTCCATCTACCAAATCCACTCATAAAACTCTGGTCAGCCCAGGGCTGTAGTAGAAGGTATTTACCAAGATGAAACAGTGGGACCAAACCTGAAACTATATGGTTAGGAAGTCAAGTTGATAGACATATTTTCATACCAAATCTACTTCCAAGAGTCTTCTATAGTAGAAGACACCTTCTCAAGGTGTCATCCTGTGGGACTGAACCCATAATCACATGGTTCTCTCTCTCTTTCAAATGAATATCATCATTACTATTGATTTGCTCAACCCAAATTACAGTCACTTGTTTAATTAACTTCAAAAGTCAAAGGGTAACAAAGTCCATATTATTTTACTATTATACTTTTGGCAATATTGTATAACTCTGGTTGTCATGAAAGACTGCTAGATATTATAAGCATTAATTGTGATTAAGAGGGTTTTGATTGTAGTTCATGCTTAGAGAGTATATTACTTCCTTGGTATATATATATATAGTTATATAGTAGCTATGAATGACACATGTATATAAAAGATAAAGTGGAAAATTACAGTGTCTGTGTAGGAGTGTGTGTACCAAGAAGTAATACCAAGTAAGTCATTAATGTACAAAAAAAAAAGAGTGTGGGAGACTTAATCAAAAATGTTGAAGTAAGTCAGAGTTGATAGAAATATTATTGAAAGTCCTTTGTTACACATGCTGTGTTGGAGTGTTCTGTTTGGCAGAAAACAGAAATAAAACAGAAAAAAAACGAGGAATATTTAACACATAGGCAGAGATGTACTCAAACCACAGTTGATTACTAATGACAAGGGGAACAACAACATAAGACAAGTCTGACGATGATGAAGGAGAGGATTGTTAACAGCTGTTTCCATTATGACTGAGATGCTGGAAGTATGGACAATAGATTGGCAAATGGCAGTCAGAAATGTCATCCTTCTTCATTAAAGATACACTGTCACATCTTTTGATATATTGAGATAGATTCCCATATTGAGAAATGGCTAGTTTTAGAGCTTGCTGTTTGATGTTAATAGAAGCAACACCATCCAGACTATTTGGTTTGTTAGAGTGGAATGTTTCACATTGGTGATTTTATGCATGTACAGGTGAGACAGATGGAGTGAAAAAAGAAATTGAGAGGAATTTTGTTGTGTGTAGTTAGTGTAGAATTGGAAACAAAATGGACAGCAAATGTGATAGTTTAATCTATAGAAATATTACTTACAGAGAAGATTGAAAGTAGAAGGACTGTGTAAAGTTAGGAGAGATGTTCTAAAATATGAACATGACAACTTCACATACCACCTGATGCAAACTTGATAAGTCAAAATTAACAACTACAGCATGTTCAAATGACGCATTATTCTTTTATTTTTTTACTTCTTTCAGTCATTTGACTGCGACCATGCCTAAGCACTACCTTAAAGAGTTTTAGTCAAGCAAATCAACACCAGGTCTTAGTTTGCTGAACTGTGAAATTACAGGGACATAAACACACCAACACCTGTTGTCAAGGGTGATGGGTGAAACAAACACAGGTACAAAGACACACACACATAGATTTATATTAGGCTGTCAAGAAAGTTCTTGCGGAATTTTTAATTTTGGTTTTAAATGATATATTTTCAAATTAATTTGACTTTATATATCATTTTAAAGCCTGTTTTAATTGTGTTACTCTTTTCCTTTTTGAATAATTAGGCCATTTTTTCTGGAACGTTGAATACAACATGGACAAAAAGCAAATTCGCACAATGTTCTTATTCCTGTTCAAGCTAGGCCAAAAAGCTGCTGAAACAGCTTACAATATCAATGATGCATTTGGCCCAAGAACCACTAATGAACGTACAGCACAATGGTGATTCAAGAAATTTTGTAGTGGTGACGAGAATCTTGAAGATGATAAGCATAGTGGTCAGCCATCAGATGTTGACAACAATCAACTAAGAGCCTTAGTCGAAGCCAATCCACACACAACTGTTCGAGAGCTTGCTTCTGAATTAGACGTAACATATATGACAATTTCCAACCACTTGAAAGAGATTGGGAAGACAAAAATATTTGAGAAATGGGTGCCGCACGAATTGAACGACAACCAAAAAAAAAACACTGTTTAGAAGTGTCGTCTTCCCTTCTTTTACGCAACAAGAATGACCCATTTCTCAACCGGATTGTGATTTGCAATGAAAAGTGGATTCTTTACGACAACCGGTGATGCTCAGTTCAGTGGTTGGACACCGACGAAGCTCCACGGCACTTCCTGAAGCCAAAGTTGCATCAAAAGAAGGTCATGGTGACTGTTTGGTGGTCTGCGGCCAGTCTCATCCATCACAGCTTTTTGGATCCAGGCGAAACCATTACCGCAGAGAAGTACTGTCAGCAAATGGATGAAATGCATAAGAAACTCCAACAACAACAACCAGCATTGGTCAATAGAAAAGAACCAATTCTTCTCCACAACACTCGGCCGCATGTCGCACAACTGACCCTGCAGAAGTTGAACAAATTGGGCTACGAAACTCTGCCTCATCTGCCATACTTACCAGACCTCTTGCCTACCAACTACCACTTTTTCAAGCATCTCGACAACTTCCTGCATGAGAAATGCTTCAAAAATCAAGACAATACCAAACACGCCTTTAACGATTTCCTCGCCACCAGATTTTTATGCTACTGGCATAAATAAACTTGTTCAGCGTTGGCAAAAGTGTGTTGATTCTGATGGTGTTTATTTCAATTAATAAAGTTTTGTATGAGCCAAGATATGTGCATCTGAATTTAAAGGTTAAAAACTGCAAGAACTTTCTTGACAACCTAATACACACACACACACACATATATACAAGGTCCGTAAGATATTTGAGGACAGAGTTATGTTTATAAAAAAACAGATATATAATAACAGATAATAACTTTATTTACCAAAAAATGCTGAGGATAAAAATAAACCTTCTTTTCTATAATCTTTTACAGTAAAGCTACCTTCAGCTTCAACAACTGCTTCTATATGAGCTCTAAATCATCTACAAGCTCGAATCAAGTGGTCCTGGTTCATTTTGGACATTACTCTGACTATGGCAGCTTTCAAAGAATCTTTGGTATTATGGGCGAGTTCATTGACCACTTTCTCAACAATGCTCCACATGTAATAATCCAATGGATTGAGATCTGGGGAATTAGAAGGCCAAATGTTAGGGGTTATGTGATCATGAAAATTTTCAGCCATCCATTCTTGTGTTACTAGAGCTATGTGTGATTGTGTAGAGGCTTACTGAAACACATATGGTCTTCCATTGCATACACTGTCAATTATTTCCAGGACCTCAATGTAGATGGCAGAGTTAATTCTAAGGCCTTGTGGAAAGAAGTAAGGAGGCATCACATGTCCTTCATTGCTGACAACCCCTAAAACCATGACAGTTTCAGGAAATTTTGTATGCATAACACTTGGAACTTGAGAAGGGTCTGCACATAACCATCTGTCATTTCTTCTGTTAATTTTTTCATCTTGGTGAAAGTTTTTCTTGTTTGAGAAAAACTAAATCAAATCTTCGTCTTCTAGATCTGATGTAGTGATTTTCTATGCTTTTTCTGACAAATTGACCTTGCCTCATCATATAAGATTTATATCTGATGTCTTCATGGACAACGTTTCTAACTGTTCCTTCTGACACATGGAGATCTTTTGCAATTGACGTCATGGACTTTCTGGGATTGTACTCAATGGTCTGTTGAACTTACTGGATAAATTCAGGTGTTCTGATGATTTCACAGCATTTAGAATGCTTTTTATGCTTCGATACTCGTGATACGTTTCCATCTTCAATCTCTAGCTCCTTACAAACTTTGCAGGTGAAAGATCTGGCAACTTTTAAAAATCGAGATAATTTCTAAATCGCTATGATCTGCCTTTACAACCACAATAACAGCATGCTTCTTCATTTCTTGAGTAAACTGAGGGTCTGCCATTATCATTTTCTGATGCAAAGATTATACAGAGTTAGCAAAAAAATGCAGCAATGACCCCAAAAAAGGCATGTCCTTAAATACCTTATCCAACCTGTATATACATATATATGATGAGCTTCTTTCAGTTACCACCTACCAAATCCACTCACAGGGCTTTACTTAGCCTGAGGCTATAGTAGAAGACACTTGCCTAAGGTGCCACACAGTGGGACTGAACCCAGAACCATGTGGTAGAGAAGCAAGCTTCTTACTACACAGCCATGCCTGTACCTATTGCTTTATATAAAAAAAAAAAAAAGACAGGATGGTCAAGGCCGAAATACTTTTGTTTATTGATCTACTTGATCAGGGCTGATTTGGAGCTAATTTGATGATTCTGTATAAAAAAAAAAAGAAACAAACATATAAAAAAATACAAACTTTAGGTTGTTCAAAAAAAAAAAAAAATTCCCTATATTGAATTTAAAGGCAATCAGTAGAAAGGGTATAAACACAATGTGAAATGTATTTCTTACACTTTACCACTTGTCTAATGTTTTCACTTTATGTTCAAATTTGTTTTTCCTATTTACACTAAGACAAAAAGAAAACAAAAACATTCATTCTTTCAATAGTGAGGCACAGCAATAGGAAGACAAAACATCCTGGTTTATTGGTTATTGACACATGAACAGTTCAGTCATTTAAAGAAAATGAATTTAATCCCAGGTTATCAAATGTATCTTCTGTGAAATGCAAATAAAGCAGAAAATATGAAGGATAAATAAAACAAAACAAAAAACATAGATCAGATCAGTTAAGCTAAGTACTCTAAATATATGACAACACTTCTAAATAAATGAAATCAGAATTGTTGAAAAATATGAAATTTCAATTTATCTTTCTAAAACAGAAATTGCTGTTTTCCTTTTAAAACATGTATAAGCAGCAACAAAATCAAAGTGTCAGATCTTACAATATTTCTACTTCTCTCACTAAGGACTTCCATCTTAAGGAAGTACCTATCATATGTGTGCAAGTATGAAGATCATTAAGTATAAATCTAATACTGGTATGCAAATCTGGGTGCTTGTATGCCCACATGGCAAGTATATGAACATGTTTTTTTGTGTAAGCATGAGTATATGTGAGCTTATAAATATAACTAAAGAAAAAATAAAATATAAAATACAAAAAGTTAATTAGCAAACTCTGTTTGGGAATATTGTCAATGTAAAAGATTTAAAATGTCCAGAGACAAAAGGATATTAGAGATGAAGCTATTTGTCCTAAAGTGGACAGTTTTTATTTATTCCTATAATCAACAATGACAATGCTTTTAGAAATACAAAACCTAATTGTATTTGAAGTATAAAAACAGACACAGTCTTTCATATTAATTTTCCATCTTAGGAAGATTACTAAACACCAAAAATAGACATAATATCATTAGTATTGAAAACTGCATGACTATCTAGCCACTTACATATATTTAATAAATTACAGACAAAATAAATGCTTTGTTATGTATGTATTTTTTTCAGGATGCAATTCAGCTCAATATACAGCCATAGCATTTTACATTTTATTGTTATTTTGTATTGATTTAAGAAAACTCAAGTTGTACCATTTACAATTTCAAGCACATATTTAAGTGCTCAATCTGCTGAAAATGTGAATTTAGCTTTTGTTTAGTATAGCTCTTTCCTTTTGCTGTGAAGAAATTAAATATTACATACATGACTTCTAGTTTCCACACTTTTCTTGTTCCAGATATGGTTCCTTTCCTTAGTGTCAAAACCTTCAAATTAAATTCACTTATCATCCCTGTTATGTACAAACCTTGTTGTGTAATCCAAAGTCAGGGGATCTATAACAACATTTTCTTTTCAAGTAGTGATTATATTATTATGTCAAATGTATCCTTCTTTTGTCAAGTCAAGTGATTTGATGCAGATTTGAATATTTCCAGCAGGTCAGCAACTACACAGAGGCTCCTTTGCTGGAGCATGCTAACCTGCTTCTGAAGTTGATGGTGCTTAAATCAGTCCTTCTCTTCACTCTTAGTATAATCTTAGTATAAACCCCCACAACTTCATACTTCTACTATAACCCTTTGTTACTTTCATAACTGGGTTCATCAGTTTAGTGCTTCCATAGTTACTTGGTCTATATATGTGCTTAGATTCCAATGAGTTTCACTCGATTTTCATTATTTCAGGGATTGATAAAACAAAGTACCAGCCAGTTTGATGGATGAATACAATTGTTAGATTATAGGATATGCCGTGTACTTTTCTCTCGCTAACACTAAAGATCTCAGATCATTGGTGTTAGCCTTAATCTGTTGCCCAGTTTAATACAATCACCTGGACCTTGGAGACATATGTAGCTTTACAGATATAGCTTTATATGTACTTCTAATTCTCAAAAAGATTATATATATATAGATATAGATAGACAGAGAGGGAGAGAGAGATAGAGAGGCATACATGCTTATATATATATATATATATATATATATATATATATATATATATACATACACACACACACACACAGAGGGTATGATGGATAAATTGTCGCCATTTTATACTTTTAAATTCACGCATGCACTTTGTTTCTTTTGAATTTTGTCGACTAAACAGTATAGTTGGGTCAGGTGGGCACCACCCATGAGAAAAACAGCACCATGACACAATTCATTTACCAGAAATTTGGAAACAACATGCTTGGTATTTGTGCTGGAAGTGATAAAAATCACACTGAGAATGATAAAAATCAAACATCCAGTCAACATCATGATGTTATGCTGCCATTCATCTTCCCACACGGCCTTAGACCCAACATGGGGGCCTACATAAACTGCCTGGAGGATGTATTGCTGACCTGGATCAAGAGGGTGGCTGCTGAAAGATCCTATCTGGCAACAGGACTCTGCACCATTCCACACAAGCAGGAGAACCCAGTCATGGCTGTCAGACAATTTCTGCGACTACATCACCCCTAACATCTTGCCACCCATAACCCCAGACTGCAACCCCATTGATTATTATGTGTGGGACGCAGTTGAGTGAGAGGCCAACAAAACTCCTTTTGAAGGCAACAATTATGACAGTACTCACCAACTTAAAAAAGGAGACTGTCCAGAAGAGTTGCAGGTGATTCCAAAGTTGTCTGGAAGCCATGGTCGAAGCCAATGTTAATTTTATTGAATAAATTTACTCTTTGGTATTTGAAGATATTTTTATGTAATTTTGGTAAACATATCTGTTAAAATGAGATGTCAGTATTATTTTTAATTTTGCCTAATTTAGACGACAGTTTATTCACTGCACCCTGTATGTATGTATGTATGTGTGTGTGTGTGTGTGTGTATTTACAAATCTTTTCAAATATATATATATATATATATATATATATATATATATATATATATATATATATATATATATATTTTTATATATTATATATATCTTTTATATATATATTTTTATCGGATGAATTTGAGTTCGGCCTTTAATTGGAATAATTTCCAAAGCTTTCTAATGTCTTTTCTTCATACTTTACTTTAGAATTTACTTATAAAAATTCGTATAGGTATGAAAACTTGTATAGGAATAATCAGTTTATGATTTAACTTATTAAACACAGTTCAACAAATTCATTCATATTTATGTTATGGAGGAGATTATATGTTAAACTAGATTATAGCTTTTATTTTTCATGTTGCTATACAATTTGTTTCATACAAAAAGACTCAGATATTCATAATAGAAAATCGTAATAGTCATATTTGTACTCGTCGGTAGCAGGTATAAAAGCTAAAAAAGACATTAGAAGTACATATATTTTCTCTTGGTTATCATATTGGATTAATGTATTCATTCTTGCAGTCATGCCTATTTTAATCAAGACTAAAAAATATATAAGTAGGTGCTAACATACGTAATATTAAAAACTGACATTCTCTCTATGAATTCCTATATGTGTGTCTATTTAAAACTCCTTAAAAGAATTATATTACTGAACAGGCTGTATTTGTATGTATGATGAGGAATCCAAAAAAGGATGTGAATGAATTTTCAAATACAAATTTAGTGCTTACTTAACCATCAATTATCCTTTCAACTTAAGAAATATTTAGAAAAATGATGCTTAATAGTATTCAATAATAATTTCAGGTTTATAAGATATATAATTTAAATATTTATTGTAAATAATAGGTCGAATATTCATAGACAAAAATAAGTGTTATATGTTGTAATTAATTATCTTGTCACAGTATTGTTATGTGTTTAAGAAAAATTAGAAATAGATCCTATATGAGTAATAAGGTTTAAATAAAGTGGAAATGAAGTGGATTACTTACGTTATAAACTTATATAATCTGATATAGAGCCAATTACTATATAAGAAAGGTTTCTTTTTTTTGATAGTGTATATAAAAAAAAATTGTTTATATTATTGTTGAGCAAATTTTCATAGAAAGGAAAAGAAAAAGAACTAAAAAAGAGAGCTGT
The DNA here is from genome assembly GCF_046866305.1 of Octopus bimaculoides. Lineage (NCBI taxonomy): Eukaryota > Metazoa > Mollusca > Cephalopoda > Octopoda > Octopodidae > Octopus > Octopus bimaculoides. Next base: position 106,657,463 of record NC_142928.1, read on the forward strand.
GGAAGTTTGTTGTAGTGTGGGGGAGACAATATTAAATATACTAGGATATTTACGGAAAAATAGGTATACAGAGATTTACATATACGAAAGTAAATAGACTAACACATAAAAATATGTACACTCAAATTCATTTGCATCTACATACAAACACGCATACACTTATGCGCATACGTACCCATACAGCCATATATACATAAACACGCATTTATACATACAGACACACACACACATATATACATACACATACTCACACACACATATATAAATATATAATCCAAGAGAGTTATCTAGGTGACCAAGTCAGTAGATGCTTCAAGAACGTAGTTGTGAGAATAAGAATAGGCTGGGCAAAGTTCAGAGAACTCCTACCACTTTTGGTAACAAAAGGCCTCCCCCTCAGAGTGAAAGGCAGATTGTATAATGCCTGTGTGCAAACAGCCATGCTACAAAGCAGTAAAACATGGGCTGTGACTGCCAAGGACATGCACATGCTTGAAAGAAATGAAGCGAGCATAATTCACTGGATGTACAATGTTAGTGTGCATGCACAATAGAGTGTAACCATCCTGAGAGAAATGTTGGGCATAAGAGGCATCAAATGTAGTGTTCAAGAGAGACTACTGTGCTGGTATGGTCATGTGAGGCATATGGATGTGGACAGTTGTGTGAAGAAGTGCCATATCTCTAACAGTGGAAGAAACCTGAAGAAAACCCAGGAAGACATGGGACACAGTGGTGAAGCATGATCTTCAAATGTCAGGCCTCGCAGACACAATGGCAAATGACCGAAACATTTTGCAATATGCCATGCATGAGATGACCCATCAAGCCAACTAGTTGTGGCTGATGCCCGTGTTGCATAACTGGCACCTGTGCCAGTGACATATAAAAAGCACCCACTACTCTCTCGAAGTGGTTGGCATTAGGAAGGGCATCTAGTCATACAAACCATACCAAATCAGACTTGAGTCTGGTGCAGCTCACCAGCTTGCCAGTTTTTATTTAAACTGTCCAGTCCATGCCAGCATAGAAAACGGACTTAAATGATGATGTTGTTAACTAGTATTGTGAGTATTTTTTCCATACACAAGGATGGATGGAGCCAGTCCCAGTGTTTTGCATCTGAAAGGAAGAGATTAAGAGAATTGGTGCAGTCATTTCAGAGGTTTCCACCTGCTTACCTTCTCTACAGCTTTGTGTTCACAATTCCTTGCAGAATTTTAATCAGTCATTCATCCCCTGCAAAATTTCACTTAAAAACCACCCTGTCCACAATGTAAAGTGGTTGGCATTTGGAGGGGCATCCAGCTGTAAAAACTACACCAAAACTGACTTCACCTGAGTGCTATGTAAAAAGCACTTAGCCCACTCTACAAAATGGTTGGTGTTAGGAAGGGCATCCAGCTGTAAAAACCATGCCAAAACAGACTCAGAAGCATGGTGCAGGCTCCCACCTGACCAGCTCCTGTCAAACTATCCAACCCATGCCAGCATGGAAGGAGGATGTTAAATGATGATGACGATGAACTTGGTTGGGTCGTTACTTGAACTGTTACTGTTTAGCCTGCAGTCTAGGGCAGGTGACTATAAAGTAGTTGTTTCAGAGAACTAGATAGAGGGAGTAAGGTAGTGCTGATGCTTATGGTAGTAGTGGTCACTACCAAACTGAAACAAGAGACATCATTGAGTAATGGCAAATTGTACTTGTCAAGATAGGTAATAGAAGCAGGAGCAACCATTCCTGCATTGTTTTCACATTGCTTCAACATAGAGTGCAATTTGTACTTAAGAGAAGGATCTTAATCATTTAGCGTTTAAACGGGCCATATCTGGCCCAAATATTCTACCCGTTTTATGTTCAAACTGGTCAGATCTGTCTTCTCACATGTATCATACATGTATGATACTAAAACTAAACAATTACATCATGATCTTGAAGTTACAAGATAATGCATGATTAATTCAAAACAATAGGAATAAATAAGCATTACATTTGACAGAGAAATCTGAATGTTAAAGGGTAAATAATAATAGTGTAAGAGATAATGATAATTTGCTTACCTGAAACATGGCAGTCACTTTATTGTGGCTTCCCTGAGAAAATAATGCCATGTACAGGAGTGCCATTGCTGATATTGTTAAATTAATATTTAGTTGAAATAATTGTTAGAAAGCTGAAGGTGGTTTCTTGTTGTCAAGAAAGGTGGTTCAGTAGTTTCTTGCTGAACAACCTGCACAAATGATTTGTTTGTAGTGATCAAATGTTTGTACTGTACAATTAGCTCTACTCCCTCCATTAAATTGATGTTGCCAGAACATGTGCATGGTGTACCACATGTCAGGTGTCAAAGTCATTGCAGAGCAACATGAGATGAAGTGTTTTGCTCAAGAACACGATGCATCATCCAGCCCAGAAACTGAAACCACAATCTCACCATTGTGAGTGCAACACCCTAACCACTAAGCCACACATCCTCACTAGATAGATACATATATCTTTTATTTATTTCATCTGTTAGAGTGTGACCAAGCTGGAGCACTGCTTTGCAGAATTTTTTTAGTTGAATGAATTGATTGCAGTACTAATTTTTTAAAGCCTGGTACTTATGACACACACACACACACATATATATATATATATATATATATATATATATATATATATATATATATATACACAATGGGCTTCTTTCAGTTTCCATCTACCAAATCTACTCACAAGGCTTTGGTCAGCTCGAGGCTATAGTAGAAAACACTTGTCCAAGGTACCACACAGTGAGACCGAACCTGGAACTATGTGGTTGGGAAGCAAACTTCTAAACCACACAGCCATGCCAGTGCATATATAAAGAAAGAGAGAAGGGAATAAAGAAAGGGAGGATACCATTCTAGTGATGAATTGTGTTTGCAGATTGTTCCAGAAAATCATCAGTTGTCCATGTTGGATGATTTGACCAGAGCTGGCAAGCTACACCAGACTCATCTGATTTGGCATGGTTTGTACAGCTGGATGCCCTTCCACAAACAGGCTTCTTTCAGTTTCCATCAACCATGTCCAATAAGATTTGGTTAACCCAAAGCTATAGTAAAAGACAATGGCCCAAGGTACAAGTGTGACAGTGAACCCAAAACTATGTAGTTGTGATACACACTTCTTAACCATACACTATGCCTATGTATATATACACCCCGCACACATATATATACTAGAGAGAGAGAAAGAGGTGGGGTAAAATTTATCGATATGAAGTTTGTTGTTATATGATACTGTGAATATTTTTCCATACACATGAATAGACAGAATGAAAGGCTGGTTAAACTAAGATATTTGCTACAAAAAGGTTAAAACAGTTGACTAATATTAGTTAAAAAAACTGGTGTGCAAATCAGTTGTAGCTTGGCCCCATGTCAGACCTGATTAAGCAGACCTGTGATGAAGGATACTCCAGTCATTTTCTTTTCTCAAGTATTTTTATCCAATTTGCCATTTCAATAAATAAGATTTCTTCCAAAACATTCTTATTAACATGTCAGTGAAATATAATTATTTTCTCATTTAGAATCTGCTACATACCTATAGTCATAGAGAAATTTCATATAACTGTATGAATATTCTTAAAGATTGCTGATATCTCTATGAAGTTACGAGTAGTTTTTCCCAATACTCAAGTTCCTTTCAGATGTAACAGTATATAAATAGAAATAATGAAGTAAACAGGTATCCAACATTTAGCTAACTTACTATGATTCAATTACTATTCTCGAATCATGAACTGTCAGGCATCTTCAGTATATAACAAGTTGCTCTCAAAGACAAATAATTTTCATGTTCCAGATTACCTCAGTTAACGCAAGCATTCTCAGCAAACATCAGTTCCGTGTAATATAAGATCGCAATGGTTGAGAGGTCAATGCAAGATGTATTTGGTTTCTTTTTTTAATAATATACTATTTTGCCCTGTGATGGCTTAATATTTGAAAAGTGTATAAATTTGTAAATATTCCAAAAGGACAAAGCACATCTCTGCAGCACAAGACTGTTGACTGTAAACTGACCACTAAAAAGCATCAATAGAATAACACTGGCCCCAAGATTAAACAACTCTGAAAAAGCATGTCCAATAAGTTCACCATCAATTCACTGTTTTTTTTTTCTTCTTCAATAAAATAGTTTTCAACTATTAATGGCGAGTTACTGTGGACATATTTTAACGGTGAACTTTCTTTATAGTGAATTGATGGCAGTGAACTTACCTGTAATCCATAAAAAAGTAGGTGACAGTAATCAACCAAATGTCTATTGAACTATTCAAAGTGTAATGCACTACATACAAGCTATTCCTACTGTAGGATCTTACATATGTGACATATGTTTGAAAAACTTCAATCAAATGAGATATGCAATTAGCAGGCAAAAATCTCTCAAAAGATACTTAAGAATTGAAACAAGGTATTAACTACGATAGCATGAGTTGATTGAAACTTTTGAATATAGACAAAGGTTGGAGTGAATTTGGTTTTTTAAAGTCAACTAATGAAAGCCCCAGATATGTTCTTTAGTATTGTTTTACAGGTTATTGGAACAATGCATCATATATATTTGTTGACATGTTTACACAAATTGTTAGTTTTTCTATTGCTGTTGTTGGGATATATTTAGAGAAAAGAAAAGGTGATGTACTGAATGGCATATGCAAAACATTGTTAACTGAATTTTTTAAGACGACAAGAATCTAGCAACTGTTTACTCTCAAAGTTAATTTACATGCTTTGGATAAGTTCCCATCTTTTTGGTTTCACACAAGGAAGAGATTTCAGCCTATTAGACCATGTCAGCATGGTAAAGCTTTTTCCCTTTTATTTTCTTTGTTTTGTTAGAGTGAGTTGAACATGCATGAGACATCAAATAACAATTTGATAAATGTATTCATTGTTAATTTTTTTTATTGTACATACAAATTGTGGACTGGAAAAAAAAAATTGTCCAAGTAAATTCCTTAAAAGTATTTAGTTTGGTCCTATTGCATTTTGAGTTCAATTCCTGCCAAAATTGCTTTCATCCTTCCAGTCTTGTTAAGAACTACTACACTGATGTGGACTTGAATAAGGGAACTAATATTTTTTTCCATCATGGGACAGATTAAGTGGTAATTGGTCTACTTAGTGTTTATAAAATACCTGACAGTTACTGGGATCAATTCAATCTCCTATAAATCTGTATATCTCTATCAGAATAAGAAAGTATTACTGCAAATAAATTTATAAACAATAGCTAGTGAACCTTGGTTTTTGTTTGCTCATAACTAGGAATGAGTTCAAACATCACTGCTTGCTACATATTGCAATATGAAGAGAAAGAAGGTAATAAGAAAACAGATGATAGTTACTAAAGCCAAGTGATTCGGCAACAGTAGCCAGCACAGCAAAAGTGTTGCTCAGACTCGCTCTGGATTTTAAAAAGTATGTTTTTCACTACTTAAAGAAAGTTCACTGATATTATATTTAATCTAATTTTCCCCCTTTATACATTTGCTGAGAGTGTACAAGATCAAGCCAACCAAAATAAACAGCTGAGAGGTTGACAGTTCACATCCTGTTTGTGGCCTAAGAATAAAAACACTAACACTCAATGGTCTGCTGTACTTAAAGATCACAGGAAGAGAACAATATGTTGTTTGCAGACTATACTATCAAACTGACAAATGGTTCAATGGCTTGCAATGCAGACTTCACAAACATTTATTACACACAAACACACACTTATATTAAAAATTCTAATCCCATGACAAAATTTCTGTATTTTCCTCCATGAGTGCCAGTTAAAGGTTTATTCTGCCAAAATTTGTCTCAGCCAGTGGTTCTCAACCATGTTTTTTACCTATGGACCCCTTTGATTATTATTTTACCCTTGTAGCTATTTGATGTGCAAAAACTAGTTTTATAGATACTTCTTTCAAAATTCCAATTTTGTTTTTCATACATTAGGTTGAACTAGGCAAAATATTAGAGAAAGAAATCCACTTATTGCAATAAATACATCTAAAGCAAAATATTTTAATGATCCTTTAAAATACTATAGTGGTTCCCCAATTTGCTATTTTGCTTGTGGACCCCCAGGGGTCATATAGACCACTGTTGAGAATCACTGGTCTAAGCCTGGCTAGTTTCTATTGCAAAAATAGAGTTTTTTTCATAAGTGAGAAATCAAAACAAAAACATACATTAAGTTTAATGAATGCTATCTGTTAACTACATGAACTCGAATATCATGCATATATCTACCCGTTTTAACCTATACTAGATGCTAAGCCACGTCTTACAATATTCTTGTTTAAATATATTGAATAGCAACTCCTTTCACAGTTAATTAGTTTCCAAGATTTTAAAGATGTATAATATTCAGGTTTCTGTTAAAAATATATGCATCAATAGAAATATTTTGCTTCTATTTACTGTTGTCCAATTTAAGATTTAGATCAAAGAGTGTTCCTGTCAGGGCATGTCTTTTTATCCCATTTATTTTTCCTACCATAACGAAAAGATGTATTTAGGGGATTATGGCTACCACTTCCAGCAGGTTAAGCAATCACAGAGCTTCCTTTTAGCATTGAGTGAAATGACAGAAGCAATAAGTTTTGTGGTCTGATATTTAGTTTTACTGAAGACAGCAAGTCATACTTGCTACTGTTAAACATGACTATTCCATCCTTCAAAGAGTATGCAGAGCTACATAAACCAAAGTATTGTGCTTTTTCTTATTTAAGACAGTAGGATATGACACTGACTGTTATTTCTAGCAGGCCAATTGTTCACAAAGAAACAAATCAGAAATTATTTTGTAATTAACATCAGCACTGATGTATTACTAAAGACAACTTTGAATTCACTTGCTTCACATTTCTAGAAAATAAATTTTCTGCAGCATGGAGGCAGGGAAAATAGTTTCTTCTGTAAAACAACTGTCTCAAACCATTAGACACGGACTGAATGAAAAGGACTTGATGCAATTTTTAATGTTTAAGAAAAAACTGCCATTTTAAAAGTTATAGCAATCAATACTGTACAATAATGAAGAGAGCAGATTCACTTAACTGGTGACAGTTTAGTTGGATTTAGGTTTAAACCATAAATTATTAGTGCAAGCTGTACTAAACTAGATATTAGTCTCTTTTTAATAGTCACGAAGCAAAAATCTTATTTTTACTAGGGTAAGTGAAAATAAGCACTATAAAAAACATGAATGTAAATTTCATCATTAAGCTAAATATTAAAGACAAAAAAATATTGAAATGAAATTCTTTTATACCGTTTACTGAGTAGAGTTAAGATTAAAATGCATTCAAATCAAACAATTCAAAGAGCCCATTCCCTAAACCTTGAAATATAATGGGAACAAACATTGCAGAGAAGGAAAACCAGAACAATGTTTCAAGTGACTTCTTGCAATTTGATGTCTCCCCAGGTTAAGTTATATCTTCAATTTTCATCTTTCCTTTGACTCAAGCTAAATGACCTAATATATGTGAGATGAGATAATCTCTGATTATAAAATTTATTACATGTTAGCACAATAAAATATTGATTTATGACAGTGATATAAGGTAGCAAGACTTACTAAAATTCTCAATTTATCTTTCCCATTTGTCAAACAACTAAGCTCAATGTATTGAAATAAATGCTGCTAGTTTCAGCTACGGGACTTGCAGGTTAAATAAAACTTAAACATTATTGAATCTAAGTAGTAATGTTAATTAAATTAAGTCAGCTATTCTGTATAACCATATATATTTTACTGCTTGCAGTTAAGAAATCAAATGTATATATTATAATGTATAAATAAATACACTGAAGATCATTTTGTGCCTAGTTTTCTCAAACAAAATATAGCTCAAATCTATCATTGACAATGTCTCTTGCTGTTGCTTCCCTGCTGCCTCACTACCACAGTCAAGTGTTCTATGATCAAATAAGTTATTTTCTTAGGCTACACTGTTCTATAAACTTTGTAGGGTCAACCACATATCATCTTTTAATGTTTGTTTTCCATGATGTCATGGGTTGGACAACCACACATTAAATACTATAAGTTCAAATGCAATAATTTAGAATTATGTATTCTTTCAAATACTTGTGTATTTATACTGGTACCACATATAAAGTAGACTGTCAATCTAATTTTGAACCATCAACAGTTAATGGAAACATAGCATGTAATGAAAATTTTAAGATTATGAACAAAACTCAGTTTTACTTTTTAAGTATAGTTTTATTTCAGACTCATAGAGTTAATATCTATCAACCAAAGTATAATTTTTTTTATTCAGATATCCAAATTAGATATTGTAAACTACAGACTGAACCAATTTTTAAACCTGAGCATGTCCTACAGCTTAAAATTTTAACAAAATACATATATTTTAAAGAATAACTTTAAAATATAAAGGTATCAAAAACACATAATATCCTGCATTAAACAAACTGCAAACACTATCAACTGAATATATAGAAATTATTTAAAAGAAAACATATTAAGTCTTCCCTATTAGATAAAATTCTTGTCAAACAGAAAATTGTATCCTTGATGAACAGGATTAGGAAAAGATACCTATTACTTTCTATTAGCACATCATTAATGTTGGAGTAAGAAATTGCAGAAAGGAACAATAAATCTGGTGCAAAAGAACAAAAATGTTAATTTGAGGAAAATAAAAAAACTTTACTTATAGTAAATTTAACTGGTTATTACATTTTTTATCCACAGGAATTAAAGTTTCATGTCTACAATGTATACCTACGTTTTTGCTTCTCAAACATGCACTTTTTATCACGTCATTAATTCTATCCTACTTAATTCTTTATGAAAAATGCTCATAAAATTTTCATTAGCTTACAATTTTTATTAATCCTATTACATGAAGGAATAAGTACAGCACATTTCATATTTTTACAGTCCTAAGTCATAGCAATTATATTTTGCTTTGAGAAACTAAGAAAAGTGAATAAGAAAGATTATAGCAAGAGATAAAACATTTTGAAATAAAGATTTGTACCAAAAATATTAAACATTTTGAAAGCAATTCTTTCTATTTTCCCTGTTTCAAACTTTCATAATAAATTTAGATATGCACAATTGTAATATACATTTTTTTTTTAAATAAAATATTTTTTATAAATGATAAGTAACTTTAGAATATACTTCATATGCTTTACTTTTAGAAAAAGGTGTCAAACCATTACAGGTAACATACCTATATGGTACATCTAACAGATAAGTGAAATAAAGCAATGTAGAGAAATAAAGTGTTCCTCCAGAAACTAAAAAGAACACTTGCAGTGGATTTGAATTCTTGATCTATGGTGAGGATTCAAAATCTTACCATCTTGACCATTTTGATTCAATAAGATGCATTTTATAGCAAAATAAGTGGTATAGCTCAATTAAAATAAAGTCAACTAAACACCAACTATTTAGTTCAATTTCATTTAAGTAAATTGACCATAAAACTAGAATTTTATTTATAATCAATCATCTTTTCATTTTGATGATTATGAAAGGAATTTTAGTTTTTCATAGGTTAAAATGAAAGTAAAAACTGAATAGAAGAAATATGCAAAGCTAATCCAACAACAAAATGAAATCGGTGATATTTTGAAAAATTAACCGAAAATAATTTAAATTTATTTATTTTCATTCAGAGAAAAAAAAAAGACAACTAATAAAAAGTCAAATGGGCTTCATTTCTGCAAAATATTACAACCACACCACAATATTTTCACAGTTCTGTATATCTTGATTATATTAAAATATACATTAGAACTTAAAATATGAAGTTTCAAAATAAGCTTAATTACCAAATCAAACAATTTCAATATTGCATCCTGTTCAATTTCAACAAAATGCTTGTACAACCTGCATTAAGCTATTCTCAGAATTGACTTTCCTTTTCCTATTACTGACATAGATATTAAGAAACAAAACATAGGGTCTGCATAGTTTTGAGTAGAACAAAGTTAGTTGTAAGGATTTATTACAAAACTCTTATCAAGTTATCGGCTATTTTCTGAAAATCCACTTGAAACTGCTTTAGTATCTTTAATATAGTAAAAGAATTAATATATAGTGCAAAAAAGAAAAAAAATGGTGGCTGTTAGCTGAACAGATAGAAGATTGTATACATTGTTAGTTTGAATGAGAGAATCTCTGAAAATAACAAGTAGAAAGTGTAGTAGTAATAGGAAATAAACTCATCAACAGGTTCAACTACGAATTCTTCATAATATGAGCAGTTGATGAAAGTGGAAGAAAGGATACATTTTCTGTTACATGGAAAATGTTTTATAACAATAGAACATAAGCAAGTGAAGCAAATTCTAAACATTTGATAAGACTTTCAAAAGATGGCTTAACAAAATTATAAACTACTTCAATACAACATTACCTAGATTTCAACATAAAAGTCATCCATTTGTGACTTTTTGTATTTACAATTAACATAGAACTCTTAAAGTACTTAATTTTTCATCTACTTTTTTTTTTTTACATAAATACTCTAAATTTCATAAACTGCATACAGTTTGTAGCTGTATGTAGAAACGAAAAATAAAAACTAATCGTCCTGCTTCATATAAATACTTTCATTCAGACTTACAACATAAAAATTTGCAAACAAAAAGCCAGTGATGTTGTAGCTAACACCACACTCAGTTTGCACATACAAAAATTGTTCAGTTATCATGAGGTCTATCACATTTGATAAAAAAAAAAAAGTTTAAAAGCAGTGAATATTTTGCAAATACCTTTAATGGATATTCTTTATAGAAATTTTCAATTTCTTTTCACTTTGGTTATTTTTAATGATTAAAAATTTATTTTCTTTCAATAAGACCAGCTTTTTAATCTACTTCCATTTTCTCATCTGTTTTCTGAGTTTGTTCTGTCTTTTCTGGCTTTGTTTCCATGCCCTCAGTAACTGATTCTTCTGAAGTAGTGGTCTCTTCTTTAGGTGGAGGGGGTGCTGCTTCCACTTTGGGCTTTGGTTTATTCAGGATAGGATAACATGCAGACTCTAATGATCGCTTCTGAACAATAATTTGCGATACAGTAACAATAGGATCTTCATAAAGTTGAAGTTGGTTTTGCAAATTTTGATGGTGATCAAACCAGCTACGTTTTTCTTTCACTTCCTTCACAATAATTTCTATTTCTGACTCTTCTAGATGGTTATACTTTTCATCTTTTTGTTGATATAAATCTACAGCTTTATCCAAACTTTGCAGTAAGCTTCCTAACTCATTAAATGCTAATGGTCGCTCTTGACTTTCATGATAGCGATTAAGAATAGGCTGTCCAAATTCTTTCAATTTAGCTAATTTATCAATATATACTTGTTTTTTCTGATCTTCTCCCTCTTCATAAAGCCAATTCTCAGTTGCATCTAGCATTTCACTTAACTGACTACGTTGCTCTTCTTTAATAAACTTCTCTAAGGGACCATAGATTTTATCTCTGATTTCATACACATACTCCTCCACAGCATTTTTTGCATCAGCTCTCTCATTTTCTAGTTTGTCTTGTGCTTTCATCTGGTTTTCTTTCTCAATGTAAGCATTTAATTCCTCTTTTGATAATTGAGGTACATTTGCTTCTATAGGTAAGTCTATCAGTTTCACTTTTTTGGACTTTTTATTTGCTTGTTCTTTAATTTCTTCATTAGCCGAATCAGATTTTAAATTGCCATTTTCAATTGGTACATCTTTATTATTATTATCAGTGTTCATTTCTTCTTCTTGATCCATTTTTGATGACTGCTCTGTCTCTGCTTCATTTTTGTTATTAGAGTTGGACATTTCTTCATTTGACTCTTCATTTTTTTTACCTTTCTTATCAACTTCCATCTCTATAGTTTCATCAGCAGTAATTTTCTCAACTAAAGAAGCCGAAGCAACAGTGAATATACCATGGATATTAACTCTTAATTTGATTTTCAATTTAGATTTCTCACCATTAGCCTGTGGGACAACATCTTTAATTTTAAATGAGCCTATGAATTTGTGGGAATCAGAGACTTGGTCTGTTGGTGAATAATAGCTATTTATTTGGAATGGTTCCTTGCGGTAGAAACTCAGCATCTTTGAAAATGGTATGGGATGAAACTTTGGAAAAATTTCATGCTTTGATTCATCATCTTTAGTGTCACATGATACTGTGATACCATAGGGTTGGCAATCTAAAATAGTAAAATCTCTAACAAGGAATGTAGGTGACAAAATGGCACATTGTAATGCACATCCTCTTGCTACAACTTCATCAGCATTCATAGTCGTGCTCGGTTCAATGCCAAATACTGATTTCACCAACTTTTTTATGGAATGAATACGTGATGCACCACCAACAATTTCAACAGAGTGCAAATCTGATGGTTTGAGATCACAATTAGTCAGCAGTGCCTTAAAGGTGTTTTCTACCACATGTAAAAGCGGGCCACACATCTCTTCAAAAGTTGGACGATCAAGTTTACCAGAAACATCTTTATCATCCATAAAACATTCAAGATTGAATGGTGATGGTTTGATGTTTACACTCAATTGCTTTTTTAACTTCTCACATTCATGTGTTAGGCGAATCAGAGCTTTTTTGTTTGTACTGGCATCAACTTTGTACTGTTTTTTAAATTCTGAAACAAAATGATCCACAATTATACCGTCAAAATCACGGCCTCCAACATCTCCTTTTGAAATGCCTAACATTTTAAGTTTTCCCTTATTAAAAGCACAAGCTGAAACTTGTAAATGTGCATAGCCCATATCCACAAAAACTACAACACGCCTACTTTCAGTTTCTTCAGGTAGATCTTGCTTATAGATTCCATATGCTAAAGCTGTGGCAGTTGTATCATTCATAATACGTAGACAATTCAAGTTAACTGTCTGACATGCATCTAACATGGCTCTTCTTTGCATATCCGTATATGTTGCTGGAACAGATACAACACAATCAACAACTTTGGCTTTCAAGGCTACTTCTGCAGTTTCTTTTAGTTTCATCAACATCATAGCTGTGATTTGCAAAGGAGTATATTGGTTAGTTTCTCGTCTGTACTGAACTTCTATAAGTGCCTGACCTTTATTTTCAATGATCTTATAGGGAACTCTTTCTTGTACTACTTTCACTTGTTCATCAGAAAAAGGTCTTCCAAGTAATTCCTTGTAAGAATAGATTGTATTCCTAAAATTTGTGATACACTGATTCTTAGCAGAATTCCCCATTGCTCGAACATTTTCTCCAAAGGACACATAATTTGGTGTACACCGATCACTGTAATCATTGTCTATAGTCTCAATGCCCCCAGTCCTGGCTACAGCAATGTAGCAGGATTGAGTTCCAAAATCAATTCCCACAACAGACATAACTGAAAGAAAAAATAAATACACAATATTATGTTATGCAATTATATATTTTAAAATGCCTATTCTTTTTTAAAAACTTAAATTTTAAAGTAGATTATTTTGATAAAACTGTAATTTCAAGTTAGTATACTTTCATGATTTTGCATTAATTTAGAAATGCTGAAATTTAACTCAGGAACAAATTAAACACAATGAAGAAATTTGGGCATTAAAATTGCTCGTTCACAGACTATTTGAAACTATGAAAATCAATAGAAAGTGAATATTTCGGTATTCGATGGGAAGTAAATATTAACCCCATGATACAAGTACGTAGTAGTGCAACAAATTTTACAAACCTCTAAAATCTTATAATAAAACAGAGAATTGTAATAGAATGACAAGTAAATAAAGTATACAGTAATCTTACACTACATTTCAAATCTAAAACCACCAAACGTGTCGCATAATCGACTTTTAACACCTACTCTTCTTACCCTTCAGAAATAATGCTTAAAAGATACAGTAAAATAGAAAGCATATGTGACATGTGCAGCCATCACCTTCTTGTAATAAGTGACAAATATTAACAGATCGCTGCACTGCTTCTGTCATTTGCGATCAACAGTTGACAGTCAGAATTTAAAAAATTATGAACTGTTTCTATTATAGACTAATGATTTAAAACAATGAAATATCGATGTAATTTTAATATTAAACCAGTATGCCAGAATATTCTGGAAACATCATTAGCGAAAACAAGTCATTAGAACATTCCAGAATGGCTCCAGCCCCCCCCCCCCCTTCCAAGGAGAAAGAGAAGAATCAAAACAATGACAGAAGATTTTCCTAATTTATCGTATTCTTTTACATGACTGACTATACTAAGAAGCGTGATTAGTTTCACTAGATTAACGATCATAAGGGTCGCAAGGTACAGATTACGTCTATTATTTTCAGATCAGGTGAATGTTTTAAGTCGAATTTATTATTATAAAAAAGGAAAAAAACGAATACTGCTAACATTATAAATACGATTAATAATTTTAGAAGGGGTTTTCCTAGTGAACATTAAAATGGACGGATGAAGATGATAGGTTAGCCATGAAGACAGCAGTTTTAGTGACAGGTTAACACTTCGTAGTTTCCAGTGTTACAAATTGTCTCCGATTACACGATTCTGAGAGACAAGCGAGATCTGACGCAAAAATAAAATGACAAGAATTCATTGACGATGTCCGAAATCTTGCTCATAAAGGTATAGACATTACGGATAAAGATAGGATAGCTTTCAACAGCCAGGTTAGGGAAGAGATTTGCCGATATCAGAGTTGGAATTTAGGAATTTCAAAAACAAATTGCGATATCATGTGTAATTTTTGCGAAGGGGATAATAATGCCAACGGGAAAAAAAGTGAACAATGGAAACTAATAAATCTGATATATGTTTACTATAGGGATGTGTTCTTCCCGACATGCCTTTACGCTAAATGCATAAATTTTAATTATAAATTCAGAAAGACTCACGGAACCATTAGAATTCCTTAGGAGAAAAAAACATTTTTTGAGACAATCAGGAAAATGTACTCGATGCAACATGACCAGCATTATGCAAACAAAGAGCTGAAATCGAAATGAATAATTTAAATTCAACTTTAGAGTGTTTCTCCTTTAAAAAGCTCTGCGGGAGGACAATGTATGTGTATATATGTGTGTATATATATATATATATATATATATATATATATAGTCAATCGCCAATCTAGGAATATAAGTAAACTCACGAGCCTTTTCGACGGCAACTACCGGCATTTTCTACATAAATCTACAGGGATGCAAGAACACATCTCAATACTTAACAAAAACGATAATTTAAAAAAGAAAATGAAACAAATCTAAACCCTTTTATTTTAGAAAATTCAACTTGAAGCTATAAGCGTTCTAAGTTTAGTGGATGCTTCGACAAATATACCTGTAATCAAATGATATAACTAAATCCTCGTGGATGTGGACCGCCTCGTAGCCTTTCTTTCGATTTAATTCGCCCGGTCTCTTTCTTTCTTACACTTTCACACGAATTCTCATATAAATAATGGAAATATTGACAATAAACTCTCCAAGATGTTCCTAATACGTCACCTGCGAATGATTTGGGAAAATATCTTATTACGTCAGGAATTTTATGCAAACGACAAAACAACAGCCTTACCTTGTCCGGAATGAGATGGAAATGTCTCGAAAAAAAAATTCTCGATTATACTTCTAAAGAGAAGGCTTTTCATTCGTCGTTACCATTTGTATCAATATGTGTCGAAAGTTTTGATTGGTCAAGAGCTATTTAATAACGACTGCTTCTTCATTATTTTCTTTCAGCCATCTCTTCCCCCTCATGTATCATTTCTGGAAGAACTGGAAAATTCGAGAATATTCGTGAATCGACGATGATTAACCAGGAAACTACTTATATTTCCAGGACATTCTCTATTTGATTACCGCTACCACAAACTTTTTTGTTTGTTTTTTTTTTTAGCTATAATTATTGTTTTAGCACTCTTATTATTTTTAACCAATTATTTCGCTTCTGTTTAATTTGTTTGTAATTTTATAAACTGATCAAATGTTTTCTTGTGCCTCGAACATTAAAATGAAAGTACGATGTTCAATCCTAAGTTTAGCCTAAGAACGATTATTACCTGAAAAATGATTTGTTTTATTATACTGATTGGAATGTGTCAACAACACGTCCAAATTGTGAAATATTTCGATAAACAGACTTAATGAAATTCATCCAAAATAAATTGAACATTTTATTCAAACAAATTTACAACATTTAATATTTTCATTTTCGTTATATCCAGCACAAATGTACCGGTAGAAATATGAAACACCAACAAATTATATCTGAAACTTATTGTATCAAATGTATCCTGTCTAGTAGTCTCTGTATTAGTCGTTCCCAACCATTTCACTACCTACGATCCCCTTTTATTTAAATGGATTTTCCCACAGACCCCAGATTTTTTAAAAGATGTCTACTTATTTTATTAATTTCAAATTTTGGCACAAAGCCAGCAATTTCGAGGAAGGGGTTAGTCGATTACATAGACCCTAGTGCCGAACTGATACTTATTTTATCGATTTCGAAAGGATGAAAGGCAAAGTCGACCTCGGCAGAGTTTGAACTCAGAGCGTAACGACAGATAAAATACCGTTAAGCATTTTGCCCAGCGCGGTAACGATTCTGCCAGCTCGCCGCTTTGCCTTATTTTATTAACTACAAAATTGTTTACTTATTTTAATCTCTCACTAGAAAATTATATGTAACAGTTATTTTATATTTTGCACTACAACCTTTTCAAATTTTGAATACGGCTTACAGATTCCTCCCTCCAGTACTACCTTTGTGTATCCTGAAGTTGCTCTACATCAGTGGCTTCTTAACCAGGGTCCATATGCCCTCTCGGGTGAGGGGAGGGGGCAACGTTAGCCAATAGTAAATTGGGATTCTACTGTAGTATTTTCGTGGTCCATGAAAAAAATTTTGTCTTTGATATATTTATTGCAAGAAACAACTGGGTTTTCTTTCTCGGACGCTTTACATTATTTAATATATTTTCGGTCATGTGGAAAACAATATAAGAATTTTGAAAGAATTGCCTATAGAACTAGTTTTTAAACATCAAATAGTTGGTGAGGGAGTGCATAGTAAAATAGTATTCAAAGGAGTGGCTCTGTGGTTAGAAGGCGCTGAAGTGGCTGTTTGGTAAAGAAACTTGCTTCCCAAATACATAGTTCCAAGTTCAGTCTCATTGCGATAGCTTCGAGTCGACCAAAGCCTTGTGAGTGGATTTGATACGACAGAAGCTGAAAGAAGCCCGTCGTATATATTCTTTTACTTGTTTCAGTCATTTGATTGCGACCATGCTGGAGCTCCAGTCGAACAAATCGATCCGTCATCATCGTTTAACGTCCGCCTTCCATGCTAGCATGGATTGGATCCCCAGGGCT
Organism: Octopus bimaculoides; assembly: GCF_046866305.1. Classification (NCBI taxonomy): domain Eukaryota; kingdom Metazoa; phylum Mollusca; class Cephalopoda; order Octopoda; family Octopodidae; genus Octopus; species Octopus bimaculoides. Next base: position 106,674,857 of record NC_142928.1, read on the forward strand.
TATTTTATTTTTTTAAAGCCTAGTACTTATTCCATCGGTCTCTCTTACCGAACCGCTCAGTTACGGGGACGTAAACACACCAACACCTGTTGCCAAGCGGTGATGGGGGGGGGGGGCAAACATAGACATAAAGACGCACAAATATATGTATGTGTATATATATATATATATATATATATATACACATGACGGTTTTCTTTCAGTTTCCGTCTACCAAATCTACTCTCAAGGCTTTAGTTGGCCTTAGGCTATAGTAGAAGGCACTTGCCCAAAGTACCACGCAGTGGGACTGAACCTGAAACCATGTGGTTGAGAAGCAAGCTTCTTCCCACGCAGCCAAATACATATATATATATAAATATATTTATACATATTTGTCCTCTACTACTGCTTGACAACCAGTGTTGATATGTTTACGTCTCCATAACTTCATGTTTCAACAAGAGACCAATAGAATAAGTACCAGGCTTTAAAAAAGATAAGTATTGGGATTGATTCATTCTACAAAAAATACTTCGAGGTAGTGCCCCAACATAGCCACAGACTAATGGCTGAAACAAGTAAAAGAATTTAAGATAAAAGGGATTTATAGGTAAAAAAAATGGTTGAAAACAACTGCTCTAGATGGCTCCATGAGCTGCAAAAAAAGAAAAAGAAATAGCAATTAAGTCTCTTTAAAATTGCATTTTATAGTCTTTGAAAAGATTACGTTAAATACTATGGGCCTAAGTACAGTGTCTGCAGGAAAGATGAGATGATCACAGCTAAAATGATTTTGATTCAGAATGACTTGGGAGTAAATAGCAGCAACAACTTGTGGCACAGCTAGAGTCCATGCAGCCCTTGAGTTTGCTGCTCCCTCCCACACACACACACACCGACAGCAGACTCAAAAGTGCCATCCCCAAAAAAGCATCACAGATTAGATGCCTCCCACACCCGCTCCTCCCAGTTACACTACTGGTAACAACATAAACATTAATTCCCATAAAATGTTTAAAATATTAACTTTGAAATGACATTTTCTGGCTCATGTTCTATCCCATGTTTTCTCTTTTGTCTCTGAATATATTTTCAAGGCAGTGTCCCAGCGTGACTGCAGTCCAATGACAGAAACAAGTAAAAGATGTAACAGTATTTTGGATAGCTTCCATCGTTAATGATTCTTGTACACCAAGAAGAAATTTCTGAATTTTAGAAAGAGTAATATTGTAATTAAGATTAAGCATTATGTTCTGAGTTCAAAACCTATAAAAGAACATGTAAATACATACACATATATACATCTGACTTCAAATTCACATATATATATATATGTGTGTGTGTGTCCCCTCTTGACCCAAGGTAATGTGGTGGTGGAACAATGTGGTTGGGAGGGCTATTAGACAAAAGAAACAGGCTTGGAAGGACTGGAAGAATAGAGGTAGCCGGGAATTGTATCAGACTGCCAAAAGGGAAGCTAGGAGACAGGTTTATTTTGCCAGAGGGGAAGCAGATATGAAAAAATTTGCCAATGTTCTGTGCCATGAGGACCAAAGACTTGGAGTATTTCATGCTGCAAGACTGTGTAAGAGAGAATCGTGATGTCGTGTTGCCATTACTGCTGCTGTTGTTGTAATTGTCGTTGCAACTGTACCACGGAAGCTAATAGATCTTCCATGCTAAGAACATCCACAGTGAGCTTCGAATGTCTCATCGCTACTATTATATCCTTGCATCTAGATATAGACTACACTGTCACAGTGTTATAACACTACAAAAATTAAATCAGTAACAAACTTATATCTCTTCACAACGACTTCTATGACTGCCTTTACAAATGCAACCTGCACACACCACACTGCAGTTTTGCACTGTCAGTACACATGCGCCTTTATAAGGTTTAGGACATTTCACTTGCTATCCCACAGGCATGTCAGGGTTAGACCACAACATATGCTAATGTAAAAATTAACTTTTTAATCATCATCACTGGGTCAAACTTGTCCAAATTCTCATCACCCTGATTTTCCATCCATTTCTATTATGCATAGGATATAATAGTCAACTAATCAAAAGATATCTTTGCAGGGCAACCTATGTAATTATGCCCATTTTGAGCTGTCACTAACCTTACATTCCAGTAGTGTCCAGCAAAATGAAGTCTTCTTTCTCTAATGTTCTATGATACTTTAGAAGCTTGTTATACAATCTTTTGTTGGTAGGGTGCCTTTCCATAACAGATTCAAAATGATGTGAAGCATGCACATGTTCATGCCATACAACACAGTTTGAAACCTTCTAGTTAATGTTAAGTGAAAAAGCCATAAAGTAACACATATTCAAGAACAATTCCTTTTCAAATTCTGTAAGAACTTAGATGTCTGTATTATACAGAGACATTCAAGTGCTGCCAAAGCTTTGCTGAAGTGCAACTTAACATCTATTGGTACTATGTTCCTCTCAGGGTACTTGAAAGCATTTACTGCTTTTATTGAGTTCCAAACAATAAGTTAATGGTACCTTTTAAATTATGTTTGAATTCCATTGTTCTAATATTAGTGTAGAGACCTGCAGTGTTTTCCAAACTGAACTAACTTCAGTAATCATTATCTAATTTTAGGGCTAAGTCATCACCATAAACTGTACTGCAAAGCTGAGTATCTGAAACTTCTTGATTGAAAGTAAAGCTATGCTCCTTGTGTTAATTTACTGAAGTGCAGAAAACATAGTCAAGATAGAATATGAATAAGAATGATGGTAGGGTGTCTCCTTGTAAAACACTTCCAAGAAAGTCAGCAAGTTCTGTATCCCTGTCAGATGAATGAAACTTAGTTTGTGATTTTGTAGAGCATCATTATTGCATCTACTTCTTAACCCTGTTCCTGTTCTTTACGTCACATGACATATTTTCCTGGCATGTATGCATTTTATAAAGTATGCATACCCAATTTTATTCCAACCACCACAGTAACTTGGGCCTTATGAAAAGAAAACTCTGAATGCATGAAACAAGCAATAACCATAAATCTGTAAACAAGTATGAACATTTAGGACAAACTTATGAAAATGTTTTGGAAAAGCAAAGGGTTAAGGAATTTCATTGGCTTGAAGAATTTGTTGCAGCTTAGGTCTGAATTGAAACAAAAGCTTTTGAGAAATCAACGAATAACAAAATGACAGGAAGACACTATGATTCATGTAGCAATTGATATTTGGTCACACAAAGTATTCTTTCTGAATCCATTTTGGTTTTGATGAAGAATTTACTCAAGCACCAGCTACATCTGACTTATGCAAACATGGAAAAGTGGATGTTAAAACGATGATGATATTTGATTTTCTTTCATATATCCTTTGTGTTTGCCTTCAGACCTAAATATTGATACATAGAATATACATCTTCACATTCCAACCTGTAAAGCACCTACACATACACACACACACACATGTATAATAATTCAATTATATAAATTCGAGTTTTAGAAGATGTACTTGGATATAGCAAAAGTTACATCAGACCAAGAACCAATGTAGGTTTGGATTCTTGATCAAAGAACAGTTTAAAAGAAAAGATTACAAAAATTTCTAAGTTACTGAAATTAATATAAATTATAAAACTTCTTTTTAAGGTTTATTGTTTTAAATGAAGAAATGTGAGACAACCTGAAGGTATTATGCATTTTGTGATTGTTATTTTGGGTCTCTTCTAACTGAACAACCCAATCTGTTTCGCACACTTTCTGACAAGTTTGGATAGGAGGTAGAACACTTACTTGAGCTAAGTTGGCACTAGAATACATGTACATTTCTTTACTCAAGCTTCTTGCCTCTAAGATAAGGAGTGATGTCATCATCATCATCATCGTTTAATTTCTGCTTTTTATGCTGGCATGGGTTGGATGGTTTGACTGAGGATTGGCAAGCCAGGAGGCTGCACCAGCCTCCAATCTTATCTGGCAAGATTTCTACAGCTGGATGCCCTTCCTAATGCCAGCCACTCTGAGAGTGTAGTGGGTGCTTTTTACATGTCACCGACACGGGAGCCAGTCAGGCAGCACTGGCATCGACAATGCCCGAATGGTGCTTTTTACATACCACCAGCACAGGAGCCAGTCAGGTGGCACTGGCATCAACCATGCTCATATGGTGCCTTTGCATGTGCCACCAGCACAGAAGCCAGTCAGGGGGAACTGACATCGACCATGCTCGAATGGTGCTTTTTACGTGCCACCGGCAGTCAGGTAATACTGGTATCAGCCATGACAATGATTTCACTTGACTCAACAGGCCTTCTCAAGCACAGTATATTGCCCAATGATTGGAGGGTACTCTTAAATGGGCTGGTTATGTGACACGGGTATGATCTCAATTGGCTTGCCAGGTCTTCTCTAGCATAGCATATCTCCAAAGGTCTCAGTCGCTTGTCATTGCCCAACGTTTGAAGGTCGTGCTTCACCACCTCATCCCAGGACTTCCTGGGTCTACTTCTTCCACAGGTTCCCTCAGCTGTTAGGGTGTGACACTTTTTCACATAGCTGTCCGCATCCATATGTAACACATGATCATACTAGCGCAGTCATCTCTCTTGCACACCACATCTGATGCTTCTTATGTCCAACTAGCTTCATTTCTTGCAAGCTTACACATGTCATCAGCAGTCACAGCCCATGTTTCACTGCCATGTAATTTTGGCTGTTCACACACATGCATCATACAGTCTACCTTTCACTCTGAGTGAGAGGCCCCTTGTTGCCAACAGAGGTAGGAGCTTTCTGAACTTTGACCAGGCTATTCCTATTCTATCAGCCATGCTCTCAGAGCATCCACCTATGCTACTGACTTGATCACCTAGATAACAGAAGCTATCAACTACTTCTAGTTTTTCCCCCTGGCATGTGATGGGAGCTGTTTTCTGCATATTTTCAGTGTTTATTGCCCTTGTGCATCTGCCATACATGAAAACTCTTTCCAGTTAGCCTTCCTTTGATATTGCTGCACTTCTTATGTGTCCATTGCTTACACCGGGTATATCTTATGGAATTTCTACCGACACCTTTTCTACAGATCGAGCAGGGCCATCTAGCTGAAGGAATTTGTGATATGTCTGCCTTCCTACTTGGACCCCTACCCAGAATTCTTCACTATACTTATTACCAACCTTCACCTTACTGATAGCATCCCTATACATGGCTTGTACAGCTCTCACTAACCACTCATCTATCCCTAGTTTCCACATTAACCACCAAATAAGGGGTTGGGGGACCCTGTCAAAGGCTTTCTCCATGTCAACGTAAGTCAAGGACACAGGTTTATCTATGGCTAGGTATTTCTCCTACAGCTGTCTTACCAAAAATATAGCATCAGTGGCACAAACCCAAACTGCATCACTTCTAAACTAACTCTCTCCCTAATTAGTTGGGCTATGACTCTCTCCATGATTTTCATCACCTGATCCAACAATTTGATACCTCTGTAATTATTCCTATCTAATGTGTCACCTTTAATTTTGTAGCAGTTGACTATGGTGCTGCTACACCAGTCATTGGGTGTAATTCCTTCATGTATCACTTGATTGACTATACGGATGACTAGACTATAGCCTGCACTGCCAGATATTTTAAGCATCTCAGCAGTGAGTCCTGATGGGCCAGGGGCTTTCCCTGTCTTCATGCCCTTAATTGCTTTATCTACCAAGGTACTGTCAATTTGGAGTACTGGTCCCTCAGTTGGGTCGACATTTGGCAGACTTTCTTTCTCCCATTCATTCTCTTCATTTAGCAACCTTTCATAGTGGCATCTCCAAGTCTCTCTCTTTGCAGCCTCATTAAATGCAAGTGAGCCATCATCCATGCAGACACATTTCTCTCCTATGACATTGCAATTCTCTCTCCCACACTGTCTTGCAACATGAAACACTTCCAGCCTTTGGTCCTCATGATGCAGAACATTGGCAATTTTTTTCTTATCTGCTTCTCCTCTAGCTAAGTAAACCTGTCTCCTAGCTTCCCTTCTGGTGATCTGATACAGTTCCCTGCTACCACCACACTTCCAGTCCTTCCATGCCTGTTTCTTTTCTCTAATGGCCCTGTCAACTACATTGTTCCACCACCACATTACCTTTGCACCATCCACAGATCTGGTCAGTAGCCCTCAACAGGTTGTCCCATAGGAACCTCCAGTTGTCTTCCACATTATATCCTTCTCTATTTCATCAAAAGCTTCGAGTAATACGTCTCTAAATCTCTATCCATTCACACGATCCTTAAGCTTCCAGACCCTTCCTTTACTTACTGGTCATCTTCTGGGCATCAATTTAGCCCTGATTCTGATATCATTAACTACTAACCTATGTTATGGGGTGCTTTCTTCACCTGGGAAGGCTTTGCCATTTATAAGTAGCCATCTTTCCTGTTTCCTGGCAAGAATGTAGTCAATCTGACTAGTATGTCCACCAGACTTTTAGATGAACAGGTGAATGACATGTTTCCAGAAGTTAGTATTACAGACTATAAGATCATTTGCATCACAGAACTCCAGCAGCCTGGTTCCCTCCTCATTCCAGAATCCAAATCCATAGCCATCATGTACACCATGTATAGAATGAAATATGTAGAATTTCTCAATTAATTGATATTCCCTACCGAATTGGAGAAAGAAAATTAAAACCCAACAAGAAAAAAAAAACAGAGAGTAACAGGAAATCTGATCTTTGCTAGCAAGAAAGTGACAGCTACTGACATGTTTCAGCCTTGTGGAATTTCATTAACAAACCTGTAATCATATTTGGTAGCAGACAAAGGAGTTCTGTATTTAGAAAAAGTTTTTACAAAGATCTTTATCCAGTAAGAATTTGTATAATGAAAAAAAATCATAAAATTAACCAAGGCACTGGCATGTCTGTGAGGTAAGAAGCTTGCTTCCCAACTACATGGTTCTGGGTTCAGTCTCACCGTTTGGAACCTTGGGCAAGTGCCTTCTTTTATAGTTTTGCGTCAACCAAAGCCATGTTAGTGGATTTGGCTGATGGAAATTGAAAGAAGCCCATCTATCTGAGTATATATTTGTGTTTATAATTGTTCCCAACCACCGCTTGACAACCAGTGTTGGTATGTTTACATACCCATAACTTAGTAGTTCAGCAAAAGAGGTTAATAGAATAGGTGCCAGGCTTTAAAAAATTGTGGTGTTATGGGGTGTGATGAGCTGTGTTGTTGGTGGAGAGAGATGAAGCAAACGGAAGTGAAGACAGACCGGAAGGGCCAGACCAGAACGGCCTGTGGAAGTCGGCCACATGCACGTGGGGTCAGTTCGAAGACAGACGGCTTACGGAGAAGACGTGTTTTGATCTGGAGCGATCGTTTACTCCGCCACGGTTGACAAGGTAAGGTCCCAGTGTTTCATTCTCCCTTTTGCTTCTTGTTGTCTTTTTCCTCCATCACACCACAAAAACAAAAGTACTGGGGTTGATTCATTTGACAAAAAATTCTACAATGCAATGTCCCAGCATGTTCCCTATCTCTTCTCTTTATCTTTTACTTGTTTCTAATGACTGAAACAAGTAATAGATAAGGAGATAAGGGAAATAGTGCAAGTGGACCCATAACATGATTTTAGATAATTGAAGTTGGATCTATCTTCATATGCAGAGAGGCACTTTTGTCACTATTGAGCTTCATGTCATTTGTGTTAAATAGTCAATACTACACTGCTTTTGCCAGATCCATAAAGCATTGACACAAAGTGTTACTAGGGTTACTCTGGCCAGATGTTAAAATTATTAGTTAAAAATGTCTGCACTGATAAAACTGCTTATGAAACTCATGACCTTATGATCGTGAGCTGAATACCCTAACCACTCAGCCATGTGCCCTCACTTTCTGATTAAAGCAGGGAAATTTTGTGTTTTTCAAAGAACTGATTAAACTATATAATCTTTTTCAAGTTATGTTGGTTTGTGTACTGGGTAGCTACAAAGAACTTGTTCTTCTGATCCTTTAAACTGTTGAATGTCTTGCAGATAGCTAGGAAGTCTGTTATATCATCCTTTTTATATTCTCTCTTTTTTTATTCTTTTACTTGTTTCAGTCATTTGACTGTGGCCATGCTGGGGCACCACCTTTAGTCGAACGGATTAATCCCATGACTTATTCTTTGTAAGCCTAGTACTTATTCTATTGGTCTCTTTTGTTGAACCACTAAGTTACGGGGACATAAACACACCAATGTCAGTTGTCAAGTGATGGTGGTGAGACAAACATAGACACACAAACACCGAGGGACTAAATAAGTCAAAAACTACCAAAAAATAAGCAATAGTTTTTTACTTATTTAGTCCCTCGAAGCGTGAGGCATTACTACACAGTTAATGCCCTTTATATATAATTATTTATATTTATGAAGAAATGATGAATTTTTTCATTATTTTTTCATTATGAGGTTTTTTCACGCTGACTACTTGATAAATTCTTATAAAGAATTTATCCTATATTATATTATAAATAATTAGAATATATTCAGTGCTGAATATTATTCTGTATAAGCACATGTTACTGAGATGCAACCGGATAAATTCTAATCTCTTTCATGGATATATAATTATGGACAAAAGTCATCGTGCTGTGATGGCTACATCATGGTAGGTTGATTCTTGTTTATTTTTATGTATCTTGACCATACGTGTACTGATGAACAAAAGAATACAGGTTACTTCACAGTTTTTTCTGTATTTGATTGAGAAACCAGTGGTCTACCGTTGAGTTAAATGTTTTTAAGAGATAAATTTTGAAAGCTGCATTCCCTCGCTTTCAGTAAATATCTTGCTTATTTTTTGGTAGTTTTTGACTTATTTAGTCCCTCGAAGTGTGAGGCATTACCACACAGTTAATGCCCTTTACATATAATTATTTATATTTATGAAGAAATGATGAATTTTTTCATTATTTTTTCATTATGAGGTTTTTTCACGCTGACTACTTGATAAATTCTTATAAAGAATTTATCCTATATTATATTATATATATATATATATATATATATATATATATATATATATATATATTACAGGCTTCTTTCAGTTTCCATCTACTAAATCCACTCACAAGGCTTTTGTTGGCCCAAAGCTATTGTAGCAGACACTTGCCCAAGGTACCACGCAGTGGGATTGAACCTGGAACCATGTGGTTGGGAAGCAAACTTCTTACCACTCAGCCATGCCCGTGCCTATAATTGTTGATTATGTTATATTGTTTTGGTTGGTTTTTCCTTATGTTTGAAAAAGTAAACAAGTTGAAATTAGTTGAAAGAGAACAAAAAACAGTATAACACTACAGGCTAGCAACTATGAGCAACAGTTAAGAAGTGGATCTTTATTTTATATTTCACTTTCTAACAGCTTACTACTAGTCTATATGCTAATGCGCGCGTCCATACTCGCACACACACACACACACACACACACACACACACAGAAACTCTAGCTGCAACTTAACCTTTAATCAAAGAAATCTCTTGACTATTTGAGCCTGATGGCATCTGTGCTCAGCGTTGCTTTTCTGGCACTTGTGCCCGTGGCATGTGTAAGGACTTTTGAGCAAGATCGTTGCCAGTGCCTCTGGACTGGCTCTTGTGCGAGAGGCACATAAAATACAACATTTTGAGCGTGGCCGTTGTCAGTACTGCCTGACTGGCCTTCATGCCGGTGGCATGTAAAAGCATCCACTACACTCTCAGAGTGGTTGGCGTTAGGAAGGGCATCCAGCTGTAGAAACTCTGCCAAATCAGACTGGAGCCTGGTGTAGCCATCTGGTTTCACTAGTCCTTAGTCAAATTGTCCAACCCATGCTAGCAAGGAAAGCGGACGTTAAACGATGATGATGATGATGATGATGATGATGAAGCACAATGGCTAATGAACAGCTATGGGTGTGAGGTTAAAGTAATGGTCTCTTGACTACAGGGTTATTAATTTGAGTCTTAGTAGAGTTAGACATGTTATTTGCAAGACATAACATGTCTAACGCAAAATTATTTGTAAACAAGAATTAATAAAAAATAAAAAGTTACTGTACTCTACAGTTTATTGTTTAAAGATAGAAAATGGCATCTACCTGTGCAAACAATTGCTTGGGGAAAAAGACAATAAATATGCAGACATAGAATAATAGATATAGTTGGAGCAAGAATATTAATGGCTTCTTGAAACAAATCCAGCTGGAATGTTTTTTGTCTCAATCTCTACTTTCATTACTTGATCCATTTATACAAGGGGTGTTCATTAAAGATTTCCTCTGACCCGCTTCCTAAGGACTGGGATAAACAAAACATAAATATTAGTCCTTCTCTATGTAGCCACCACCAATAGTGACACTTCTGTCATTGCTTTATGCAGCTGTGAAGACCTCACCTGTCGAAGACAGTTGATTGCATCTGGAGCCAAGACTACCGTGGAAATAAGTTCATCATCATACGAAAAGTGCTTCCCCATTAAAAAAACTTTGTGGTTGGAAAGAGGTGGAAGTCAGATGCTGCAAGGTCAGGTGAGTAAGGAGAATGAGGATTGGATTTCATAACCGCAGGAGTGTGTTTTCATTTGATCATGTACCTTGTGAACTGGGGTGTTGTCTTGGAGGAGGTGGACTCCTTTGGTTAGCATGCCACATCTCTCTGCTTTGATAGCATCCCACAATTTCTGCAGTAGAGAAGCATAATAACTGTGGTACTCTTTGCCAGAAAATCCATCATCACTACTCCACGCTGGTCCCAAAAGACTGTAAGTATCACCTTGCCTGCTGAGGGTTGGACACTAGCCTTCTTTGGAGGTGGTGAGTTATCATGCTTTCATTGCTTCAGCTGGATTTTAGTCTCAGGATCATAGTGATGAACCCATGTTTCATACTGTGTGATAAGTCTGCCGAAAAAGTCCTCCTCCTTTTCTTGACATATTGCCAAAAGAGCCTGGCTGCAATTGACTCGTTCTTGCTTCTGAAAAAGGTGTGAGTATCCAGGGAATCTATCATGCAGACAACTTCTGCATGGGCAAATGGTTGTGAATGATTTTTTCCATGGACCCTACACTTATCTTCACTTCTTGGGCTAATTTCTGGATAGTTATACTGCGATCCTCCAAAATGGCAGCTTCCACTTTATGAATGGTGTTGTTATCAATGGCAGTATGTGGTTGTCTAGGAATAGGAGCAGTTTCTACTGATATCCAACCACATTTGAACTGGTGATGCTAGTTCTTGATTACATCATATTATGATGCATTGTCACCATAAACTTCTTTCATCTCATTGAAAGTCTCTTTTGGTGTACAATTTTTCAAGTATAAGAACCTGATCACTGATCTGCATTCAGTTGCCTCCGTCATAACACCTTAATCCACTTCAGCAGCCATAAAAGACAAATGAATGCTAGTAGAAAGCTGCAATTTACAATGTGGCATGTAGAAACATGTATAATTATACCTGTACAAGTTCCATTTCCTGCAATAACTGGAAGTGGGTCAGGGGAAAATTTTTAATGAACACCTCTCGTATGTTAGAGTACAATAAAGATTATTCACCCATGTATTATCGGCTCTAGTCAATACTTGCTGAACATTTTGGGTAACGAAAAGAGGTGATGTCCAAATGTAGACATGAAAACAAATTCCTAATTCATATCAGTTAATTTGTTCACGTGACAAACTAGCTAACACCTTAGGCAAAGAACAAGTTGGTAGCAGAGTGTCATTATTCCCATTAGACTAAAGAACATCATAAGTTAATGAGACCTACTACAACCAGAAAATGAACCAAAAAATAAACTAAAAGACTATGTCAAATGGTGCCATTATACTGTTAAATCATTGTCTGTTATATAGTAGATTGCTAAACACAAAACTCAGTGTAGTAGCAGTGGATAGCTTCAGCTGCCAGTAGATAAATAAGTGTATATGTGTATCATTGGAAATAGATTTCTAGCATAAACTAATTAATTAAATGTGCCTTTTTTATTTTCTTTATTCTCTTTTTTATTTTCCTTGGCAACTGCAACCAAGATGTTCTGTAATTTTCTTTAATTTCCAGGGATGCTTGCTGAACTGCTGGAAACATCGGTAGACTATCTTTAGATAGTCATTTAGCTAATTAGACCATTCTTGAGGCTGATGACTTCAATGGACATGTTAGTCCATGTAATGATGGCTTCTATGACATGTATGAAAGTAATGGATATGGTTCAAGAAATGACAAGAGTGTAAGGCTTCTGAAGTTCTGTAATGCAACTGATCTAACAATTTGCAACACATGCTTTAAGAAACCAGCCAACAACTTAGTCACCTACTAATCTGGCAAACACACAAGTCAGATAGATTACATTCTCACCAAAAAATGAGACAAAAGTGTTATTGTAAATACCAAAGTCTTTGCTGGTGAAGAATGTACTACACAACATAGATTAATGGTTAGTGACATCAGAATCAAAACTAGGCAGAAACAGAAGACAAAATAGAGAAAGAGGATATGGAAACTAAAAGATCTTGTTGCTGGGAATAAATTTAGAAAAATTCTAATTGACACATGTGACTGTTGGGGGAAAAATCTCGATACCTTTAGTATAGATGACAACTGGGAATTTCTATGAAATAACCTGCTTAGTCCAGTGGATCAGACATGCAGCTGAGGCAAAGTCCTGGACAAACTGAAAGTAACATGGTAGGGAAATGACATGATAATAGGATAGATAGTAAAGGCTAAGAAACAAGGGAGGTGGGAGTGTGAAGCATTATCGAATGGCTAGAAGAGCTGCTAGGTGACAGAAATATTTAAGCTAAGAGTGAAGCAAAAAGGAACTGAAAGAGAACTGAGACATCATAGTGAGAAATGTATTTTAAATGAAGGCATACTCACCATTGATATGGAAGTGACATGGAGATGCTATTATGAGAGGTTGCTGGACATGGAGAATTCATGGAATAAAAGGAGCTACTTTATTCTGAACCTACAGAGGGACCAACAATTCAAGTTGACAGTAGCTAGGTAGATAAAACAGTCAGGGACATGAAGATAAAGCTGTGGATAGTTGCAGAGATGCTTAAAATATCTAATAAGGTATAATATGTGACCATAACTTGGATAGTTAACCAAGTTATGCTGGAAAGTATCATGCCGAATGACTGGTATTGCAATGTTATCACAGACATCTGCAAAGGCAAAGGAGATGCCTTAGAGAGAAACAGCTATAGAGGAATCAAAGTACTGGATCAAATCATGAGGATCACAATTAGTTCACAACAGACTGGATCTAGATGAGATGCAGTTTAGCTTCATGCCCCAAAGAGGTACAAAATAATAGTATTTTTAGTGAGGCAACTGCTGCAGAAAAACATGGCTAAGAATAAACCACACTTCCTGGCTTTCATTGATTTGGAGGAAGTGGTTGACCAGGTACCACATTCAGTAATTTCATGGTCACTGAGGAAACTAGGTGTAGCTGAATGGCTTGTAAAGGCAGTACAAGCTATATACAAAGTTGCAGTAAGTAAAATGGGAATCAATAATTGAAGTGATGAACTTAGTATGAAGGCAGGAGTCCATCAAAGTTCACTCCTCTATCTCTTACTTGTCATAAAAATACAGAACAGCACAGAGATTAAGACTGGATGCCCATGGGAATTCCTAAATACTGATCTAGTTTTCTTAGAGAATTACAGAGGAAATTTCTGGCTTGGAAGCTAAACCTAAAATTGAGAGGCCTCAAGATAACTTAGCAAAGACTAACGTTTTAATAAGTAAAAAAGACAAGATTCTTGTGTCTTCAGAGAAATGGCCTTGCTCAGTATGCAAGAAAGGTGCAGATATGAACTCCATACACTGTACCCACTGTAAGCTATGAACACACAGACAGTGCAGAGGAATCACAGACAGGCTAATAGAAAAAGTAAGCTTCATATACACTCATATGAAAGATGCACTGGAGCAGTACATACTATAAGCCCATCAGAAATACTCTCTCTTAAATGCATGGATGGCTCGTTAGTCAATAGGTTTTGTTACCTAGGAGATATAATTAGCAGGGGAGGTGGTTATTCTAAGAGTATTGTAATCAGAGTAAGAACATGCTGAAAAAAGCTTAGGGAGCCTCCCACCAGTGCTGGCAACATAGGTTCAGCAGACTTTATGACACTCGTGTTAGAACTGCAATGCTGAATTGTGTTAAGACATGAGCCGTAAATGCAGAGGTCTTGAGAAAATTGGGAAGAAATGAAGCAAGCATATTCTGTTGCATGTGCAATGTAAGTGTGCATACATTACATAGTACAAATGTGCTGAGAGAAAAAGAGGAATCAGATGTTGTGTGCAAGAAAGAAGACTGCTGGTATGTGATGCATGCGGATGAGGATAGCCATATAAAGAATTGCTAATCATTTAATGTTGATGGAGCTTTCAGAAGAGGGAAGTGCAGGAAGACATGGGACAAAGTGGTGAAACCTGATTTCAGAACTTTGATGAGAAGGGAGCAAGGAGATTGGGGATAAGCAGATCTCAAGAAAACCCACCTGACTCAGTAAAACTAAGTTCTGAAAGTGGTGTGTGTGTGCATGCGTGCATGTGTGTGTGTGTGTGTGTGTGTGTGTGTGTGCGCGAGCGTGCATGTGTGTTTTTTTTGCACAACTAGGTCCTTTGCCCAAATTTTCTCAGAACACCACCTTCACCTTTCATCTCTCTAACTACAGTTTTTCCTTGATATCACTAATTTTTCTCACTACCCTGAACCATTTCACTTGATATCTATTGCTTGTCCTTGATACAGTTCTCTCCACCCACATTATCCATTGCCCTCCCTCCCTTCCTCTAACAGTACGAAATCATTTTACTTTTTCTCACATCATACATCTCTCAATCTCCCCACACACTATACTTGCCTCTTTTCGCACATTCTTGCAATCTACCCAACCACATGTCATCTTTTTCCTTCTCTCATCCTTCTGTCTACTGTATCATCATTACTATTCTGCTGCTTTTCACTCCCATGCATCTCTGGTTACTCTTCTTTACACATCATTCACTACATCCACCCTACACCCTTTCCCAAACTCTGCAGTTGTCAGCTACTTTTCCTAAACCCTCTCCCCACACACCACATATCATTCACTTAACACTTCATTATATTCCCTGCCTCATCCATTCCTCATCTCTCACTCTCCCTACAACCTCCAGCCACCCACACTCTTAATTCTTCTGCACCCATTCACTTCTACTCACCTCATACATTAAGAGTCTACACAATTTCTTGAAAGGATGCGTATTTCTTGAAAGGATGTGGACAAATTACTCATCTGCATCCTTTCAAGAAAAATGTTAACCTTTATTGCATAAGTTCATAAAGCCCTGATGAGATTCTCCCCCATATAGTTGAAAATGATGACCAATTCTAAGCATATGACCCTACCCAAATGTTTAGAATTATGAATCACCTAGGGGCATGAATTGAAACCTATATATAGGTTTTTGGCATCTTCCATTTCTTTTAGAGCTTTATAATTCATAATTTATTTGTATTTAGAAATAATACATTTCTAAATCTCTCAGAGAGATTTATGCAGTAGTGATACGATGAAGTAGTTGTATGCTGTAAACTTAATGTGACAGTCCCCTGAAGGGAATAATACTACTGTTGGTTAGACCTAGGAAGCTGCACCGCTTCCTGTCGGCCTTGACACATTTCCTGTGTCCTTATGTTTACAAGGGGGAGACAACAGTAGTATTATTAACCAACAGTAGTATTATTCCCTTCAGGGGACTGTCACATTAAGTTGACAGCATACAACTACTTTATTTGTATTGTTTTACAAAAAAATTTCAACCTCATTATATCATACAAATAAATTATTTATACATCCATTATTCTCTATTTTCTTTCTTTCATTATTAACAATATGCATTACTATAATAATACCTATATATAATCCTCATATAATGGTGATTAACCAGTGAAATTTTTGGATTATTTAATCCCTAATGAGGACCTAACATCCTCAAATTGATTATATATATATGAAACAAAGGAAGGTAAAAACGATTCCTTCAAAGGGGTGTAAAACATCTAATTCACTGGTATGGCAGTTGAATACCATAGAAGTAGGGGTATAAATACAAATTACAAGTAACAGATTTAATAGAGATATACAATTGACAATCTAACAATTTGTTACATTATATATTATATTATAATGTAATAAATTGTTAGATTGTCAATTATGTTTCTCTATTTAATCTATCTATAATATAAATTGAACATGCATTATTTCTTGTCTCGAGGTTCACGGTCAAACGGCTGGATAGATTCGCATGAAAAATGGCACACATGTGGAGACGGGTGCATAGTTTGGAATGTACTTTGTATTTTTTCCTAGCCCCAATAGTTGCTGAGAAAATCGATTAAAAAAACCTGCATGCGTGTATGTGAGTGTGTGTCACTGAAGCCATTCATACATACATACATAACCACTCTCTCTTGGTTTTTCTCTGTCAATCACTCACACATTCACTTACTACAAAAACTGAATGAACAATTTCAGTTATCTCTCTCTCTGTCTCTCTCTCTCTCTCTCTCTCTCTCTCTCTCTCTTTCTTTCTCTTTCTTTCTCTTTCTCTCATATACACACATACCATCAACATTACTCTCTCTGTCTCGCACACCCCATCAAACATACACACACACACACACACACACACACACATACGCACACACATCAATTCTTCCGTCTCACGCCAACTTCAAAAGAAGTTCAGTCATAAAACTGTCCCTGTATCTTTTCATTTGACACCCACTTCAAAAGAGCCCCTTTCCCCAAAACACATATTAAAAAAATATTTTCACTTATCCAGCCATGATTGAGAGATAAAACACAAACCACCTCCTGCTGACTGCAAAACTCCCACCAAATTAGCTGCAAAAAACACACACACACACATCCATTTCATATGTCTTTCACTTTCTCTATACACACGTCCAATACAATAGCTCTCACATACATTTTCGTCTTCAACAGGTATGTATCTATTCTATTATATAAATTGTTTTTCTATAAGCGTATAACAATTACTTATTCCATACTTCTTCACTTAGCTTTTATCATCACTTTTCTTAAATTGGATACGTCTGCTATTAATTCTTACATACAATTTCCCCGTTAATGTTAATTCTTACAGCTTCATTTTCTGTTAAAGCAATTCTTAACATCAACTTCTTAATGCCTCTTCTATTTTTTCCTTGCCCCCATACTTACCAATAACATTGATTAAAACATTCCCCTTTCTTCTGCCATTAACACAACCAGTTGCTCACAGTTTCTCATTTAAACTATATAATACGCAGAATTGTCACATTAATACAGTAGGGTGTTTTGAGGGAGATTTGGCTGCTCTTTCTACCAGGTTTACCTACCATGTAGAGGTCTGAACTTATTTTTCATTCACAGATTTGCATTTCAAACATTTAACATAATCTTATCCATAAATCAACTACTGTAAAAATTTTCTACCATGACCTCACATTTTCTATGTATGAATGTGTACCATAAAAGACAAAGGTCCAATAGAATAGTTCTCAGAAACAGACTACCTACATATTCTTTCTTCATAACTCCTGAAGCTGTTTCCTGTGAAGATACTTTGGAAAGACTTCCGCCCTTCCCCCCATCCCATTTCCTCCCAAATTTCTTTATTTCAAATTTTTGTTTTGCCAAAATTCCCCGTTTTCGGATATGAATGACTTATTCTATCGATTAAAGCTTTCTCTAATGCAATTCCGCTTTCTTCTGCCATTAACACAACCAGTTGCTCACACACCTTACAGTTTCTCATTCAAACTACATAATACACAGAATTATAAGGCACAGGGTCAATCTTTGCAAATGGTTGGTTTCAATCTCACAGCACAAGTGTTCTCCCACAGTCAACTTTACATTAGATGCTCCCGTGTTGGCAGGCCACAAAGTCTATACATTTGTGCTTCAGAAGGGAAAACGAGAAACGTTACTTACAAAGAAGCGCTCCACTGAAAAGATGGCATTTCTTCACATCTTCCAAATCACCCCAGTCATCTGCCGCCTTAAAAGCTTTGTACTTACCGTGCCAGCCAACGTAAGTCAATGACACACAACTTCACTCACTCACTCTATCTCTCTTTTTCACCCTCTTTCTCTCTCACATAGACACGCACACACACACACACACACACACACACACACACTCACACACACACACACACACACACACACACACACTCACACACACACGCACGTCCATTTCATATATCTTTCAATTTCTGCTCTCTGCAAATAAAATTGTTACAGATACAACTGCTTACAAAAATTGGGATTAATGTATAATTTCTTTCTATGTTCATAATTAAATAAATGTTTTAATGATTAGATAGGTGTCCAATAGAATAGCTCTCAGAAACAAACTACGTACAAATTCTTTCTTCACAACTCCTGAAGCCATTTTCTGACAGGGGTGGGGGGTGAAATTTTGATACAACTGGAGGCTCCAATCGAAACAGGGGACCCGAAATGATAAGGTTGAGAAACGCTGTTATAGATTATGCCTAACTGAAAACGATCACAGCCACATCATCCAAACAAACCGGGTGAAACCAGGTTTAGCTGCTAGTTATATATATATATGTGTGTGTGTATATATGCACTCATTTTATATATATCATCATCATCATCTACATATATATATATATATATATATATATATATATATATCTTATTGTTAATATTTATATATATGTTATGTGAATGATATTTTGGAAACAAAAGTGTTTAATATTTAATATCATATATATGTTTGTGTTTGTGTGTGTGTGTCCGAGTGTGCATGTGTGCGTGTGTGTGTGTGAGTGAGTATGTACATGAAACTGATGAAGTAAATGCAATTTACAATAAAAATTTGCAGTTTTATATTTATTAAAATATCAGCATCTTCAAAGCAAAACCTTTGAATGCTGTTCACCTGCCTTTCACTGTGTTTGACTGTCACCCACTTCCACTCCATTTGTTGTCTTACTTTTCTTTTCCTCTAGTGTGACCAACAGGACACATTCCATTTTATTATATGTAAGATTATTATTATTATTATTATTATTATTATTATTATTATTATAATAATAATAAAGGCAGCGAGCTGGCAGAATCATTAGCATGCCAGGTGAAATGCTTAGCAGTATTTCTTCTGCTGCTACATTCTGAGTTCAAATTCCGCCAAAGTTGACTTTGCCTTTCATCCTTTTAGGGTTGAGTTGATTTAATTGACTATCCCCCTCGCCATAAATTTCAGACCTTGTGCTTATAGTAGAAAAGATTATTATTATTGTTATTATTATTATTGTTATTATTTCATAAAAGCTCTCAGCTTGTTTTGCTAGGTATGACAGAAAGTATCAGCAGCCCACAGTCAGCAGACTGAGGTGACACTTGTTTACTGATCATGCTTCAAGAACCCTGCAGAGAACTCTTGCAATTCCAAGCGATGATGATTTTTGTAGGTGTTTTATCTTTACATTTGTACCAATCTTTTAGAGCCATGCTGGTAGCTGAGTGGTGATACTTCCAAGCCCACCAATTACTAGTGGTATCATGTCCACTTTCTTCATTACCAATAACCTGCCTATTTCCCACTTCAGATTGTCATAGTTGTTCAGTTTTCTTCTTTCTCTTTGATCCTGTTGTCACTTGGACATGCTATGTCGCTTACCATGCAAGTTGTTTCTTTTTTATTCATCACAACAATGTCAGGCTTCTGACGACTAGTCTGATGGTCACACAGGATCATTGCATCCCACAGGATTTTGCAATCTTAATTCTCAATAACTCCCTCAGGGATTTGGTCATATCATGCCTTTAATCTTTCTAGGCCATGATTTTGACAGAACTCTCAATGGATCATTCTTGCCACATTGTCATACCTGTGCCAGTGGAGCTGTCTGGCTTCTGTGATAGTGGCCTGTATTTAGCACCATTTGAGCGTGATCGTTACCAGCGTTGCCTTACTGGCACTTGTGCCAGTGGCACGTTAGAAAATCATTTGAGTGAGGTCATTGCCAGTGCTACTGGACTGGCTCCTGTGCAGGTGGCATGTAAAAAACACCATTTTGAACATGGCCGTTGCCAGTACCGTGTGACTGGCCCTCGTGCCGGTGGCACGTAAAAGCACCCACTAAACTCTCAGAGTGGTTGGCATTAGGAAGGGCATCCAGCTGTAGAAACTCTGCCAGATCAGATTGGAGCCTGGTGCAAATCGTCCAACCCATGCTAGCATGGAAAGCGGACGTTAAACGATGATGGTGATGACGATGACTCCCCTCTCATCATCTCTCATCTCCTCTCTACCATCTTTGAACTTCTTGTGCCAGTGAAAAACAGATGCTTGACTCATACAAGTTAATCCATAAGCAGTCTGGAGCATTTCACAAGATTCTGGAGCATTTCACAAGATTCTGTAGCATTTTTTCCCAGTTTAACACAAAATTTTACTGCACAGTAAGCCTTCAAATTGTCTTCATGTTCAAACTGCATTCTAAAAACTAGTCAGCAGTTACAAGCAGTGTTTAACAGGGAGTGTTCAAAGTACTGTGGCAGCCATTTCCTTCAATCTGGAATGAAAGAGTTGACTGGTCAGCTTATTAGATGATAGACAATCATCTAGGACAGTTATGACTGCCTCTCCTAAAAAAGTTTTAAAACTTCTGGAATGTATCTCATATGTAGCCTCATGAGATACTGGTGTCTTTTAGCAAACATTTATCATCCCTGATAATTATCACTTTGAAATTAGTTATTTTATGAATTAGTTAATATCTGCAATATCTTTATTTATTTCCTTGTGTTGAAACATTAAAAGATTATTTAATCATTCTTTATTACGAAGAGAATTGATTAAAAATAACATTTTAATAACTTCTATTTACATCATCATTTTTCTCTTTCCAGCTTTTTCTATGTTTAGACAAGTTCATTTACATCAGAAATTAATTAGTTTGATGTAAATGTCCTTTTTCACAGAGACTTTTGTTTACTATCCCTACCTGTAACTTCATCATGTGAAAGAAGAGACAGATTGACAAGTTAGTAGGTTGTCAGACTACCAGCCTAAAGGTCAATAGCATTTTTCTTATTGTTAACACTGTCCAGTGACCAATGTGTAAACATTTATGTTAGCGATGACTCAGAATGTTACGGTACGTCGGGATAGGTGCATATCACAAAGATAAGCAGTGAGAACATTGTATAATTGATGAAGGTTTCACTAACTTGCAGTAATAAGTATAATTCTTTAGCATTTAATCCAGCCATATATTCTACTTGTTTTATGTTAAAACTGACCAGACCCAACTTCTCACGCCTAACCTACAATGTCATTCTAAAGATATACAAACACACTGCAGGCACAGGTATGGTTATGTGGTAAGAAGCTTGCTGTCTAGCCACAAGGTTCCAGGTTCACACTCACTGCATGGCACCCTGGGCAAGTGTCTTATACTATAGTCTCAGGCTGACCATAGCATTGTGAATGAATTTGATAGGTGAAAACTGAAAGAAGCCCATCATATGTGTGTGTGTGTTTGCATCTATTTGTCCCCTACCATTGCTTGACAACTGGTGTTGGTGTGTTTATGTCCCAGTAATTTAGCAATGCAGCAAAAAAGACCAATAGAATAAGTAATGGGCTTAAAAAAAAGATGAGTACTGAAGTCAATTTGTTTGATTAAATAACCCTTCGAGGCAGTGCCCCAGCATGGTCACAGTCAAACGACTGAAACAAGTAAAAGATAAGACATCAGTGAAATCTTGAAACTACAAAATAATGTGTGATTAATTCAAAAGAATGTGAATAAATAAGCAATGCATTTGACAAAGGAATCTGAAGGCTAAAAGTTAAATTCTTCTGTGAGCCAATAGAAAGTAAAGAAGAATCAACTCAAATGTATTCCTCATCATATAATGTCCAATTTTCCATGCTTGCATGGGTCAAATGGAATTTGTTGAGGCAAATTTTCTAGATTGAAGACTAACCTGTTTCCAAACAAGGTAATATTTTACCATGCCAAGACATGTTTTTCACAGAAGACTGAAAACAAGAGCCAGACATGATTTTTACTTCTTTAGAAAAGTTGCAAGATTTACCAGAAGTTTGCAATTGATTAAAAAAAAAAGTTCCATATTTGTGTTTTGTTTCAATACTGACAAAGAGAACAAGAGTAGTAAATGTGTATTGCATGTACAGAGAGAAACTGTAGTGAGAAAGCTTGACAATTATGGAGCTGTACTTTATATCAATTGTTGTTTAGCCCCAGATTACTACTGGTATAGGAAATCTAAGTTCAAAAGTATTCTAACCATGACATCTCTTCAGATATGATTTATTCTACAGTGCTTTATCCAATATGTTCTTTCTTTTTTTTTTTAAAGTCATTACTTCTAGGATGCTGATTAACTTTCTGTCAGTATGGAATTTTCTGTTATACATCATCTTTCTAGTGAGCAACTTAATCTTTCTCATGACTTCAGGAGCTTTTCTTTTGTTTTTTTTTCTCGCTATATAATTTCTTGTTCAGATGATTATTATGGCTGAAATGCTTTTGATTACAGGGCTGGTCAGTCTACTTTGAGTTAAACAATTGATGTCCCAACTCCTAGTCTCAATGAAGAAGGAAATAAACTCTATTGTTTGCTTATTTTCCTTTATGTTTGAAAAAAAAAACCCTTTGAGTCAAGAGGTAATCCAATATTGATTTCAAAATGTGGCACAAGGCCAGCAATTTTGAGGATGGGTAAGTTGATTACATTGACCCCAGTGCTCAACTGGCACTTATTTTATTGATCCCAAAAGGCTGAAAAGTAAAGTCAACCTTGGTGGAATTTGAACTCAGAGTATAAAGATGGATGAAATGTCATTAAGCATTTCACCCAGCATGCTAGTGACTCTGCCAGTTCACTGCCTTAAAGTTAATCCAGTAATGTCATTAATAGCATGTCATATAAAGTTTCATTGTTTATTTTCATCTGTATAATTTTGGAACGAGAAGGCACATGACTCAGTGGTTACAACATCGAGTTCACAATCATGAGGTAGCCAGTTCAATTCCCAGACTGGGCTACATGCTGTGTTCTTGAGCAAGACATTTTATTTCATGTTGCTCCAGTTTACTCATCTGAAGAAATGAGTTGCGATGTCACTGGTACCAAGTTGTATTGGCCTTTGCTTTTCTCTTGGTTAACATTAGTGGCATGGAAAGGGGAGGCTGGTATGCATGGGCAACTGCTGGTCTCCCATAAAACAACCTTGCTTGGACTTCCTTGGTGCAATCTCATAGTCATATATGCACACTGACCTTGTACATCCAACAGATCATACTAGCTTCATTTCAGCAAGCCTTCACATGTCCTCTGCAGTCACAGCCTATGTTTCACTGCTATGCAGCATGGCTGTTCACACACAGGCATCATACAATCATTCACTCTTAGAGCAAGGCCCTTTGTTACCTACAAAGGTAGCAGCTCTCTGAACTTCACCCAACCTGTTCTTATTCTAGAAGCTACACCCTCAGAGCAACCTCCATACATACACATGTGTATATATATATATACATATATACACAATAAAAACACACATGCATATATATATACACACAATATGTTTGGCCTTCACCTCAGCTTTATTACTTCTGCTTTGCGAAGGCAGAGGTATTGTTTTCAGTCGTGTCTGTTTGTTTGTCTGTGGACAAGATGTCTCAAGAACCGCTGGATGAATTTGGATGAAACTTTCAGAGATGTTTGGCCTTGTGACTGGCATGGTCTCATTAGATCTTGGGATCAATCCGGTACCAGACAAGAATTCTGGATTATTTTTCCAATTTTTTTTTACTTCACATGTATATGTAAAGTTTCACATAGTTCTCTTGTACACACACACACATGCACACGCATACAAACATACCTCTCTTATACTAACACTTCAAATGCCGTTTATTGGCTTCTTTGCTCCTTCCTTTGTTATCCATCTATCACTCCTTTTCTCATTCATACGATGCTCTCTTTGCCACTTCATTTCATCTTTCTCATTGTCATTACTTTCTCTCACTCCCTCTCAGTCATGGCTATTACTCTCACTACTTCTTCACTGTATGAGTATTTCATTTCCTTTCCTTTCATCTCTCACTCAATATATATATATATATTTGGATTATTGTTCTGTTTGAGAGTGGTCAGGTTCATCATCATCATCATCATCATCATCATCGTTTAACGTCCGCTTTCCATGCTAGCATGGGTTGGACGATTTGACTGAGGACTGGTGAAACCGGATGGCAACACCAGGCTCCAGTCTGATTTGGCAGAGTTTCTACAGCTGGATGCCCTTCCTAACGCCAACCACTCAGAGATTGTAGTGGGTGCTTTTACGTGTCACCCGCACGAAAACGGCCACGCTCGAAATGGTGTCTTTTATGTGCTACCCGCACAAGCCAGTCCAGGGGCACTGGCAACGATCTCGCTCGAAAATCCTACGGGAGCCAGTCAGGCGGTACTGACAACGGCCACGCTCAAAATGGTGCATCTCATGTGCCACCCGCACAAGAACCAGTCCAGGGGCACTGGCAACGATCTTACTTGGCTTGCTGGGTCTTCTCACGCACAGCACATTTCCAAAGGTCTCGGTCAGTAGTCATCGCCTCGGTGAGGCCCAATGTACGAAGGTCTTGCCTCACCACCTCAGCCCAGGTCTTCCTGGGCCTACCTCTTCCACGGGTTCCCTCAACTGTTAGGGTGTGGCACTTTTTCACGCAGCAATTCTCATCCATTCTCACCACATGTCCATACCAGCACAATCGTCTCTCTTGCACGCCACAACTGATGCTTCTAATGTTCAGCTTTTCTCTCAAGATACTTACACTCTGACGGGTATTCACATTGACATTACACATCCAACGGAGCATACTGGCTTCATTCCTTGCGAGCTTACGTATGTCCTCAGCAGTTACAGCCCATATTTCACTGCCATGTAGCATGGTTGTTCGTACGCATGTGTCATACAGTCTGCCTTTTACTCTGAGTGAGAGTCCCTTTGTCGCCAGCAGGGGTAAGAGCTCTCTAAACTTTGCCCAGGCTATTCTTATTCTAGCAGCTACACTTTCAGCGCACCCACCCCCACTACTAACTTGGTCGCCCAGATAGCGGAAGCTATCGACTACCTCTAGTTTTTCACCCTGGAATGAGATAGAAGTTGTTTCCTGTTTGTTTACAGTCTTTATTGCACCTGAACATCTGCCACAAACAAAAACTAACTTGCTAGTTAACCTGTTGTGAGAACAGTCCAGTATATTTCAGATATTCTCATTTTAAAAAATCATCTCTGGCTAATCCTTGAGAGGATGTTGGTGTTGCCTTGGTGGAGGTTTGCACTCTCTGAGAGCTCTTGTTATCATTACTTTAGTTTCTTTGTCAAAGCTCTTTTGTCACATACTGTGACCTCTTCAGTGACTCTAGACAAAGAAATTAAAATAACAACAAAACTGAAATAA
The DNA here is from genome assembly GCF_046866305.1 of Octopus bimaculoides. Lineage (NCBI taxonomy): Eukaryota > Metazoa > Mollusca > Cephalopoda > Octopoda > Octopodidae > Octopus > Octopus bimaculoides. The sequence goes on from NC_142928.1 coordinate 106,700,411, forward strand.
AGAGCAAATATATAGGGCATGTGTTTAATTGGCAAAATAGAACCACTCTCAAATAAAACAATAACTGTTTCAACACACAATTTCACATCAAGAATCTTGCAAAACAAATACATGAACACACACACACACACATATATATATATATATATGTATGTATACATACATATATTTTTACTTGTTTCAGTCATTTTACTTCAGCTTGCCTTAAAAAGGTTTTTAGCTGAAGAAATTGATCTCAGGACTCACTTTTTGTAAGCCTAGTACTTATTCTATCGGTCTTTTTTTGCAAAACCGCTAAGTTACGGGACATAAACACACCAACATTGGTTGTGAAGCAATGGTGGGGAGGACAAAGACAGACACAAACACTTAAACATATTTATGTAGATATATATATATATATATGTATATATATATATATATATATATATATATATGCAACAGGCTTCTTTCAGTTTCCGTCTACCAAATCCACTCACAAAGCTTTGGCTAGCCTGAAGCTATAGTAGAAAACACTCGCCCAAAATGCTACGCAGTGGGACTGAACCCAAAACCATGTAGCTGGGAGGCAATTTTCTTACCATCCAACCATGCCTGTGCTCATATATATATACACACACACATATATATATATATATATATATATATATTATATAAGACCCCCTTCAGTCATGAATGACCATGTGATTGCCTAGAAAGTTACCCTTCGAGGTCTAAGTCAGGGCAAGGTTGTTTATGGAAGACCAGCTTCCCCACTCCAAGCCACTGATGTTGTTCAAGGGAAAAGCAAAGGCTGGTACAGCTTGTTACCAGTGATGTTGCAACTCATTTCTGCAGCTGAGTGAACTGGAGTAACGTGAAATAATGTCTTGCTCAAGAACACAATACACAGCCCAGTCCAGGAATCAAACTCATTATCTCATGATTGTGAGCCTGATGCTCTAACCAAACACACACACACATATATACACATCATCTTCATCATCATTTAATGTCTGTTGTCCATGCTGGCATGTGTTGACTGGTAAGCTGAGGGGCTGCACCAGATTCCAGTCTGATTTGGCATGGTTTCTGCAGCTGGATGCCCTTCCTAACACCAACCACTCCAAGAGTGTAATGGTTGCTTTTACATACTAGTGTCTGCCATGACAATGATTTCACTTGGCTTGATGGATCTTCTTCTCAAGCACAGCATATTGCCAAAGGTCTTGGTAATCTGTCATTGCTTCTGTGAGGTCCAGCACTTGAAAAGTGCTTTATATGTGCCACCAGGATGGATGCTAATTATGTGACACTGGTATTGGACGCATTGCCTCTGTAAGACCCAAAGCTCAAAAAGTGATTTTTACATGCCATTGGCATGGGTGCCAGTTACGTGACACTGACAATGACCACAACTATGATTTCACTTATATATATATATATATATACACACACATGTAAAAGACACCCACTACACTCTTCGAGCAGTTGGTGTTAGGAAGGTCATCCAGCCGTAGAAACCATACCAAATCAGACTGGAGCCTGGTGCAGCTCTCCAGCTTACCAGTTCCAGTCAAATCATCTAACCCAAGCCAGCTTGGAGGGCAGACACAAACTAATGATGATGATAATATATACACACATATACATATATATGTGTATAAAATATACAAGAATAAGGGCAGGGAATCGTCAATTAATAATAGAATTAATAATTAACAATTTTGCCAACTAGTTCAGTATGAAAAAACCTTTATCGGTAAAACCATTTATCATCATAAATATACAGGGATTAGCATTGAGTTGCTTCTCCAACATACTGAAAATTTAGAAATAGCAGTCAAAATACTACTGATTCTAAACTACAAATTTTTCTCTAAATGGATGGCGATATTTATGGCACACATAGAACAAAAAACCGGAGGGGAAAGCATAAACAAAACAAGTCACACATTTATATCTATATATATACAAAAGAGAGTTTGTATGTGTGTGTGTGTGTGCATGTATGTTCCTTATGCATTTGAAAACTTTGTTGCCGATTTTGACCTATGGGATACCAAAAGATTCAGTAATCTTTTGGCTGCCAAATAAACTTTATTTTCATTTACATGCTTTCTGTTATTTCAACAACCAGCTATAGTTATTTGAAAGACATTGCTCTAAAATGACGAAGTTTCATTAGAAAGTGAAAATAGTTTCACACTTTCAATTTGAACCAAAATTAAAAAGTGTTACATTATGAGAGTGACGATGTGTGAATAATGAAAGTAATGTTTCTCTGAATTAGTCACATTTGTACTATAATAAAGAAAGCTATTTATCTGTATATATGAAGGCTACCAAATAAACTATGTTTTTGGCACAACAATTCTATTACTACTAAAATAATCTGGGAAACGAGGTTGGGTCGCACAATTTTGAGGTCATTTTCAGGCAATATTTCGATTTACTTCAAATGTTTCACACATGCCTAGAATTCTACTCAGACAAACATTTATGAAAATGTACACATAAATATTGTATTAAAATAAACCACAACCAAAAAAATTTCATTAAAAGACATCCATTTCTCTATATGAGGAAATGCAGTCACTCACTCTCTCTTCTACATGTACACATACATACAAAAGAGATGTATGCATATGTATTTATGTACGTGTATATGAAATATGTATGTGAGAGAGAGAGAGAGAGTGAGTGAGTGCCACTTACACATATATACAAAAAAAAATACATACATGGCAATACACACCTTCACTCAATCATATGTCCATTTCTCACTTTCTCCACTCTTTCACTTTCTGCTCTCACTTCAAAGCAAATTTTGCCTTTCCACTTTCTTCTCTCTTTCAATTTCTGCTCTCTTCAAAGCATAAAGAAAAAAAAAAAAAATTTTACAGCAATTACTAACACTCATATGATTGACCATATGATCAAGTTGACAACTTTGCTGCTTCAAACGAAAGAATGCCATAAAATAACTTCCTCTGGCACACTCTAGGTAAAACTTCTGTATGAATTACGCTATTTCTTGCTGTGAGCATGCACAAAATTTCAGCTCAAATTCAATTGAAATGATCTTTTTCTATTTTGTAATTCATGTTTCTGATGAGCATATTTAAAAATCTGATCTTTGATATAACTTAAAAGGAAGTTTTCCCAGAAATCCTGTCCTTTACCTGTTGTTTCTAGCATGTCAGGTTTTCTGGTATTTTTTAATTAAAATTTTGAAAACGTGTTTTCTGGACAAAATCATATTAACCCCCTTTTATGCTTTAAGAGTACAAAAAAGGAAACTCTGCAGCCAAAGCAACTCAAAACATACACTCAGTTAATGGGAAAGAATGCTTGAATGAAAGAACTTGCAGATGGTTTGCAAAATTCAGAAGTGGAGATTTCAGCCTTGAAGATGAAGATCGAAGAGGATATCCAGTTGAGTTTAATGATAAGCTCCTTGAGGCATTACTTGAAGAAAATCCTGCATTATCAGTTGAAGAATTGGCAATAAAGCTAAGTTCAAACCATACAAATGTTCATCATCATCTTCAACAACTTGAAAAGGTTCCTAAACTTGGAAAATGGGTGCCTCATGAATTGTCTAAAAGCAACTGCAAATCCCGAGTTGACATCTGCTCTTCTTTCCATTCTGGCGAACTCATTTCACCCTTTTTGGATAAACTTGTGACTGGTGACGAAAAATGGATCTTTTATTGAAATGTTAAATGTCGTAAACAATGGCATGGAAGAAGGAAAAAAACTCAACCACAACCGAGAAGGGAACTTCATGGGAAAAAGGTTCTTCTCTCTATCTGGTCAGATTGCAAAGGAGTAATTCATTTTGAATTGTTACCACCTAATGCAACAATCAATGCTGAAGTCTACTGTCAACAATTAGAGCATTTGAACCAAGCTTTGAAAAAAAAAGACCCACTTTAGTGAATCGAAAAGGAGTGATGTTTCAACAGGACAATGCATGACTCCAAACTGCAAAGATCACATCACAGAAGATCGAAGAGCTCGGTTGGGAAAAAATTCCTCATCCACCTTATTCTCTTGACCTTGCTCCTTCAGACTACCATTTGTTTTATAGTTTACGGAATCATTTGGGGGACATAACTTTTGCAAGCCAGGAGGAGGTCAAAACTGACATTTCAGAGTTCTTCGCTTTGAAACCAAAAGAGTTTTACATTGATGGGATTAAAAAGCTTGTAAATAGATGGAAGGAAGTCATAGATAATCAGAGAAAGTACATTTATGATTAAATTTCAATTAAATATAACATTTGATTACTTGTTTTCTTTATTCAAAATTTGGACAGAATTTATAGGATGACCTGATACATACTTATACAATCCCCTAAAGCGTAATGGTTTCACTAGAACCATGGCCCAGATAGAGTGGAAGAAACTTGAATTCGTCTGTTTCTCTGCTCCCATTAGACCACACATCAACACCCTGGATGCCATTCTGGGAAATTATTGTAGCAAGAATAAGAAGGATGGAGAAAGTGAAAAGGAAAAGAAAAGTCTCCTTCACATCCCAGGTCCTGCTATCATATTCAAATCCAGTATGTGACACACAAATTGTACACATAAGACATCTTGATACTACATATTGCCCACCAGATGTTCAAAATCACACGTAGAGTACACAGTAAATATACGTCAAGATACCGATGCTGAAATCTCAACGAAAATAAGAGCAGGATGGAAGACATTTAACTCAATAAAGAATGTACATAAAATCTAGAAAAAGTAAGGGAAGTTACTCTACTCTAGAAGTTAGACAAGTGCCATGTGATTTTCAAAAAAATACAAATGAAAATGTGTTTTTGATGTGTTTTAATGACATGATGAAATTTGAAAATAAAAAAAAATTTTAGTGAACAAGAATTTTCCTATGATAAGTCTAACCAAACATTGTTTTGAGCTACTATTTGAAGTTAAAGAAGAATATCAAATAGTAAACATGTGGAAGTAGTTACAGCATCCAGTTTTGAAAGTGTTTTTTAAATAAGCCTCTGTAGGAAACCATGAAATGATGAGAATACATTTTTCCAGTTGCAAAGTTTGGCAAAATAAGTTTGAGATTAGACGATTCTTTCTACTGAATAATTATTTCTTCTTATTCATGTTGGTAACTCAGTGTTTCGAAGTCGCACAATAAATTCTAAGAGGTAGATTTGTAGGCGAATTTCGGCAGGATTGTTGGTTACATAGAAGCCTGGAACACCAGCTTTCTCCAGAGTAACTTGCTGGTCCATTACTTTCTGATCTAGTTCCATAATTGTCTTTATATCTTTTTTCTTGGACTCTTCTTCAATTCTTTTATTCATAATCTGAAAGGAGACACATAATTAATAAAAAAACGTTTCTGCATGACCTCCAACACAGGAGGAAGAACTGCGGCAGTAGGAAATAGCATATTATATTATTTCAGAAAGTGGACAAAGTCTGAATGTTTGAATAATGTGGTTTCTGCTAAAAACAATCAAGGACCAGATGAGCTGCTAAAGATAACAACCAAACCTCCCTAATAATCATATCCCATAATTTATAAAAAGAAGTTCAATGAAGTCCCTGATATAAAAATATGATGACTAGCCATGGTTGGAATGCCTTTGATCATGTTTCCTTAATCAAGGCTGACCTAAAACTAAACAACAACAATAACAAAAGCCCAGGTGTTGGTATTGCAAAATGAATTAGTTTTAGATCAGGTATAGGATTCACTGCAATTTTTGTGTACTCAGTTCCACTCAGAGGATTTGGATTAACTTAAGGGCATGGTGGAAAACATTTGATAGGAGTTGTGCAGTGACATTGAACACAGAACTATGTAAATGTAAATTCTTCATTACAGAGTCACAAGTTATATTTACATCTCTTATATCAATGATGCTTCTTACAAAGGTATATACATCAAGCTGTCTTAATTTTTCACTAATCTATAAAATTGGGGCCTTATGATTAGGTAAGAAAATTATACTTTAGTTTTAAACACAAGTAATATGTATATATTATAGGATCATTTGTAAAAATACATAAATCCGTAGAAGCACACTCTAAGATGTAGAGCAGTTAATATTATAGTGGGGTAGGCCGGTTTATGGGGTTATCCTGGGTCTCTCGCTCATAAAGGATTTAGCCTTATGGTGTATCTTCAGAACCCAAACACTATTGGCCTGAGACTTCTTTAAAATACGGAGGGGAAAAAGACTCGTTTTTAAGGGCAAAATCCTAGGTGATTATCTCCCTTCGCCACTGTCCATCGATCTTTGGCCGTGCTGCCATCTTGAGATCACCAAAGCACCACGAAAGTAAATGATTGTCTCCCTTCAGCCTTGGCTATTGGTTTTTGGCTGTGGTGCCGCCATGTGGATTCCAAAAGGCCAGCAGGAATATTTTAAAATGCAAGCATGATCCGAAAATCTCCATTCAGGATTCCCCCTGGCACAAGCGAGTCTTTAAGGATCCTCAAGCGTTCTCGAGTATTTTTCATGCAATCGAGTATGGAATCTCTTCGTTTCGTAATTACCAGATATAGCCGGCCAGCGATGTCACATATCTCCTTTCTGAGGCTCTGAAGGAGGATAGATGATTGGAAATCGTGCCTGCTGCTACCGTTGCCACCGCGCCTGTTGCTACTGTCGTTGCGCATACTGCTGTTGTTGGTGCTGTTGCAGCTACCATTACCACTGATGATGCCAGTGGTGTTGTCGCTGCTGCTGTTAGTGTTGGCATCGCTGGGAGTGGTGTTGGTACCAGTTATATTCTCGTCCCTGCACGTGTTGCCTATGGTGTAATTAGTGAAGTGCTACAATTGGTTGTTTAACCGGATTGAGTGACCTATGATCAAAAACAATTTAGCCTCTTCTTGTATCGTATATTTAGAATTACACTGTTCACTGTGTTTCTCTTTGGTTGAAATATTAGTTTTGAAGGAACCTAGTTTCTATTTTTAGTATGTTGAGACTCCATGCATAGGCATTCTTGCTGTCTTCAGTTACAATTTGTCGAGTCTTTTCGATATGGCAATACTAAATGGTGTAACGGGAGACAATTCAATTTTCTATGCCAGCAAATAGATATTTCTGCACGTTTACAGATTCATTTACTTCTACCGCAGCAAGATACCGTTAGACCAGAGTTATCTCCCATCGTTTCGAGAGAAAAAAAATCAAATATATTTGTCATCAAATGATTTTTTAAACTTTTCCGTTTTTTTTTTTCACACCTGCCAACAGGTTGGTCCTGACATTCACTTGTCAACTATTTATCATGCAGATGGTGTTACACAATTATGTTTAGGCTACACTGCAATGAAACCGTTTTAACGCAGTTTAACGGGTGACCCATTAGTCGTATCAAATCAACACTACAAAATATATTCAAAAAATTTGATTTGTTAGGAACTGTAATATAATTCGTTGTATTACTACAATATAATTGAATGGATTGGCATCAACTTCCAGTATAAATTGAGAATTAAATTGTAAACAAGACATTCAAGACATCTAACCTTGTAAATGGATTTGGTAGATGGAAACTGAAAGCAGCCCACCACGTACGCGCGCGTGCGTGTGTGTGTGTGTGTACAACTTACATAACTTAGACATATTTCAGCTAAAGGTTGGCTCAGGCCAAGTCTAACTTAATAGCACCACCTGATACAATCTATTAAGTCATTTTTAAGTAAAGTTTTGTGGTATCATGGCCTATTGGAGTAGGGAGTTGTTGACTGCGATGTACTCAGGTATAGGTGGTTTATCTGGTATCTCTTGAAGATGATGGGATCTTTTTCTTCTTTGATTTGTTTTGGGATAATGTTAAATAGAAAAGAAATTGTTGACGAAAAGAAATTGTTGCAGTGAATTGACTCCAGGACTTATTCTTTGGATGCCTAGTACTTATTCTATCGGTCTCTTTTGCCGAACCGTTAATTTACGGGGACCTAAACACACCACCATCGGTTATCAAGTGATGTTGGGGGGACACAGACACACAAACATATATGCATACATACATATATACACACACACACACACACATATATATATATATATATACACACATATATACGACGAACTTCTTTCAGTTTCCGTCTACCAAATCCACTGACAGGGCTTTGGTCGGCCCGAGGCTATAGTAAAAGACACTTGCCCAAGGTGCCACGCAATGGGAATGAACCCAGAACCATGTGGTTGGTAAGTAAGCTACTTACCACACAGCCACTCCTGCTATTTTTTAATGGCACACACACATAAATGCATATATACATACGTGTGTGTGTGTGTGTGTGTTTATATATATACACATATATATATGTGTGTGTGTGTGTAGAGCTACAGATATTTACATAGATAGATATGCACTTAAAAACAATGGGAGAAAACTTGAAAGTTTAAAAAAAGAAAAATTCTTGGAAATTGAAATCAACATCACAGTCCCCACTTCCTTCATTTTCAAACAGAAAATGAAACGTAATTTAAAAGCAATAACAAGCCTTTTTAATATTTTCATTAATCCCACCCCTCCATAAATCCTAAAATTTTGGCTTTTTTTCCAAATTTATTTTGAAATCATATTTTTAAAATACAGACAGTCCGAATTTGCAATTTGTGTTTATAATTTCGAAATAATTTTCATACGAAAAGTTGTGTAATTCAAGAGAGATTTAGCTGTTGTTTCTAGCACATCCCATGACCACCTGCTACATTACTCATTTCTTTGTCACTCTGATAATGTTTTTCAATATTTTTCTCCCCATAAACACATTTTTTGGAATGATGATGCAGTGGTCCATTGCAATTTAATTTTTTAATCCTTTCATCCAACATCAAGCGTGTATGTAAGAAAAAAAACATTTAATAACAGAAAAGAATACTATTAAAATAAATTATCATTTACATACCTTTTTTTAAAACACTCTATCACTCTAATGAAATTCTTTGCAGACAGGCATACACACACGCTGACAAATACACACACGCTGACAAACACACACACATTGACAAACACACACACTCAATGTGAGAGATATAGTTTTATAAAGAGTAGGAGAGAGTGTGTTAAAAATGCATAGAGATGGGGAAAGTTTACCATGAGAAAAGTGAAAAAAAAAAAAGAAAGAGATAGATAGAGATCTTTTCAGTTGCTGTCACAGATTTAGAAATTTTAAAATTAAGTGCAAATTTTCAAAAAAGCACAAAGTCCTCACTGCTGAGTGGCAGGTGTTAGGAAAGGTATCCAGCTGTAAAAATCCTGCCAAAACAGTCACAAAAGTCTGGTGCAGGCTTCTGCCTGGCTGGCTCTTGTGAAATCATCCCACCCATGTTAGTATGGAAGGCAAACATTAAACGACGATGTTTTTTCTCCGTGTTTTTTCTCCTTGTCTCCGTATTCTTTCTGTTGAAGAGCGTAGCTCGAAACGTCAAAGACTTTCCGTATTCCCGAGCGTCATACTAATATATACTTTTGTTATTTACACCACCTGTCCTCGTCTGTTGTTATTTTTTGTATATTCTCCCATATATACATATATATATATATATCTGAATTCAGAACATAAAAGAGCTTGAACTAAATACAGTGAAGTAATTTGTCTGATATTCTAAAGGTTCTGTCAACACACCACTCTCTCAGACATGCGTAATAGAAACACATAAAAGCATAGATGTTTCATGCTACTTTAGTCTACACTGTGAAATGACCTTATCTAGCTTATGATTAAGGTTAGGGTTAGATTGCATGATAAAATGTAAATGGCCAGGCAGACTGCATACTAAAGTGGCACCAGATATCTTGTAATTTCTTTTCTGGTTTATAATATAAAGTGCAACCAGTGACATTGAGAAAATGAAATGATTATATATAATAGCTAATCAATAATAGAGAGGGAAGTAACTGATTTACCTCTCGTTCACGATCCACTTGAGCTTGCACCAGAGGTAAATTGTGAGGTTTGTTTTCACAGGCTTGAAGCAACTCCTTATGTTTTTTTGTCATTTCATGCTTCTGGGCTAAGGAAATGTAAACAAAAGCAGAGATTTTTCAGTAAATTAAATACCACAAACAATAAAATGTAATACCATAAACAGAAATTTTAATTTAAGATTAAGAAAGAAAAACAAATATTTATCTTTAGTCACCGTTTTCCATGCTGGCACTGGTGATAATTCTGCTTTTCTCTCCACTTTGTCCATCACTTCAGAAAACAGTAACTAAATTCAAAATAATTTTCTTCAGTCAATTCTCTTGATAAGGTGTTTCACTATAGAATGCTGGTAAATGAACACTTGTCATACAATCATTATCATCATCAACAACATCTGTCTGTTTTCCATGCTGGCATGGGTTGGATGGCTGACAGGAACTGGCAAGACCAGGGTCCACACCAGGTTCTATAATGTTTTTTCTTGGCTTCTATGGCTGGATGCCCTTCCAAACACCAACACACTCTACAGGTACTATCACCAGTACTTTTTACGTGGCACCAGCATGAACACCAATGGTTTTTATGTGGCACCTTAGTTTTAGGATCTCAATTCTGTTGTGATGGGCAGGTCTTCTCAAGTACAGCAATGCATCACATATTTCAGTCCTCTGTCATTTCCTTCATAAGGTTCACAAAAAGAAAAAGCTTCCTACAGGATGCAAGATAAAATGTAAATGCATATTTGGCATGTATGTACTGCTCCAGTCGTTTACTAAATCAAACAGACTTGATTAGATTAGCTCAAAAGCAGGTAATTAGTTGTCTGAACATTATGAATAACATCTAGATGGCCAGCGTCCAAGATAAGCTATATCTCACTCTAGAGATTGTCAAAAGGCCCAAACACGAATGTCAAAATCAAAAGTTGTTATAAATGTTACAATGCAAACCAAATGCTTTTCAACAGTAGTTTTTGTCTTGCTTGCTTAGTTTAAATGTTGGTTTTATACCAATATATTCAATAAGACCACACTATGAAGCTTTTTGAACAAATTCAAGCATCTCCTCCAACCAAACATGCTTTGGTTTTCCTCAGACGAGAAAAATGTCTGCCAGGATCAGATGATGAACACACAGAACAATCATTGGCTTGCAGTGTCCCCAAAGCATGTACCAAGAGTGATAAAAATCAAACATCCAGTCAACATCATGGTGTTTGGAGTGATCACTAGTGATAGTGACACTATGTGTCCATTCATCTCCCCACACAGCCTCAGACTCAACATAGAATGCCTGGAGGAGGTAGTGCTGCCCTGGGTCAAGAGGGTGGCTGCTGGAAGGCCCTATATCTGGTAACAGGACTCTGCACCATGCCACACATGGCTGTCAGATAATGTCTACAACCACACCACCCCTAACACCTGGCCACCTAACTCTTCAGACTGCAACTCCTTGATTATTATGTGTGGGGTGCAGTTGAGCGAGAGACCAACAAAACTCCTTATAACACCAAAGATGAACTGAAGGCAAGGATTATGGCAGCATTCACCAACTTAAACAAGGAGGCCGTCCAGAAGAGTTGCAGGAAATTCTGAAGTTGTCTGGAATCCATGGTTGAAGCCAGTAGTAATTTTATTGAATGAATTTACTCTTTAGTATTTCAAGATATTTTTATGTAATTTGGTGAATATATCTCTTAAAATGAGATGTCAGTATTATTTTCATTTTTGAATAATTTAGACGACAATTTATTCACCGCACCCTGTATAAGAAAACTTTCTTTAACTTTAATTCATAGTTATTGGAAAATATGCAAACTGAAATCATAAAATATATAATCAAGCAACAAATCCTCTAAACTTACTGGCCTTGTGCAAAAATTTGAAATGATTATTATTACTATTATGTTGATACAATTCATTGTGGCATTATTACCAGCTCTGCAAAGATGGCACAAATGTTGAACTACAATTAATTTTGTTGATTAATGACCAAGTTCAAATCCTATCAGTCTTACTTTGACATTTTATCCCACTGTTTGTCTACTGCAGCTTTTCCATCACATCATCTGTGTATATGTGTGAATAAGTACAAATTGTTCGATGCAATAGAAATTTATACAGGGTCAAGGGGTCACCAACTAACTGGGGTATATCAAAACTCAAGTAAAGTATTGTGGGCAGAGACAACAACAGGACTTCTTGCTTCATATAAATGATATTCATGGCACATCATCATCATCGTTTAACGTCCGCTTTCCATGCTAGCATGGGTTGGACGATTTGACTGAGGACTGGTGAAGCCGGATGGCAACACCAGGCTCCAATCTAATTGGCAGAGTTTCTACAGCTGGATGCCCTTCCTAACGCCAACCACTCAGAGAGTGTAGTGGGTGCTTTTACGTGTCACCCGCACGAAGACCAGTCAGGCGGTACTGGCAACGGCCACGCTCAAAATGGTGTCTTTTATGTGCCACCCGCACAAGAGCCAGTTCAGGGGCACTGGCAACGATCTCGCTCGAAAATCCTATGAAGGCCAGTCAGGTGGTACTGGCAACGGCCACGCTCAAAATCGTGCATCTTATGTGCCACCCGCACAAGAGCCAGTCCAGGGGCACTGGCAACGATCTCACTTGGCTTGCCGGGTCAATTAGTATTTAATAAAGTAGTAACACAATACAGTGAAAAAGAAAATTTCAGTCAACCAGTGGCTTTCAAATGGTGTGCACTAGTGCATCACAAGAGGTATCCAAGGGCTCTGAAGATTTTAAAAATAGAATCTAAGATATTAGAAAAGCTATACTAAATTTTAAGCTTATAGAAAAACGTGATATTCACAATACTGTTATACAAATGTACAATTAATGAAAAATAAATAAGCAATTATGTATATGTATTTGTTTTGCAAGATTCCTGATGTGAAGATATATATTGAAACAGATATTGTTATATTTGGGGAGTTGCTGAAGAAATCACAGGATGTGTGACAAAAGATTTCAGACAAAGGACACTAAAATAAGAATAACAAGAGCACTCAGAGAGCGCAAACCTCCACCAAGGCAACACCAACATCCTCTCAATGATTAGCCAGAGATGATTTTTAAAATGAGAATATCTGAAATAAACTTTACTCTCACAAACGAGAATACTAAAAATGAACCCGACTGCTCTCAAAAATGAAGTAAAAAAAAAACAGAAAAATAATCCAGAATCCTTGTTCGGTACCTGATCGATCCCAATGGTAGTCATGGCATGTGAAGGTGGCTGTAGAAAATTTATTAACAGTAATAAATAGTTTATCCTTATCTAATACAAGCCAAAGTTATCAAATTCACCATTCAAAAATAGTTACAGCCTAAAGGGAGATAATTGAAAAAAACTTGAAAGTAAGATTGTAATCATGTATTAGTAAAGTAAATATAACAAATAATCCAGAATCCTTGTCCAGTATCAGATTGATCCCAAAATCTAATCAGTTCGTGCCAGTCACGAGGCCAAACATCCCTGAAAGTTTCATCCGAATCCATCCAGCGGTTCTTGAGATATCTTGTCCATGGACAAACAAACAAGCACAACTAAAAACAATACCTCTGCCTTTGTTAAGGCAGAGGTAATAATAAACCTGAAGTGAAGAACAAGTATATAGTGCGTGTGGTTATTTGGCAAAAATATTGTTTTTTTTTTCTTCTTCCAATTTTTAACTTTAAAGTAAAAAGATTGAGAAAAAGACTTAATCAATATATCTAAAATCTACCTACATCCCTTGTTAGTTTCTCTGTCATTAAGCTATGATTTTGCATTACTGTGTATAGATATTGTAATTTATTTTACAGATCAGCCGGTCACAGTAAAGACTATGCCTCATTGAGGAGGTCTAATAAGATCAAACTATGTTCAAAGCCATCAAAATATATGGAAATGATCAGATTTACATTTTTTTTTTACCTCACTACACAACTATTTCCAGTTAACTGACATTTTCATTCAGTCAACCCATTTGATGAATTGATATACGAAGTTGTTGCCCCTGCTTCTTACAGTCATGATTAATTGAAGTTCCTTTGCTTGTTATAATTGTGACTAATTATTTTCCATGGAAATGTCATCCTTGCTAATTTCCCTTGGTCATTATTGTAATTAACAGCTGAACAGAGACAGAGAATCTACATTAGAGAAATAATAAACTTCAACTTCAATCTGACTTTTCACCCTAAAATAATTTTTTTGAACCACAAGGATCCTCTACTTTTAGCTCTACTAAAACTCAGCAGATAAAGGGTAAATAATGCTGAACAGAACTTCATCACAGAGGGAAATGAATTTAAAATTGCAAGCCAATTAATCATGGTTATAAAAATGTTACTAATTACAACAGTGAATTATGCCACTTTGCAGTACATAATTTAGAGTTATGAGGACTTAGTCATAAAAGATTAAATGTCTTGATATGGATACAGATACAAGCTCATGACACTGCAGCTGATTGTATAGGCAAGAAATAACATGCTTAGTTTCTCTGCTTGTGTCTTACTGAATGCAGAATATCTGGAATATTGTTGTGGCATAACAAGGACTTATAACAGTTCAATATTTTTCAGAGAGGGATGAAAACAGGTTTCATGAATCAGATTGAATTTTCCCTTGACGTAGGCGAGCATGTTTCTAGAGGAGCAAAAAAAAAAAAAAAAGCAAAAGAACAACATATGTGGAAACTCCTTATTTTTTACAATCTGGTACATTGTTCCAACAACTTTCAAATGAAAAGGATAACACCAGATCAGTGATAGTCAGCTGTGACAAGTTTTGGGTTTTTAGACGACTTTGGAAAAAAATCTACCAAGTATTTACATAAAACTGAAATATATGTGTACATATGAAACTCCAATAACAGGATTATTAAAGAAATTAAATTTCAATATCCTAAGCTGAAAAGATCTGCTATCACAGAACCAGATCACAGTGGAAGGGTACACAGAAGAAAGCAAAACGAAAACAATTAGCTACAGTACCTTTATGATCATTTGTCTGTTTCACTCGCTGATTAAATAAACTCTTCTCTTCCAAATGCTGTACTTCAGACAAGCCCTGGACAATTTCAAAGACCGTACCATCTAACAAAGCATGAGCAAGGCCAGACAGCAAATCATATGGTACTCGCTGTTGGTATTTGCTGCAAAGGGCAAAGGAGAATGCAATAAGATTAAACAATTTATTCATATATATACTTTTCATTTCCTTAAAACGTTTTTGTAATAAACATACTGGCAAATCTATAACCAATAAGTTACATGACATAAAATAAATTACAATCATAGTTGGTTCAGTTCTCACTTTGAGTCAAATTGACATAGGGTTACATGAACAATTATTATACAGTAGTAAAAGAACTAACAACTTATACAGAATGACAGACAAGAACTAAAACTGACAAAATCACTACCAGACAGCCTGAGAGTAAAAAAAGGAATTAGGGAAAATAAAAAATTGCCATCAAAAGATAAATGAAAGCAAAAGTTATTTATAAAAAATATGAAAAATCAAATCTAAAAACAAGAAGCAGAGTGTGGATTGAGGGAGTAGCATGAATAAGTAGAGTGTACTGTGTACAAAATTCAAGATGAAGTCAAAAAACTTCACAAAGTGATAATACAGTTGGAAAGGAAACAAGAAGAATTTAGAAGTCACAGTGGTGAAAATGAAAAGAGAAACAAGAGTTATTAACCCTTTGGCATTCAGATTATTCTGGCACTCCGTTGGTTACGACGACGACAGTTCTGGTTGATCTGATCAACGGAACAGCCTACTCATGAAATTAACGTGCATGTATGTGGCTGAGTACTCTACAGGCACATGTACCCTTAATGTAGTTCTCAAGGAGATTCAGCGTGACACTGAGTGTAACAAAGCTGGCTCTTTGACATACAAGAACTACTCATTTATGCCAGCTGAATGGACTAGAGCAGCATGAAATAAAGTGTCTTGCTCAAGGACACAATGCATCGCTGGGAATTGAAACTCACAACTTTGCGATCATGAGTCGAATCCCCTAACCACTAAGCCACACACCTTCACACTGTCAAATGTAATGTTTATTTATTCACGTTGTTGTAATTTAATCAAGCATTATTTCATAAGTTTGAGATTTGGATGATGTGACTGTTTATTTTTAGAAGGATATTGCAGGATAATGTGAGTGTTCAGATGTGGCTGGTTTTAACACATAGCAGGTAGAATATTTGGGCTGGATATGGTTAATTGAAATGCTAAAAGGTTGAAGATAGTGACAAGGAAAATAAATGTTCACTTTTTATTCATTTGTTAGTTTGTGAAGAGGTTAGTGCAGTTGTTTGATTTTAGTTATTACAGATTCAATGTAGAAGATAAAATATGGACAACAATGAAATTCCATGAGTAGTGAACATTTTAGAAAAAGCATAAACCAGAGGAACAGTCAACTGCAGTTTTTCATACTTTTAAATGGCTGAAAGATAATCTTCTCCAGGATAGGTTACTAGTCTATTGCAAATATCTTGATGAGAAAACTCTATCATTTATTCACTGAGGCAATGCATAATTAACTCTCCTATTCTGAATCAGAGACAGTTGAAACTACAACTCATAAGCCAGTATTCCAGTGTCTAGTTCAATCAAGTAGAAACTCTTCCTACTGTAAGACACCTTGAGCAAATGTTTTCAACTATTAGCCCTGGGTCAACCAAAGCCTTGTGAATGGATGTGGCAGATGGAAACTGTAAGAAGCCTGTTGTATATACATATTTATATTGTGTGTTCTTATGTCTGTTCCCCATCACTGTCTGACAAAGGTGTTGGTTTGTTTACATCCCCATAACTTAACAGTTTGACAAGATATTGAGAGAATAAGTACAAAGCTTTAAAAAAATAAATACTGGGGTCAAATTGTTTGACTAAACCCATCAAGGTGGTGCCCCAGCATGGCTGCTGTCCAAATTTTTGGAACAAATAAAAGATAAAGATACATTCACAAGTATGCTACCATGATGAGGTCAGAATAAGACTAAAACTCATCCACAATTGTCCCTGCTCTTAATACACAATATTAATTATTTTTTCTCTCAAATATCAAATTTATTTTTAATTAGCTTTTTAATGCTCCTTGCATTAAATATATTAACACTAAAAAATTGTTTTTATGCAAAATTGAATCTCAGAATGATTTATTCTCTACACTATTCTATTCTTCTACACAAATCAGTTGTAATCTTGTAATTTACTAAGTAATTCTTCCAAGTATAGTGAAGTCTATTCTTCATTGATGAAATCAGAATAAGACTAAAACATGTCTTGAGATGTCACTTTTATGGCAGGCTGGCATTAAAAATAATATCAAACATTGACAAACATTGTTTTATTTTCCCCTCTCAATCTCAGTTTGCTTCTCTTTTTTTTAAGCTCTCTACATTAAATATGTCAAGCCAATGCTAACTTAATTATAGTGTTCTTTAGATTTGGGCAGCACAAATGGAGTAGGCCAAAGATTGGCAAAAAGTGGCATGTGACCTACAAGATGCTCACTGAGATGTTCTCAGCCAGCCTCAGACATTTCCTAAATATCTTTCAAATTTACTGTAGATGTGGGTCATTGAGTATCTGATAGCTTTTAGATAGTCTCTTGCACCACACATTGTTTTTTTTTACATAAGTATTGCCAGTGAGGGAAATGAGGGGTGGTGATAAGAGGGAATGTTTTTATATTTAACCTTTTAGCATTTAAACCAGCCATATCTGGCCTAAATATTCTCTCTGTCTTATCTTCATAAAGGCCAGATATGGCCTCTCACACCTACCCAACAATGTCATTCTAAAAATACACATTAATATCATTGAAATCTCAAAGCTATGAGATAATGTATGATTAATTCAAAACAATATTAAAAAATAAGTGTTACACTTGACTGACTAATATGAATGCTAAAGGATTAAGATATACTGAGCTGGCAAGAAAGTAACTTAAATTTTTTAGTGTGAAATAAAAATCACTTTTTTTTCATACAAAGAATGAACTTAAATCAATTATATATATTTTCCATTTTGTTCAATGACCTTTTGCCATCTTTCTGGCAACTTCATGATTCCACGCTCATAGAACTTCTGGTCCTTATCAGCCAAAAACTGAAGCATGTGCAATTTCAAGTAATCATCATTATTGAGAGTTTTACCATTCAAAGAATTTTGCAAACTTCAAAGTAAATGGTAATCTGATGGTGCAGGGTAAGGACTATAGGGTGGACATGACATCACTTCCCAACAAAGCCTCCAATAATTTTTCACAAGTTAGCAAAGACATGTGTGATCTAGTGTTGTTATGGTAAAACACAATTCCTTTATGATTTGCCAATTCTGGCCATTTTTCTTTAATTGCTTCCTCCAGTTTAATTAGTTGCTGACAGTAAAGATCTGAATTGATCATTTGGTTGCTTGGAAGCAGCTCAAAATATACAACACCTTTGTAATTCCACCAAATTGACAGCATCACCTTTTTTTTAAGTAATTCAGCTTTAGGTGTGGTTTGTGATGGTTCATTACTCTTGGAACATGATCGTTTTCGATTGATGTTACTGTGAACATTCCATTTTCCATCACCAGTGATGATTCGTTTCATAAAAAGGTCAATTTCATTGCATTTGAGATGCATATCGCAAATATTGTTAAGTGAATCTCTTTCAATTTATGTGGAACCCAAATATCATTTTAAATGATTTTCAATTGTTGTGCATGATACATTTAACCTCTCTGCAATCTCTCACACTGTCACATGACAATCAGATTTAACTATCGCTTTTATTTGGTCATCATCAACTTCAGTAGGTCGACCAGAACATTGGTTGTCTTTGAGTGAAAAATCTCCAGAACGGAATTTTTAAAACCATTTCTGACATATGCATTCTGTTAAGCAGTAAAACACAGTAAACTTCACGTATTTATTTGTGGCCTCAGCAGCTTTTTTGTCTTTATAGAAATAAAAAAGTAAAATACGGGGAAAATGTTCGTTTTTGCACTCCATGTTAAAATTGAAACTGAAGTAACAGCTGTAAACAAAATTGCATGCAATTTGCTTCTAAGGTAAGCTAAAAACAATGGCTATCAAATGTCAAAAGGAAAAAATCATAACATTGACAAAAGTCATTCAAAAACATCGTAACTATATCTATTTGTGAAAAAGGAAATTACTTTCTTGCCAACCCAATAATATATATGTAAAGCAAAAGTAAATATAAAAAAAAATTAAAAGTGGGCCATTAAAAAACCCCAGAAATTGCTGATCCGTAGAGCTACGATGAAAACATTCCAGTCATGACCATCTCCACATTTTAGAATAGTTAGAACAGTAACAAATATGAAATATAATGGAATAAACTGTAATCAATTTCAAATAAATCACCAAAGTAGTTTACAGAGACATGGAACAAATAAAACCTATAAAAAAAAACACAAGAAAGCATTTAGCACTAAAAGCCAATGTGAGAGTTTCTCTCAAGGTATCTACTGCAGTATAGTTTGTTCTAACAGAACATCCACATTTAAATGGAGATACATTTTGGTTGAAAATTTTGGCACAAGGACTCTAAGTTCAGAAATAATGAAAGGCAAAGTCGTCCTCAGCAGAATTTGAACTCAGAATGTAAAGACAGACAAAATGCCACTTAGCATTTTGTCGGGCTGGCTAATGATTCTGCCAGCTCACAACCTAAAAGTTGGGATAAATATTACCTCTCAGTGTTAATACTGGGTCTGTTGCTAATATATATCAAAATAAACACCTCCTATACAAATGTAACAGTAGTATCAACTAAATGACACAAAAAAAGAACGATAAATAATGCACAAATGTATAAAAAACAAATCTACTTCATTAAGTTTGTACCCAGGAAATGTTTAGGATTAAATAATTGGTTTCATATTACCCAACCAAGCCTGTCAGTTAAGTGCTGCTGAAGTTATTTTTGTCTAAATCATTCAGGGTCAACAACCATTACATTTTAACTGTCCTGTTATCCTTTCAACTAACCTACTTATTTATTTTCTTTACACATTTTATTCTACCTATTTCTATCTCTATCACCACCTCTAAAAACACAAAAAACAAAAAAAAATGTTCTTGGGCCCCAAGTGTGAGAACGTAGTTAAGTACTTTTAGAAATCAGATGATTCTGGGTTTGATTCTACCATGGTAGCATGGAGGGGGGGGGGGGGGAAATGTCTCCTGCCATAGCCTTGGGTCAATCAAACCATTATGAGTGAAAGAGATCTTCAACTATTGCTGACCAATAATGCTTTGTGAATGAATATGATAGGCTGTCTTGTTTGTTTGACAACTAGTGTTGCTTTGTGTACGCTCCCCATAAGTTAATGGTTTGACAAAAAGAAACCAATAGAATAAGTACCAAATTTAAAATAATTATTGGAGTCAATTTGATCAACTAAACTCTTCCATGCACTGCTCCAGCAGGGTTACAGTTCAATGATTGAAACAATATATATATATTGTTTTTTTTTCTATATACCATAAACAAGTGGTCAGTGTTACATATGTTCTGTGCTGTTGACTATAAATTGTGTTTTTAGCTTCGAGTTAGGTCAGTTCAATAAGAGTTTTGATCAAAGGTATTTTAGCCATAACCATCTCGATCCTTTTTTTATTTTTATTTTTTAGCGAATCGAAACTGAACCAAATTTGATGACTGGTACCCATGCCAGTTGAGCGCTAACAGCACCATCCGAGCGGGATCACTGCCAGAGCAGCAGTCTTGCTTCCATGCTGGTGGCACATAAAAAGCACCATTTTGAGTGCGATCATTTCCAGCTTCACCTTACTGGCACTTGTGCTGGTGGCATGTGAACAAAACATTGGACTGACTCCTGTGCAGGTGGCACATAAAAAACACCATTTGAGCGTGGCCGTTGCCAGTACTGCCGAACTGGCCCATGTGCCGGTGGCACGTAAAAAGCACCCACTACACTCTCGGAGTGGTTGGCATTAGGAAGGGCATCCAGCTGTAGAAACTCTGCCAGATCAGATTGGAGTCTGGTGTAGCCATCTGGTTCGTCAGACCCCAGTCAAATCATCCAACCCATGCTAGCATGGAAAGTGGACGTTAAATGATGATGATGATGATGATACACACAATTTGGGTTAGTTAAAATATGTTGGTGACATTAACCAACCTAAAATTTGCTTATGTGTAAACTGTTTGGCACTGATACAGCTGTAATATATATATATTTTAATTAATATTTAGCAGAAGTAACCGAATGACTCAAGGTCTGAGAGATTCATGCATTGGTACTTTCAGACCTTGAGTCACTCTATTACTCCTGCTAAATATTAATAAAAAATATACATATACTCATATATTTGAGTTCTATTTTTCATGTTTGCATCAACATACCTCTCTCTCTCTCTCTCTCTCTCTCTCTCTATATATATATATATATATATATATATATATATATATTATATATATATATATATATATATATATATATATATATATATATATATATATATATATATATATATATATTAATTATCGTTGTCATTGTCCTCACTATTGTCATCATTTAACATCCATTTTTCATGTTGACATGGATGGTTCTACAGGAACTGGCAAGTCAGAAGACTGCATCAGTCCCCACTGCCTGCTTTGGCATGGTTCCTATAACTGGATGCCCTTCCTCATGCCAACTACCACTTTACAGAGTGTACTGGGTGCTTTTTATATGGCATTAGCAGCAGTGAAGTCACAAGATAAGAGGTCCCGCATCTGAGGAGGAGAGTAGTATTGAGGAATAGAAAAAAAGGAATCTTGTATTAGAGGGGAAACATGGTTGCCTCAGGTGGAGAGAGGGGAGATAAATATATATATTATAGTGGTGGAGGAGGGTGCAGAGCATTTGGTTTTTATTTTATATTCTTAGTCAAATGTAGAAGGGCAGCACCCATGACACTTTTCAAAGCCTCAGAAAAGTGTGTGTGTGTGTGTGTGTGTGTGTGTGTGTATGTGTGTGTGTGTGTGTGTGTGTGTGTGTGTGTGTGTGTTATTCTCATACCAGCGACTTGGCTTTAATGCTTTCAAAAGTGCATAATTTGCCAAGGGTTGATAAAATAAGAGATAGACAAAGTACTAGGCGGGTGGTGGTGGGCATGTAATCCAATTTATGGCAGTGATGCATGGCTGTTGTCTAAAGAGTGAAACCAAAACAAAAAGAATTAAAGAACATAAACTATAACTGCTTTCTCCATAAAATGTTTAATACACACTGAAAATGCTTAACAATTAATAGATGATGCATAAAGATGATGAAAATATCAGTGAATCCTTTGGAAAATTAATTTGGGAAGAGACTGAAATTCAGATTAAAAATCAATTTGGATAAAGCTATTAAAATTCACAATTTCACTTTAGACTGAAAATGATTATTTTTAAAGCCTCAAAATACAAACAAATTTATTCAAAGACATTTATCAAGCTCTATTCTCTTTGTTCTTTACAAGTATTTTAATGAAACACAAATACAAATTTTTGTATTTGGTTTGCAAGATTCTTTATGGGAATTTGTCGTGTTGAAACAAATTGCAACGAAAGAACTTTGATGAATAAAAAAGAAAACAAATGATTGAAGTTAAACCAACAAGTTAAACAAACAATTGATTAGTTAGATAGATATTTAACCAATTTATTTATAATAAAGGAGTGGAAGTGAACCAGTGCATGTGTTATTAATATTGGCCTAATGACCCTCTACAGACACAACAAACCCAAGTTTTTCTTTTGAAAAAGAAGATATGTAATTCATTGGATTATTTTTTCTTTAATTCATCAATTAAAAAAAATATCTCATCTGGGTGAGATTAGATTTCAAGTGTGGCTGTGTGATAAGAAGTCTGCTTCTGGGCCATATGGTCTCAGGTTCAATCCCACTGCATGGCACTTTGGGCAAGAGTTTTCTACTATAGCCCTGAGCCAGCCAAAGCCTTGTGAGTGGATTTGGTAGCTGGAAACTGAAAGAAGCATGTTGTGTGTGTGTGAGTGTGTCCTTGTATTTTTCCCCTACCACTGCTTGACAACCAACGTTGGTTTGTTTACGTCCCTGTAACTTGATGGTTCAGCAGATCAGACCAATAGAATAAGTACCAGATTTTAAAAACCAGTACTGGGGTTGATTCATTCAACTAAAACCCTTCACAGCAGTACTCCAGCATGGCTGCAGTTCAATGACTGAAACAAGATAAAAATTATCTAATTCACTACCCTAAATAACTGTTCCCCAATCACCATCACCCTCTTTTCTGAGATTTTTCACAGAGAGGAAACAGAAAATACAGCATATGTGAGGGTATCTATTATGCTTAAGAATAAAAAACAAAAATGATTTCCAAAGCTAATTTTTGCACTATCTTTTTTGTTTAAATTATTATCCAAAACAAGCCATAAATTCTTTACCAAACTGCCTAAGTTTATTTGGAATTTAACTGATTCTTACCTTGGTAACTCTCTAGCCATTTGTTGTAATTCATTAAGAAAGAAATAGTGCTTTTTTTGTAGAAGCTCTTTTCTTTCAATTTCTGAAGCATATGTATCCTCCATGGCTGAATATCCAAGTATAAAACTACATTCCTTTGAATAACCTAAACAAATAATAATAATAATAATAATAATAATAATAATAATAAAACCAAGCAAAAGAACGGCAGACAGATAATCATAAATACTATAAAATAGTTGATTTTCGAGTTACACACACACATACTACTATGCAACACCCCTTCAAAAACATACAGAAATAAACTCATACTGTAAATACCAAATAAAATGAACAAAACGCACAACATGTGCCATAGAAGGTTGATACCCAACAGAAGAACACAATCAGTGCAACATAAACAACACAATATAAAAAACTAATACAACAGAAGACTCAAACAAAACATACTAATACAATATAATATCCCCAAAATGCAGCACACACCACCCAGCCAGCACGGAGGTGCAACAAATGATGCAATAGAAACTTGCTTGAAACTATCAGATATTGAAAAATCATAGTGGTGATGACGATGGTGATGACGATGGTGAGGAACATTACCTTACCTCAGTTTATGACAGACAAGAGTTTCCGAAGAACTCTGGTTGTAACAGCGAAAATGAAGCTTTAAGGGAAGGCCTCTCACTTGGCAGTGGATCAGTAAAGATACAGACTGACCACAGCTGTCATCCTAATACAGCATCAGCAAATAATAGAGTAAGGAGGAGGAAGTGGACCAGTGAAGAAAACAGGATAGTGATACAGTGCTACTTAGAAAGTGAACCTAGAAGAAGGGGCTATAGAAAATGGATGTTAACACTTTGGGTAGAGTAGGGAATGTTTAAAGTGACAGAGCAGAGATTAGTTGATCAAGCTAATGCTATTAGGAGAAGAAAGTGGATGACAGAATTGGAGGTAGAAGAGATCACAAGAGAACTGGAAAAGAAAGACTAGGCAGTGGGAAAGACAAACAACAACACAAGAACTTAAAGAAGAACTTAAAGAAGAACTTAAAAGAAAAAATAATAATAGTGCTACCAATAACGAAGTGCCAACTAGTATCAATGATTTAAGTGATTTAAGTAAGGAAGGTCAGAAGATTTTAGATGAGTTGGAGGAAGTAATGAGTAAAGAGGTAAGAAAAAGATTGCCAGCATTAAAAGGTATCAACAGAAGGAAGCTACAAGAAATGACTAGGAAAGTAGATTCTGTTATCAGTAGGACAGATACTAAAAATATAGGTGACACTAATTTACTGATCTATGCAAGAGGGGGAGTAATTACCAGAAAATCAGATATCTTACAGGGAAAGATTAAAAAAGAGCAAATGTGGAAAAGAAGACAAGAAAATAAAATGAAGCCTTTAAGACAAGATTTGAGTAGAATAGAAGCCTGGAAAACAAACAAGTTAGGAGCCACAAGATGCAAATCTTGCCTCAAGGAAAGATACTTAGTGAAAGAGAAAGGATTTGGGACAATAATAGAAGAGTTGAAACAGTGTAACATAGCAGTAGCAAGCAAGCTCCCAGATATCACAAAAGAATAGATCAGTATTAACAGAATAGATTATTTGAGACAGACTAGAGGAGATTTTATGACCAAATAAATAGTGGAAAACGAAGTACTGAAAATGAGAAACCTAATACAGAGGAAGCTAGAAAGTTCTGGAGTAATATTTGGGATAAACCAGCCAATCATAATGTAGATGCAGTATGGTTAGAGAAAGTGAGGAAAGAAGTAGTGAGTGAGAAGCAACCAGATCTAAGATTAACTAATGCATTAATGAGTAAAGTGTTAGGAAAAATGTCGAATCGGAAGGGCCTAGGACCAGATTTAGTTCAAGGGTACTGGCTAAAGGAATTCAGTAGTTTACATGGGGGGACTGAGGGAACAACTTCAGGATTGCCTTAATGGAGGAATAATACTAAATTGGATGACTAGAGGGAGGATAAGAGCAAGGGTAATACAGCCAGCAACTAGAGACCAATCACTTGCTTACCATTAGTGTGGAAGCTGTTAATAGGAATGCTTTCAGAAAGCATTTACAAGCACCTTGACAAGCAGAATTTACTACCAGAAGAACAGAAAGGTTGCAGGAGGCTAGAGGAACGCAAGATCTATTATATATAGACAAAGCAGTTGTAAATGAAGTAAAAAGAAAAATCTAACAATAGCATGGATAAGTGAATGTTTAAGTATATTCAGTATAGCAGACAACATAAGAGAATAAATTAGCTGCAGCATGAAGAAATGGAAATTAGATCTATACTCAGGTGACACACTCTTCGGGAAAGTTAATATCAAAAGAGAAATTTTCCTGGGGGACTTGTACCCTTTAAAATTTGCCTTATGTTTGATCCACCTCAGTTTAGTATTAAGGAAGGTAAATGCAGGGTGTCAGTTTAGAAATAGTAAGGGAAAAATTAACCATTTGCTCTACATGGATGATCTGAAGCTTTTTAGTAAGAATGAAAAAGAGAGATTCCCTAATACAGACTGTAAAACTCTTCAGGAAGGAGGAGAAATATGTTTGTGAGTTATTAACATCATACCCTGAAGGGATGAACAAAATGACAGGGGAATTTCATCATATTTACACAAAACTGATTAAATATTCTTCCTTTTTTTCTTTTTGCCAGTTGTAAACTTGAAAATTGAAGACTGATGATGTCATTCTGTCAATATTGTTCAAACCAATAAAATATCTATTGTAATTGCATCACACTCTTCTATTGTCTATTTATCTTTGTGAGGAGTTATAATAAACCTTTTAAAATAATAATAATAATAATAATAATAATAATAATAATAATAATAATAAAAACACACGCCAGAAAAGGTCACAGAAAACGAGAAAGCAACCATACTCTGGGATATGCCAATACACACAGATAGAGAAATTAAGGCAAATAGACCAGATATAGTTGTCAAAGATCATGAAGAAAAAAAATGCTTTCTAATTGATGTATCAATACCAGCAGATGACAACGTTTCTCTAAAAGAAATGGAAAAACTTTCAAAATACAAAGACCTGGAAATAGAGGTAACTCGAATGTGGAATCTAAAAACAGAAACAATTCCTATCATAGTAGGTGCCTTAGGTATAATAAAAAAATATTCAGACAAATACATAACAAAAACACCAGGACTTACAAATATATATAACATACAGAAAATTGCACTACTGGGCACTGCACACATCCTACGCAAAACACTTTCAATACTGTAACCATAAGAGCATCACAGCAAACCACAGCACATATCCAAGGCGCACAGAGCTGCGCTTGGTAGTGAAGTAAAAGCACGTTATAAAACTAAAACTACTGAACAATAATAATAATAATGGTTTCAAATTTTGCCACAAGGGCAATCGATTACATCAACCCCAGTGTCCAACTGGTACTTAAGTTATCGACCCTGAAAGGATGAAAGTCAAAGTCGAGCTCAGTGGAATTTGAACTCAGAACATAGCGGCAGACGAAATACCGCTAAGCATTTCACCTGGTGTGCTAATGATCCTGCCCGCTTGCCACTTTAATAATAATAATAATAAATGATGATGATGATGATGATATAATCACTCATGTCAATTTTGATGTATGTGTGTTTGAAGGAAAAGATTAAAAAAAGAAGGTTTAAAAATAAAAGAAACTGCAAAGCTTTTATTTGCAACGATGCATGAATACAATTTGAGTTCTGGGATGAATTTTGCTTTGAAGTCACAATGAGGACAAAGATGATTTTGATTTTATCTGCAGAACAGCTTTGTTGTTCTGCATGCACCTCAGATAGTCCTGCCTGAAAGCACTTCTATGCTTGTAGAGTGTCAGGTGAATCATGCTGAAACAACATGTCTGATACTCTGCTGAAGTTGTTTGGAGCTTCATCTGTTTTTACACAGACAGTATAAAGAGAAATTCGGTTCTCTGACACAAAATGTTGCAGTGAATCTCATTCACATTCTAGTGTACAGGAATGTGTTAAAAATGTACCACTTATTTTGATCTTGACAGCTTCATTTGATTATTCTGAATTAATTCCAGCTTAGTAAGCCTCTACACACATTAGCAAATGCCCTGTTTGCAATTTTCTCTATAAGAACAGAAGTTCCTGTCAAGCTTTGAATAATTTTGATGCCATCTATCACTGAGTAGGTAAAATCATACTAAAACATCATCATTTAATATTTGTTCTCCATGCTAGCATGGGACAGACAATTTGACAGGAGATGGCCACATATCGTCATCCTCATCATCCTTTAACATCCATTTCCTATGCTGGCATGGTATGGACGGTTTGACCAGAGCTGGTAAGCTGCACAAAGTTCCACTCTGATTTGGCTTGGTTTCTATGGCTGGATGCCCTTCCAAATGCCAACCACTTTACAGTGTGTGCTGCATGCTTTAATGTGCCATTGGCATGGGTGCTTCTACATGGCAGCAGCACAAGTGCTTTTTACAAGGCACCAGCACAAGACTCTTGCAGGCCAATCCTCTTCATCAGGGATGCAGCCTTCACATTTCTGCTGTGGATGATGGGTCTTTTTGATGACAGCAAGGTACTAGGTAATTTGATCCTTTGTTATCTTATCTGAAAGGTTTTGTATTTTGAGGTCATCCTTCAGTACTTCATCCTATGTCATCCTGGGTCTCCTTGTTCCACAAGTTACATCCACTTTGAGTGAATGGCACTTCTTTATAGAGCTGTCAGCATCCATCTGCATCACATGACCAAACCAGCATAGTCTTCTCTCTTGTACACTGCATCTAATTCCTCTTATGCTTAACTTCTATCTCAATACACTAACACTCTGTAGCAT
The DNA here is from genome assembly GCF_046866305.1 of Octopus bimaculoides. Taxonomy (NCBI): domain Eukaryota; kingdom Metazoa; phylum Mollusca; class Cephalopoda; order Octopoda; family Octopodidae; genus Octopus; species Octopus bimaculoides. The sequence goes on from NC_142928.1 coordinate 106,728,716, forward strand.
GTGTACACATACAGTACACATCCAGCAGACCATATTATATTCATAAATATATATGTATATATGTATATATATATATATATATATATATATATATATATATATATATATACACACACAGATATCCTGTATATATACAGGTAGTGTGTGTTACACTCTCCTTGTCTTGACATGGCGTGATAATTGTAAACGAATGTCTCCATCATGCAAGCACTCCTTCATTTCCAATCTTTCATGAAAACGTGTCATATCACAGGGAAATATTACCTTACTTGGAAACAACTGCCAGATGGCGACAGGGAGAGCATACAACCATAGAAAATTTGCCTTAACAAAATTCCGTCTGACCCATGCAAGCATGGAAAAGTGGATGTTAAAACAATGTTGATGATGGTATGTAGACTTTTTAGTTTTATTACCATTAATACTTATATAAATTAGAAATTCTATGATGACAAAAATAAATAAATAATATACAAAATTCTCAATTGTAAAAGTTATAAATCATAAAAAACAACAGGAAATATTTGCTGGCTTGAATGAAAGAAAGAAGAATTTGATAGTTAAATGATGTAATGATTTGACAAAAACAGACATGAAAATAATGTTGAAGAGTTTATTTGTGGCTATATCCATACTGAAAGAATAAAACTGTTAATTAAGAAATATAGCCAACAGTTTTGATGCATCAGGTCAAAAACACAATAGCAACAAAAAAGCCAAAAATAATAATAATTGTCATTATATCAAATTTTGTACAGTTATAAAGATATTATGTAAAGGCAAATATAATTGATGGAATAAAAACTAGGGTGATCTATGAAGATTGACAACTAAATTTATAGAAAGCTAGTTGCTCAAATAATATATCTGAATAGCTTGTAAAATACTTAGAGTTGATAACATTTAATGTTGGCAATTAAAATGAGGTAAAAGTTGCATTTGGTATAATTGCACAAGATGCTTGATTAAGTGCCATTTTGGGGGGCAACCCAAACCATCTTATCAATGATTGTGGAATCAGATATTAAGGTCACTTGATATTCATGCTGATTTAATCACATGATCTGTTGAGTCTGATCATATGAACAACATTTTCTAGGAGGAAAAAAAAAACAAAATGATGAAATGTTTTTCTTCAGCAAGTTATTTTTTTTAAGGATAAAATCTAACTGGAACAACTATGCATGGATATAGTTGCCGTATGTCAATTTAAGGTTCAATAGGAGAAGAATCAGGTAATGATATAAGACTTGTAGAAGACTAGTAGGATGTCTAATAATAAAATATGGGACTGGTTGGTGGCTGAAGGTCAAAAGGTTTACATTCTGAGCACAAGTTTTCCAAATTTCTTGCTAGCTCAAGCTACATGTTTATTTTGAATTTAGTAATGATACATATACAAACATATACAACATACACAACATATACAAACATACAGACCATCAAAGGTGCCTCTATGTGGCCACTCAAGCTACAGGAAATAAATCATACTCTACCATCTTAAACAAAGAAAAGATATAATAGATAATACAGACTTAGATGTACTCCAAAAATATAGGGTGATCACCAGTGAAATATCTTTAATCACAAGTCTTTTAATCAGATTTGATCTAGGGATGAATGACAACAGACACAACCATTCTATATAGTTTAAGATTTGAATCCTTTTCATAGCATGATTGCCAAAGTAGTGGCATTTTTGAAAACCAATCTAGATGCATATCTTAAACTGGACAACTTTGTAGGAGTAACGTGATTAATAACAACATTGGAGTGATTTGACCATGACACATCAGTAAGAGCAATAAAACATAAGCAAGCAAAGATATCGATGTGTTTTCTATCTTCTATAATTTTAAGAAATTAAATAATAATTTCCCAGAATTTCCTTTTTCTATTGTTTTTCATTCAATATTCATACTAAGCTCACTCTGATAAGATTCTCAATTATTTACATTATTTACAACTGACGGATATTTGTCCTCATCTTGTTTGTTGTTAACACAATGTTTCGGCTGATATACCTTCCAGCCTTCATCAGGTGTCTTGGGGAAATTTTTCCTCAAGACACCTGATGAAGGCTAGAGGGTATATCAGCCAAAACGTGTTAACAACAAACAAGATGAGGACAAATATCTGTCAATTTTAAATAATGTTGATAATTCCACATCTCTTAAATATAGAATTGCAAGATTCTCAATATTTTGAAACAATGATACAACTATTATAGAAGACAAGAAGCAGTTAGCCAGAGTACCACAAGCATGGAGAAAAGACACAAAGCAGGAGAGGTCAAGTGACAACAGAATACCAGACCTCTATATCTTACAGATGAGTGGGCATGTCTTCAGGATAGATCAGACAAATCAGCATTGAAGAGGATGAAAAACAATAGTGTAACAAAAAAATCAAATTGTAACAGACAGTCAGCCAGTCAGTATGATGGCTGGAGCATACAATGTACATCATGCAAAGAAGGTAAAGTTTAATATTTTTTTACCTTACATTGGGGTTAAATTTTAAGGTCAGTATAATAAAACTCAAACTGACAAGACTGATTCCCAAACAAGCTGGTACAGTGATAAATGCCTACTGGTAGCATGTCTCATTATAGCACTATGCCTGACAGAGCTAAAAGCACTTTTCTGCATCTCACTTCATAATTACTTTTGGTAACAAATTCTGGTGAATTAATTTGTATGTTGTATGGATGGTAGCCTCACAACATAATGGAGCACCAATTCCTGATTATGTGGAAAGCAAAAATTAGGAGTGGCTAAATGACAGTAAATGTTTCCAATAGTAAATTGGAAGATATCCTTGTTGGAAGGTGGCGAGCTGGCAGAAACGTTAGCACGCCAGGCGAAATACTTAGCAGTATTTCACCTGTCTTTATGTTCTGAGTTCAAATTCTGCCGAGGTCAACTTTGCCTTTTATCCTTTCAGGGTCAATAAATTAAGTACAAGTTGTGTACTTGGGTCAATCAAATCGACTGCCCCCCCCCACACACACTCCCCCAAAATTTTGGGCCTTGTGCCTAGAGTAGAAAAGATATCCTTGTTAGTTTTGGTTAAGGTTGGGCGAAAATGAATTTGTTGAGATCTGGGAGAATGCCTTTAAAGATGGTATTAATAAATGTAGTGACAAATGAAATTGGTTGTCATTTTACTCCATACTGAAAAATAGGCTTTGATATACTGGAGGTGCAAACTGTTAGCACAGGATCAAGAACTATCTACAAATGAAAGAATTGTATCACAAACTTTCTTGACACTGACTGATGAAATCTGCATGACAGAAATTAATTCAGTATTAGGCAAGGGAAGACTGGAGAAGCTGAAAGTTATTCCAAAGAGTGCCTGTCTGCGGGACAGAAAAGAAAAAAAACAGTACTGGAACTTTCATACCAAATTCCTGTAGTCTACCAGTGATGGTTAATTTGATACTTATGTCCTTGATATCAGAAGGCATGGCTGCAGGAGCGGTAGTAGTTGAATTGTTGAAGGTTATTCATTGAAAATTTGGATTTGAATTATGTTTGTCATAGATAACGTATTATTGAATTTGTCTTGTAGAACCTGAAAATAGGAAAAGGATAAATAGCTAAAATGCCCCAGAGTTGATAGCATCATCGAAAGCCTTGACAAATAAGTTGGCTAAAAATTCAAAAGAGGAAGAGCCAGCTTGAATTTTTTGGAGGACCGTCTGGAGTTCCGTTTTGCTTTGAACAATAAACGAGAAAGTTGTCTGCCAGTAGACTGTCCTCAGAAGCAGAATAAATGTTAAGATAACTCAAAATTGAGCCTATCTTTATTTTTTTAGTCAAAGGTATTAATAGAGCAAGGGAAAACCCCCGGCAGTTACAATATTCATAACCTCCCTTAGTAAAAGTTTTAGATAAAACAGTTATAAAGTTTATTACAATAACAGATCCTTGCACAGAGTTTCACAGTTTTCACTGATATGGAAGTGAATTTTGGAAATGCTAAGGGGACAGGGAACTAGCAAACTGTTAATCTTTATCTCGTTTGACACTTTCGCACTAAAGGGAAACAACAGCGTCTGTGTTGTGATAATCAACTTCCACAAACAATTTTAAAGAATTATTCAATTGCCTATACAGTTCTACTTTTTGAAAGAATACGGTGTTTTGTGTTTAGGATTAATAAAAATAGCACGGCTTGGCTTTCAAAATAGCTTGGTTTGGGAAACAAAGCAAATTTCGGGAAGACGGGGGAATTAGTCAACGATTTATCGAGAACAATATTTGCAGTCGTTAAGGGACTTCAATGCAGCAGGTTTCGGAAACTATAATTTAGGGTTCTTTTTTACTTCACATTTTTTTTTTGTTAAACTTCAGCATCTGGAAAAACGTTATAATTCTGTTATAAAGTATGGTTAAAAGGATAAAGGAAGCAACATTTTTTAATTTTATTTTTTCACTGAATTGGAACCTTAAAACATTTTTATTAGCTGTTCATGCGAAGGGCATCAGTAATTGTATTTATTTGATCTTAGTGTGACACGAAGTTAAAATCTTTGAGAAACACAACCTTAGATTTTGGTTTAAACTTTAAATATAGATTTTGTTGTATATCAGAAATTTAAAACAGTAATAATATTTTAGATATCTCTTTTAAGGATAGCTATTTTGTATAATGGAAACACATTTTTCAATTTCCCGAATGTATAAACTATCTCCTTGCTCTTGTGCTTTAAAAAATGTTTATAACTAAAACTTAAGATGTGCTGTCATAACGAAAACAAAACAAAACACTTTAGTGAAGAAATGCTAAAGAACAAAATCTATTTGTATATGAAAACATTTGATTTTGATTAAGCCTTGATTTCTTTTCTAATCCATTTATATTAAATGTATTCTAGGGAGAAACTTTTTTCACAAGAATATATTTAAATACCTACCAAAATAGGTGATCAAAATGTTTGGATTTAATATTTCACCTTCGTTAACGAAGGTATGGCATAGAAGTCACTTCCGTTTCCGGTAATACTGTCAAAAACAAAAACCAATGTTTTTAATTTCTAAAGTAAACATTCGGATGGTTATTAAAATGGTTGTCTGATTCTTAAGTACCTAAAACACTGCTGGAATATTCCTTGCTTTACTTTCATTCTCTCATTCAGTACTTTGCAAAACCCATTTGCGTGTGTGTCTGTCTTTTTTTTATTTAGAGAGAGTGTTATAATTATTTATTTGCGGGTGAGTGTTCTACAAACGTCTGTTTGTGTTTCTTTTATGTCTGTTTGGTGTAAGAGAACATTGAATATCTTTGATATTGAAGCCTACTCACATACACACGATATTTTAAATCATTATAAGAATATTCATTTATCCTTGTACTGGTTCTCTCTGCGAGGGATCGCCGGCATAACTACAATTTGTTGCTCCTCCGCCCCACCGATATTTTAAAATTCAATTTTACAGGGATATGTTTTCGAAGATACAGATTACAGTTTCGTTGATAACGCTGAATGTATAGTTTACTTAATGTTGATGATCCAACAGAAATCTGGAAAAAGAAATTTATGATGTAATGAGAGAGTTAACGGAAAATAGTGGTAACAAAGTTCAGGGTGAAAGTGAAAAACTACACAAAATTCACCTTTCTGTTCATTTTTTCCTAAGTTTATCAGCATAATAATAATTTACATCTTAAAAAATGTGTTTCCGAAAGATTTAAATTTAAAAGATATACTTTTTTGACGATATTAGAGGAAACGAAGTTATGGGCACCAAACTGTTGTTAAACCACTATTGTAAAGCATAACTTCAGTGCCAGGTAAAATATATAAATAATTAAAATAGTTGAAGCCTAGGAAATTAGTGATGCTCTGTATCGACAAATACTAAGAACGAAACGTTAACAAAAGACGGTAAATTTAGTAAATGTTTCGGGCAGTTATAAACTATTTTTACGTTAGAAATAAATAAATATATAAAATGAAGTCAGGTTTCTGTCACAGCAACTTATACTCTCATCAAATTTCTTCAACTAAATAAAATGTTATTATATAAACGAAATAATATTCCATTTTTATGACCTAAACTACAAATATTATATTGGCGGTGGGGAGGGGCACAATGAGGAATATTTACTGCATTTTTGACTTTGAGAAAAGGTATACTTTTTACGAATGTTCACTACCTTACTATATTAGCTAAGTAAACAACCTTCTCTAAAAGTATTAAAAACACTATAACATATACAGAACACTATTTCAGAAAATTATCTCCTTTCTCTTTGAGACAAATTTAGCAAGAGCAAAATGACTAAGACAAGGTAAGATAAATTTGCCTCTTCAATTCCCCATTACATTTGAACAAAAAACTCATACACATCAATATACATCTTTAGGCACCAGAAAGATAGAGATGCGACAAAAGTTTAAAATATGTAGGACAAATGAAAGAGGGTTGTGGAAAAATGACACATGATATGAAATTAACAAAACTCGACTAAATCTAAAGACTCAACATAAGATTTTCTCTATAACTTCATGATCTGCTGAAGTGGCTCTTCCCATACCATGCAGTTAAAGAGAAGAAATTATTGAAAATTAGTCATTATTCATTTGGATGTATTTTAGACATAATTTTTGGAAAATTGAAAATTATCAAATTAAACATTAGTGTGGGGAAAAAATTGACTTGCAATCCAACAGAGAAAAGAATTTTGATTGTTGAACACCAAAAATTATCCAGATATTTTATTAACAACCTCAATTGCAATCCAGTCAAAATTGAGGAAAAATTTCTTGAAAAAAAGTACTTGTCACCTGTTTCAAACTCTTTCAATTTCCAACAACAACAGCTATGCTGACCAATTTTTATTCCTAAAGATGATGCAACAGTACAAAATGATGATGCAATACATGCAATGTAATGATTTCAAACAGGGAGGGAGAAAATGAAAAATCAGAAATTACTAATTTTGCTCTACTTACCAATTTTACCCATCCAATCCCTACTCATAGCTCTTAAGATATTTGCAGTGTTTGAAAATTCTGTAACAGGACAGTCACCTGAGAGGTCATGGACAGGAAGTCAGAAATGCTATTGACAACAAGGAAGCACAATCATCAGTAAAGATGGGACAATCATGTATGTATGTATGGATGGATGAATGGATTAAGAAAGAGTGAGATATTTAAAAAAAAAATCACTGAGTTTAATTACTTGGGGACACTATGTGCATTAAAAATAATAGTTAGGTTAGCATTAGCATATTTAATGAGAACACTTCAGCATACTGCAACTGGCTTATCTCTACTGGTTATAGACCTATATGTCCACATCAGTAGAAGTTGGATTTAATGGGACCCCTGGACCAATAGGTTTTGGAGGCCCTGACAAGTTTGCTAATTCAAAACATAAGATAATAAAGAGGGGCTCTATTAAATCTAGGGGCTGCAAAACTGAAAAGGGTTGTAGTGGTGATTTGAAATTGAAATGCTAAGTAACTGGTCAAATATCAAGACTGTTTCACATGCTCAGTCTATTAAGCAACCAATCAGCATGAAACCATTGCATGATTCAATCTTCTGCTTGTATCCAACAAAATGTTGCTTCTGGTGTCAACACTCTTTGCAGAGCATTGAGATCAGCCCATCTCATTCACATGTCTCACCTCTTACCAGGTAGAATGTTGAGACAGCTGCGCATTGTGTCTCCATGCTTACCACTGTCAAACAGTTAAGACAGTTAAACTCTATGTGTTGTCAGTTACTTTAACGTGCAGCCCAAGAGACATATTTTCATTCAACTCAACCAGTCGTCATCTCAGACCAGTCAACAAAAATCCACTTGCAACAGGGTCCTGATAGATTCAAAGTGTCTCCATAAATTTCATGGCTTTTTAAATTTAAAATGGCCCAATAAATCAAAAGAGTGCTCAATAATTTTAAAAGAACTCTATTGGATTAAAAACAATTTAAACAAGTTAAAAAAATACAAGTTATTTGATTTCTGTAAATGTATTTTTTATAATTTTTAACTCCAAGCTTCTCTGAGTTAAAGGGGCTCCTGGGACAATGCCCATATTGACCCACACATAAATCCAGCCCTAGGCACTCCTTAAGTCAGGGAATTAATCTTGGCTATCAGTAATGAGACAGAACTTGAACATAGAATAACCACTAAATAGCCCCTGTAACATTAAACCTCAGCTGAAATATCTTGGTGTGGCTGTGTAGTAAGAAGTATGCTTCCCAATCACATGGTTCTAGGTTCAGTCCTTCAGTATGGTATTTTGGGCAAGTGTCTTCAATAGTAGTCCCAGGCCCACAAAAGCCTTCTGAGTGAATTTGGATGGAAACTGAAAGAAGGCTGCCATATGTTGTGTGTATATACCCCACCACAGCTTGGCATCAGGTGTTGATTAGTTTGTGTCCTATAACTTAGCAGTTTGGCATGGCTGTAGCTCAGTGACTGAAACAAGAACAAGGTAAATAGCGTTGAACTATAGTAGTACTTTATTTACATTTTAGCAGCATAATATATGTGCAAAGAAATAAGTTTGGTACTCCTGAACTACTTTTGCTAATTTCATTTTGTTTTTAAATTTTTATTTCAATACATACATACATGGTTGAGCACATCCTCTTCCTCAACTGCTTTTTGTTTGCAGGAGATTTTTACCATCAGATCTCAGGAATGGCCATGGGAATGAGAATGGGTTCCAACTATGCAAACCTATTCATTGATGGCTATGTTGAGACCCAAATATTCTCACAGTTCAATGTCCTACTCCTGAGCTATATGGTCATTATATCGATACAACCTCACTCTCCCATGAACATCTTGACTCCTTTCTTTCCTTCGTCCAGTCCTTTCATCCTACCTTTGAATTCTCCTGCACTGTCTCCAACTCCTCCATTGAATTTCTTGACATTTCTGTTAGCATCCACCACTCTGCTCTTACCACCTCCATCAACTACAAACACACAGACTCCTATCTCAACCTTTCCTCCTCCCACCATATCCACATCTGCACCCTCTTTCTCTATCTACACCAGCTCTGCAGTGCCGACCATGACTTTGAAACCCAGTCTCAACTCACTTTCAGTCTCAGTCTCAATTCACTTCATTCTACATGGATATACCCTCACCATTATCCAAACTGCCCTTGCCCATGCACGATCCACTGACTGTTCCTCTGCTCTCTCTCCCTTAAACCCACCCCACCCTTACCCACTTCCCTCTTCCCCTCACTTACCATTCTTCCATCCTACCCCTCCAACAGACCATTATCAAGCCTTCTGTTAGCTCCTATCCAACACCTCCCCCTCCGACATCTTCCCAAATCCACTCCTTTTAAGTGCAGGCATGGCTGTGTGACAAGAAGCTTATTACCTAACCACATGGTCCTGGATTCAATCCCTGAGTAAGATGGTACTGTAGACAAGTGTCTTCTATTATAGCCCCAGGCCAACCAAAGCCTTGTGAGAAACTGAAAGAAACCTGTTGTATACATATGTTATGTATGTAACTATGTGTGTTTGTGTTAACCCCTACTGCCACTTGATGTTGGTTGGTTTATGCCCTATAACTTAGCAGTTCTAACAAGAGATTGACAGAATAGGTACTTGACTTCAAAAAAATAAACAGTGGGGTCATTTTGTTTGATTAAACACTTATCCGAGCATGGTCGCAGTCCAATAACTGAAGCAAGTAAAAGATAAAAGACCCACAAAACTGGTCACAGGCCCGATTATGTAGTTAAGAAGTTTGCTTTAGATGATTTGGGGTTCATTGTCCACTGCCTTGGACATGAATTTTCTATCATAGACTTATTCAATGCTTGGTGTGTGAAAACTGGTAAAAAGAAACGGTACAGAATCCTGTTATCAGTGTTATTTTCCACCATCATGGTTTTTACATAAGCTTTTTCCATACTTATATGGATTGCACAAGATTTCTTGAGGTATTAAATGACCAGATGCTCACCCTGACAATAACTCTTGTCATAACATCTTGGCATGTTGAACTGCTAAGTTGGTGGTCTTTTTGTTTATGAAGGACATAAATAATGTTACCACTGCTCGGGTGATATCAATGTAATAACACACACACACACACACTCAATTTCTAAATTTCGTAAGTTATCAGTCGACATTAATGCTACTGTAGAAAACATCTGCCCAAGGTGTTACATCAGAGGATTAAATCCAAAACCATGTGGCTGCAAAACAAAGTTCTGTGTCATGTATATGATGAACTTCTGCACTTTTCCAATTATACATATACATGTGACATTCTATTGTAACAGAACTGATGGTGTATAAAGAAATTGTAACAAAATAGCTATACAACTGTTATAATGAGATCACTGAAAACAATGTAAAGACACACTGTTCTTTGAGCATGCTCTAAACATATGCAGAAGAGGATGAAGAAGTAGAAAAAGATAGAAAATAAAGGGCAAAATAAGTATAACTGAATGGCGTAAGAAAAGAACAAAAGAAAAATCTTGATGTAATTTGGTTAGGGCTTGGGTAGTGAGTTCTTTTCATCCTATCATAAAAACTCATTTTGATGTCATTGGCTGGCCGCCCACACTTTTTTCTGCAAAATAGGGGTAGTTTATCCTGTTCAGGCTATATTATTAGCATTATCCTGCGTTAGAGAATTTAAAATCGCTTCTTTAACTTTCTAAGACATCTCAACGCTTCTAAAAGCAAACTTCGTTTGTTTGTTTACGTTTATTGTAATTTGAATTTATATATATATATATATATACACACACACATACTGGGTGGTGCAAAAGTAGGTATACAGTTATGAAAAACATGTAGAATACTCATTTACTTTTATAAAAAAAAATTGAAAGTTACAATAAAAGTATCATTATAGTTATATGATAAATGTATTATTATGATTAATGACACTGAAAATATCAAAAATGAGGCTAACTAATTTATGTGGTAATAATTTTAATGAATTAGGTATTATAACATTGATGTGATTCCTACTGTATACCTACTTTTGCACACTCCCCTATATATATATATATATATATATATATATATATATATATATATATATATATATATATATATATATACATATATATATATATATATAAATATAAATATATATATATATATATATATAATCTGAAATGTATGGTCTTACCAATCGGTTTCACATAAAGAATACAATGGAGTGTTAGGTAACAAACTGATTATATAACTCTATACTCACCAGAGTTAGCCAATATGGAAGGAAATATGGTGACTGCTCTCTATTGTCGGAGGTGGATTAGCATAACTGGTCAGTAGTTGTTGTGGAAAAGGTGGTGGAACGAAAAAGGGGCCTGGGGATTAGTTTAGGAGATATGTCCCTTGGTTGGGTATGCTGTGAAGCCAACAGGAGATATCTTGAAGTGGGGAAAGTGTGTATTATTAATGTGGTGTTCTTGTGGGGATGGGGTGTGTGGCATGTGTAGCGGTGTCATATGTATAATTTTTTCTGGCGGTGCAGGTATATATAGCCGTGTTCATTGGTCTGTTTTCTGTCTGTAAAGGATAAAGTTGGGGGTGTGGGGGTGGTATGTTAGTGTGCGGTATGTAATGTATATGCATGTCAGATCTGCGTATATGTGGGGGTACAATTTGTGTGAAGGGGTATGTGTTGGTGGGGAGACAGTTTATTTTGTGGGGTATCCGCCTTATAGAGGTGTGTGCATGTGTGTACGAGTGCCTTGGCATGTGCTTTGGTCAAACTCCTTTTGCCAGGCTCAAGGTCATTGGTGGAAGGTCGTTTGCAGAAGGCTGAGGTAGGAGACCTGTGGCTGTAGACATGATGGGGTATGCAGGTATGATAGAATGTACTTCCTTTCATGTGGGCAAGGATTAAACACCTCATTCCTGCTATTCAGGTAAACATCCGGGCATTGGGTACCTTTTAAAATCGCTCTCTTCTCAGCCAGGCATAATCTGCATTTCCTGCTGCTATTGAAGTATGGTTTGCCTCTTTCTAGGATCTTCCACTTTATGCTGTACTCTGTGGTGCTTTCTTTCATAGTCTAGACATGCTTGGCTAGGGTTGTGGTGTTACATCTCTCTGGGATGTCGAATGAGAACTTGTTATTAAAGCAGATTCTGAAGGGGCCCTCCATTGCCCCCACATAGTTCCACACATTCGGTTGTGCATTGGGTCCTGTTGCTATTACTTCTGCCTTGTAAACAACTGTTTCCATATTGCAGTGGCCATTTAGTGGACAAGTTATGTTACCCTTGCATGAGCATCCTTGGGTCTGGGTCTACCTACTAAAATCTTTTTTACCCTAGGTGCACAACTAAAGGATAATCTCAGGGTATGTCTATTAAATATTTTATTGAATCTATTGGTTTGGCGAAAGTGTCTATCAAATAAAGTAAGGAAGATCTTATCTACTCTGGTCTTAATGTTTAAAGAGAATGGCAGTGTGAACCACAGTACTTTCCAGTGGCACTTTCTCTTGGCAGGGCTAGGGTCTGGCACGTAACTAATATTATCCTTGAAACCACTGGCAGCGAGAGCCCAGTTGTTGTACAGGGCAGCAGCATCAAAGATCAAGACATATATATAAAAACATTATCGATTGCACTTACACAATGTATGTCATCATCATCATTTAATGTCTGCTTTCCATGCTGGCATGGGTTGGACGGCTTGACTGAGGACTGGTGAGCCAGAAGGCTGCACCAGGCTCAATCTGATCTGGTAAAGTTTCTACAGCTGAATGCCCATCCTAACACCAATCACTCCAAGAATGTAGTGGGTGCTTTTATGTGCAACTGGCATGAGGGCCAATCAGGCGGTTCTGACAACAACCACACTCAAAAGGTGTTTTTTATGTGCTACCTGCACAGGACCTAGTCTGGTGGTATTGGCAATGACCACACTCAAATGTTGTTTTTCACATGCCACTGGCACATGTGCTGGTAAGGTGATGCTGGCAATGATCACGCTTGGATGGTGCTTTTTATGTGCCACTAGCACAGAAGTCAATTCGTGGCCCTGGCAACGACCATGCTCAGACGTGCTTTTAACGTTCTACTGGTATGAGTGGCAATCAAGTGGTACTGTCATTGGCCACGTCAGCGATTTTGATTTGATTTCACTTGCCTCGATAGGTCTTTGCAAGCAAAGTCTATTGTCCAATGAATGAGGGGTACTCATAAGTGGGCTGGTTACACCCACTGGCATAGGCCATGGGCTATGGTCTTACTTGGCTTGTCGGGTCTTCTCAAGCACAGCATATCTCCAAAGGTCTCGGTCACTAGTCATTGCCACGGTAAGGCCCATTGCTTGAAGGTCGTGCTTCACCACCTCATCCCAGGTCTTCCCATGTCTACCTCATCCTCAACTGCTAGGGTGTGACACTTTTTCACACAGCTGTCCTCATTCATTCGCAGTACATGACCATACCAGTGCAGTCGTCTCTCTTGAACACCACATCTGATGTTTCTTAAATCCAACTTTTCTCTCAGGGTACTTACACTCTGTCGTGTGTGCACTTTGACATTACACATCCAGCAGAGCATACTGGCTTCATTCCTTGAAAACTTACGCATGTCCTCAGCAGTCATGGCCCATGTTTCACTGCCGTGTAGCATGGCTATTTGTACACATACGTCATACAGTCTATCTTTTACTCTGAGCGAGAGTCCCTTTGACACCAGCAGAGGTAGGAGCTCTCTGAACTTTGCCCAGGCTATTATTATTCTGGCAGCTACACTTTCAGAGTATCCACCCCTGCTACTGATTTGGTCCCCTAGGTAACGGAAGCTATCAACTACTTCTAGTTTTTCTCCCTGAAATGTGACAGAAGCTGTTCTCTGCACATTTTCAGTGTTTATAGCACCTGAGCATTTGCCACATACAGTCTGCCTTTTACTCTGAGCAAGAGGCCCTTTGTCATCAGCATAGGTAAGAGCTCTCTGAACTTTGCCCAGGCTATTCTTATTCTGGCAGCTACATTTTCAGCACACCCTCCTCCACTACTAACATATATATATATACATACATATCCATCTATCTATCTATCTATGGCACATAAAAGACACCATTTCGAACGTGGCCGTTGCCAGTATCGCCTGACTGGCCTTCGTGCAGGTGACACGTAAAAGCACCTACTACACTCTCTTAGTGGTTGGCGTTAGGAAGGGCATCCAGCTGTAGAAACTTTGCCAAATTTAGATTGGAGCCTGGTGTTGCCATCCGGTTTCACCAGTCCTCAGTCAAGTCGTCCAACCCATGCTAGCATGGAAAGCGGACGTTAAACGATGATGATGATGATGATATATATATATATATATATATGTATGTATGTAAACAGAGTTAGTGGTTATAGTAACTGACTAAGTGATAAAAATATCCGTATATACTATCAGTATCCGTTACCTGTATTATCCCCGGGCAATGGTGTGCAGGCACACCATACACGTAGAGTACAGATAACAACAGGATGAACAAGAGTTTATCAGGAACCAATGCAAATAATTAGAATATGAAGAAAGCCACAGATTAACCATCACATCAGTTGGACCACATTTATAGCTTATTTTTTAAGACAAAGCATGACATAACAAAATAGATGACGTAACATATCTTAAGCCATTACTGATCAGATTGCCAAAATACAGTCTATATATAAATGCGAAAATAAAATTCTTCATCTTCATAGGACATTTGAATTATGGCAATGGATTCTCATCAGAGTCAAGAACAAAACCATATAATATAAGCAAAAGGAAGAAGGAAAAGGAAAGAAAACATAGCTTAGATAAGTAGTCTGGAAGCCCAATATGTTAAGAGTAAATAATCATTTCCCATCAGGGCTACAGAGTCTGTAGGTAAATGCAAAAACATCCAATTCGTATAAATGAACAAGGAAAGGTTCTGTTTTTATCATTTTGATTTTGTCTCGACTAGTTCAATAAATGAACGAAAGTGCTAATAAAGAATTATCCAAAATTCTGACTGCCTCCTTTTTCTCAATTATATATATATATATATATATATATATATATATATATATATGATGTTGGTAGTGTGTGTGTCTGTGTATTTCCACACACATACAGATATACTATGATACATGTTACTATTCACCCACACCTTCCTCTCTTCTTAAATTAAGCTCAACCTATCTATAGAATAGAATTTTCACCTGGTTTCTAACCCTCAGCCTTCCTCCTGTGCCTTTCCCATTTTTGTTTACTATACATACCTTGACTATTTCTCTTTTCTTCTCCCTCTCTTTTCTTCTGATGAAAACTAATGTCTAACATGTGAAGTCATGCTCTTTTTCCATTGAAATCATTAAATGAATACCATTTTCTGTCAAAATCTTTTGTGTTGTCTTTTTAAAAATTTATTGTCTTTACACACACACACTGTGTGTGTGTGTGCATGCATTTATATATGCAGTGTTTATATTTTTTAATACATTATTATTATTATCATTATTATCATCATCATCATTATTATTGTTATTATCATTATTATTATTATCATCATCATCATTATTATTACTATTATTATTATTATTATTATTATTATTATTATTATTATTATTATTATTGTTATTGTTATTATTATCATCATCATCATTATTATTATTAAGGTGGTGAGCTGGAAGAATCGTCAGCACACCAGACAAAATGCATTCACCAGTTTTTATGCATTCTGAGTTCATATTCCACAGAGGTTGATTCTACCTTTCATCTTTTTTGGGTCAATAAAACAAGTACCAGTCAAGCACTGGAGTCAATGTAATTGACTTACCCCTCCTCATGAATATCATGCATTGTGCTTATTATTATTAGTATTATTATTATTGTTATTATTGTTGTTGTTATTATTATAATTGTTCAGTAGTTTTATTTTTATAACGTGCTTTCACTTCACTACCGAGTGCAGCTCTGTGTGCCTTGGGTATGTGCTGTGGTTTGCTGTGATGCTCTTATGGTTACTGTATTGAAAGTGTTTTGCGTAGGATGTGTGCAGTGCCCAGTGGTGCAATTTTCTGTATATGTTATATACTATTATTATTATTATTATTATTATTATTCAGTAGTTTTATTTTTATAACGTGCTTTCACTTCACTACCGAGCGCAGCTCTGTGCGCCTTGGGTATGTGCTGTGGTTTGCTGTGGTGCTCTTATGTTTACTGTATTGAAAGTGTTTTGCGTAGAATGTGTGCAGTACCCAGTAGTGCAATTTTCTGTATGTTATATATATTTGTAAGTCCTGGTGTTTTTGTTATGTATTTGTCTGAATATTTTTTTATTATACCTAAGGCACCTACTATGATAGGAATTGTTTCTGTTTTTAGATTCCACATTCGAGTTATCTCTATTTCCAGGTCTTTGTATTTTGAAAGTTTTTCCATTTCTTTTAGAGAAACGTTGTCATCTGCTGGTATTGAAACATCAATTAGAAGGCATTTTTTTCCTTCATGATCTTTGACAACTATATCTGGTCTATTCGCCTTAATTTCTCTATCTGTGTGTATTGGCATATCCCAGAGTATGGTTGCTTTCTCGTTTTCTGTGACCTTTTCTGGCGTGTGTTTATACCATCTTTTTTCTGTTGCTATTCCATAATGTTGGCATAGCTTCCAGTGTATATAGGTCCCCGCTCTGTCGTGTCTGTGAATATATTCCTTCTTAGCCAGGACTGGGCAGCCAGAGATAATATGATTTATTGTTTCTTGTCGATCTCCACATATTCTACAGTTACTTGTTATATTTCTTTTCATTATGTGTTTTTGGTAATTTCTGGTGGGGAGGCTTTGGTCTTGTGCAGCAATTAAAAATCCTTCAGTCTCTGCTTTGAGTCCTGAGCTTCTCAGCCATTGCTGGGATTTTTCTCTGTCTATTTCTTTCGCATTTAGTTTAGCCCAGTATTTACCATGTAGGGGCTTTTCTTGCCATCGTTTTATCATGGTCCGTTGCTGTTCTAGTTTTAGTTTGGATTTCATTTGTTTTATAGCTTTTGTTGTTTCTTCTTCTTCTTCTTCGTATTTGTTAGGTAGATTGATTTCTTGTTTGTATTTGTCAGCTTCCTTAAATACTGAAAACAGTTTTTTGTTTTGCTCGTGTTTTGTGGCTATTTGTATTAGTTTCCCTTGCTTCTGGAGTAGGTATTTTTGCAGTCCTATGGTGGTTATTTTATAATAGTTTTCTAGCTGTATAAGACCCCTGCCACCTTCTGTGCGTTGTATATATAGCCTTTCTATGTCAGATTTTGGGTGGTGCATCCTATATCCTGTCATTATTTTTCTTGTTTTCCTGTCTATTTTACATAGTTCGTTTAGTGTCCAGTTAAGGATGTTGTAGCTGTAGCTTATAACTGGGACAGCTAAAGTGTTGATACCCATTATCTTGTTTTTAGCATTGAGCTCTGTTTTTAGTATTGATCTAACTCGTCTATAGTACTCTTTCTTTATTTTTTCTTTCATTTGTGTATGTTGTATCCTATCTAGTTCATTGACTCCTAAATACTTATATGGTTGGCTTTCGTCTAGTTCTCTTATTTCATTGGCTTTATCTAGTGTTATATTGCTACTTTTAACTAATTTTCCTCTTTTCAGGGTTGCTTTGGCACATTTTTCTAATCCGAATTTCATTTCTATTTCCTTGGTAAAGCCGTGTACTGTCTGTAGTAGTGTTTCTAGCTCTTTGTCGTTTTTTGCATATAATTTTAGGTCATCCATATATAGAAGGTGGCTGACTGTTTTTCCATAGCATTTGTAACCGCATCCAGTTCTATTTAGCAATTCTGTTAGAGGTGTGAGTGCCAGGCAGAACAGGAGTGGAGAGAGCGTGTCTCCCTGGAATATTCCTCTTCTAATGGGGATGGCTTTCGTTTTCACAAGTCCCTCTTTTGTTTGGAGCTGTAGCACTGTCTGCCATTTGTTCATTGAGTGCTCTATGTATTTTATGATAATTGGTGCCACCTTGTTTATGGCTAGTGTTTCCAGAATCCACGTGTGGGGAACACTGTCGAAAGCCTTTTGGTAGTCCACCCAGGCCATACTGAGGCCTTTCTTCTTTCTGCGGCTGTCTTCAGTTATGGCTTTATTGATCAATAATTGATCTTTACAGCCGTATGAGCCCTTGCAGCATCCCTTCTGCTCTTCTGGAAACAGGTTGTTATTTTCCAGGTGTTTACTCACTCTCTGCGATATTATTGCAGTAAAGGCTTTGTAGATCGTAGGGAGACAGGTTATAGGTCTATAGTTTTGTGGTTTCTCCGTTTCCGTGGATTTGGGGATTAAGATGGTTTTCCCTTTTGTGAGCCATTCAGGCATTGTTTCTGGATCTGATATTATGTTGTTAAAGTTTTCTGCCAGCTTTTTATGCATTGCTGGCAGGTGTTTTAACCAGAAATTGGGGATCTTGTCGTGTCCAGGTGCTTTCCAGTTGCTTAGTCTTTGCAGTGTCTGGGTGACCTCTTCAGTTGTTATAGGGGCCCAGAGTTGCTCAGGTGCTAAGTTCGTTGTTTTAATGGTCCTTTTTTGGGGTTGTTGCTTCACCGACCATATTTGTTTCCAGAATTTCTCTAGTTCTTCTGCTGTTGGTGCTGAAGTAATGTCTATTTTATTTTTACCCAGTTCTTGGTAGAGTTTTTTGGGGTTGGATTTGAACTGTTTGTTTTGTTCAAAGAAACGTTGGCGTTTCTCATACCGGCGGATCCTCTGTGCTTTGGCAAGGATGTCTTGCTTTAGTTTTTCTTTTGCTTCAGGTAAGTCTTTTTCTGTAATGCTGTATTTGTACAGTATTTTTGTTTTCTTCTTGTTACTTAGTAGTGTTGATTGTTTACTAATTTCGTTGAGAATCGATAAATCTTTTCTCTTTTTTTTAATTTTGTTCTGGATGTTATTTATCCACAAGGTCTGTTTGGGTGGTAGAACTCCTGTTCGGATGGGTTTGAGTGAGTATCCTGCTTCTTTTGTGGCTGCAGTGGCTGCCGCATATATCATGTCATTTAGCTCAGTGATATTGCCTGTTGTTTCTGTGGTTGTTAGTTCCGTGACGGCCAGGTTTATGCTATTTATTATTGATGTTGTTTTATTGTCTATTTTGATTTTTGGGAGATATAATCTGTGGTCCATTCTAAGATCTGTGGTTTTCAGTTCTTCGGTTATTTTCATTTTCATAGTATCGTAATTATTAGGTTTCCCTTCGTTATTTCCAGGCTTTATATTTGTTTTGCCTTCCTTTTCATTCATATGTTTGTCTGTGGTGTTCTGGATTGGTGCTTTTTGTACACTATTATACATCTCTACGGTCTGGGTTTGTTGTTTTTTGTTTACTTCGTTTTTGCCGGGCATGTTACGTTTGTCCTCGTGTTTTGCTATCTCAGTGTTTATATTATTATTTGGCATTGCTGTGTGACTACTATCTAGATTTTCCTGATGTATTTTTTCTTTCAATTGCTCTATTCCTATTTCTGATATTTTTTTTGCTTTTAGAGTATATCTTCTTATGTTAGCTAGTTTGTTAGGGTTCATTGTTTTATCGAGGTCTATATTTACATTATTTTTCTTCCATGTTTATTATTATTATTATTATTATTATTATTATTATTATTATTATATACAATATTATTATATAATTATATTATATTATTATATTATTATGATATTATTATTATATACAATTGTATACAAAAGTAAAGAACTCTTCTATCTATATATTACATTTCTGCTGAGTTACTTCAGTCCTTTATATGAACTAAAAAATGAATTAGACTGACATTTATTTTGAACCTGTTGAAGGCACACCAGATGCCAAAATATATTGTTCAAAGCGAAAATAAATAAGTTACTTTCGAGTTGCGCTTTTTGTCATTAAGTTGGCCTTGGTGATGGATTATGTCAGCTATGTTTACCTTAGTGATGAATTGTGCCAATCGTATACAAAAGTAAAGAACTCTTCTATCTATCTATTACATTTCTGCTGAGTTACTTCAGTCCTTTATATGAATTATTATTATTATTATTATTATTATTATTATTATTATTATTATTATTATTATTAGTGGGTCGGAGAAAATGCTCAGTGGCATTTCTTCCAGTTCTTTATGTTCTGAGTTCAAATGCTGCCAAGGTCAACTTTGCTGTTCATTCTTTTGGGATCAATAAAATAAAGCACCAGTCAGGTACGGGGTGGGTGTGTGTTTGTTATTGACTTTTCTCCACCCTAAATTGCTGGCCTTGTACCAATATTAGAAACATCTATTATCAAGGTAGTAAGCTGGTAGAATTGTTAGTGGCATTTCATCTGTCTTTATGTTCCGAGTTCGAATTCTGTCAATGTCAGGTTTATCTTTTATCCTTCCAGTGTCAAGGAAATAAGTACCAGGTGAATACTAGAATCACTGTAATCAACTAGCCCCCACCCCCAAAGTTTCAGGTCTTATGTCTATGATAGAAAGGATTATTATTAAGGCAATGAACTGGCAGAATTGTTAGGACACTAAGCAAAATGCTGATCAGTGTTTTGTCTGCCTTTACTGAGCTCAAATTCTATTGAGGATGACTTTACTTTTCATTCTTTTGGGGTTGATAAAATAAGTACCGGTAAAGCACTGGGGTCAATGTAATTGATTTTCCCCCTTCCCTGAACTTACTGGCCTTGTGCCAAAATTTGAAACCATTATTTTTATCATTATTATTATTATTAAGGTGGCGAGCTGGCAATATCGTTTGTACACTGACAGAATCATTTGCACACTGGATGAAATACTTAGCAGTATTTCACCCATTGCTACATTTGTAAGTTCAAATTCTGCCGAGGTTGACTTTGCCTTTCATCCTTTCGGGGTTGATAAATTAAGTACCAGTGAAACACTGGGGTCAATATGATCAACTAGTACCCTCTCCCAAAATTTCAGGCCTTGTACCTTTAGTAGAAATGATTATTATTATTTTAATCAGTAGGAGTTACAAAGTGACTCAAGGGCTAAAGCTTTCAGTCCTTTTGGTACTGTGAAACTTCTGTTGACTAAAATATTAAAATATATATACTTATGAATAGTTATCTATTTATCCCCTTTGTATGAAAACTTCTCTCCCTCCCTCCCTCTCTCTCACTCTCTCTCTCTCTCTCTCTCTCTCTCTATATATATATATATATATATATATATATATATATATATATTTGATGCTTTTAATACTTAATATCATACACACACACGTATGCCTACTAACAATAAATGAGTATCTTGCAATCCAAAGCATCACACATATACACACACATATTCTTGAGATTTTAGTATTCTCATTTGTTATAAGTAGGCATATCTCTACTTGGCAAACTACCAGCTCTATTCATGATTGAGTAGTTGGTACTGAGAACACCCGTCAAGAGAAAACACATGCTATACATGCATAGACCTGTTTAATTCTTGTTAGCTGTTTGTCAAGTTTATCTACTAACACACTTTTATGTCTGCAATATTAATATTCACATATGATGAAAAAAATACCATAGTGTGATTACTTCTATTTTATGTAAGCTTTTCTAGATGAGTTTATTAATGAAGCATTAAGCATAAACTAAATCTAACTTGATTTTTACTCTGTAGCATTACTTATGTCAACCCTGATTGAGCAGACCTATGACCAAATGCTTTCCAGCCATAGCCATACTATCTTTCTATATATCTTGGATTATACTGTCAGATATTCTGCAGGGTCCTTCCCAAACTCAACCAGTCACACCAAATATTTCTGACCCATGATAATACCAGTGTATTATCAATGGCTAACCTGACATGAAATTATATGAGATTGCTGAATCTGATAGAAATAATTCTTTCTCAAATTATACTCTGGCACTTTAACCCTTTAGCATTCAGATTACTCTGTTAAATGTAAAGCTTATTTATCCACATTGTTTTGAATTAATCATGCATTATCTCATAGCATCAAGATTTCAATGATGCAATGTTCAGTTTTAGAGTGATATTGTAGGGACGATGTGAGAGACCAAATCTGGCTGGTTTGAACATGAAACAGGTAGAATATTTTGACCAGATATGGCCAGTTAAAATGTTAATGGGTTTAGGAAGAACACAGTCTGATGATCTTAGAGATACTTTCTTGTTTTTTTTAACTTGTTTGAGTCATTGGACTCCAGCTATGTTGGGGCACCACTTTGAGGGTTTAGTTAAACAAATTGACCCAGTACTTATTTTTTAAGCTTAGTACTTATTCAATCAGTTTCTTTTCCCAAACCATTAAGTTACAGGGAAGTAAGCAATCCAACAAGGGTCATTAAGCAAACACAAAAACACACACACATGCACACACGTACATGCACGCACACATACATTGAGAAAGAGAGAGAGAGAGAGAGAGAAAGAAAGAAAGAGAGAGATATGCCAAGTTTCTTTCAGTTTCTGTTTATCACATCCACTCACAAGTCTTTAGTCAGCCCAGAAGACACTAACCCAAGATGCCATGCAGTGTAACTGAACCATGTGGGTAGGAAGCAAACTTATTTAAATACTCTTAACTCTTAGTTCAGGAGGAATGTTGGCCTGCTCACCAAGCCAGCAGATTAGAATCATTTGAAAGCTATAACAATGTGAGAAGGCATGTTGTGATCAGTGGTGTATAGCAATAATCAATAGTCTGCTCAATACAATGATATAGTTATCTATAGTTATAAATATAGTTTTATATATCTATATACAGGCATGGCTGTGTGATAAGAAACTTGCTTCCCAACCACATGGTTCCAGATTCAGTACCAACCTTAGCCAATTGTCTTCTGCTGTATCCTTGGGTCGACCAAAGCCTTGTGAGTGCACTGAAACTGAAGGAAGCCTATCATGTGTTTGTGTGCGTGTGTGTGTGTATATATATCAGACTGGAGCCTGGTGTTGCCATCCGGTTTCACCAGTCCTCAGTCAAATCGTCCAACCCATGCTAGCATGGAAAGCGGACGTTAAACGATGATGATGATGATGATGATGATATATATATTTCTTTTCTTTTCGTTCTTGGACTCCCCAAGCTTGCACGTACTTCTTTGCCCCTCCTGTTCGTGCTTCACAGCGTTCAATACATACACACTTCACGTCTGGCTGTACAGCCTTTTTGCTTGTTTGTTCATTCACCGTTTCGTTTTCCTGTCTCGTTTTCCATCCGCCACTACCCTCCACGAAAATAATTTAATTTGTGTTCGTGGGAAGAACCATTTCAATGATGCGTACTGCCTTAATTCTTCGAAACGCCGGTGTTTTAATGGTGGCAGCTGATGAAGGAGATGTTTCTATGTGGCTTGCTTGTTTGTTGTACCTTGTTTATCATTTTGTCCATGTTCTTTTGCCACGTCATGTACCCAGTTATGTATCTATATGTACATGTAGATGAAGGTATGTACATACATGTACATATATATGCATATACTCATATATTGTTTGTATATATATATATATATATACACACACACACATATATATATATATACTTCTAATATAAGGATAAAATTTTAAAAAATTTTTTTTATCAGTGGCCAACATACTAAAATACCTTTTAAGGTGAAAATTATAAGCAATTATAAATAAGGGCAAAAGAAAAAAAATTTCTATGCCAACATGCTGAAGAATAGACTTTAGATCATCTAACCACATACAATATTTTTCACTATAAATACACAGTGTGCTGAAATGAGGAAACCAAGCTGACAGAAAATTTTAAAATTCATTATTCCCAAATCAAACTGATTTCTGGATTAATCCAAAAGGATTCTTCCTTCTTCAGCAAGAAACACTGCGTTTCTCACTGAAGAAGGAAGGATCCTTTTGGATTAATCTAGAAATCGGTCCAATCCTGGAATAACGAATTTTAAAAAATTTCTGTTTGCTTGCTTTCCTTGTTTCAACATGCTGTGTTTTTATAGTGAAAAATATTGTGTATGATTAGATGATCTAAAGTCTATTTTTTAGCATGTTGGGATAGAAAATTTTTTTCTTTTGCCCTTATTCATAATTATACATGTGTGTGTGTGTGTGTGTGTGTGCGTGCGCGCATGTATGTGCGTGTGTGTGTGTGTGTGTGTGTGCGTGTGTATTTCTGTGGGTGGGGGGGCGCAGTACAAACTAGGTTGCAACTAAATGGTTCCATGTTCAGTTCCACTGTGTGGCACCTTATGCAAGTGTCTTCTACTCTAGCCTTGGGTCGACCAAAGCCTTGTGAGTGGATTTGGTAGACAGAAACTGAAAGAAGTCCATCGTATATATATATATATATATATATGTATGTATGTATCTATGTGTGTGGGTGTCTTTGTGAATGTGCTTGTCCCCCAACACTGCTTGACAACCTGTGTTGGTGTGTTTATGTCCCTGTAACTTAGCAATTTGGCAAAAGAGTATCAGATAATATTCATCATTTCAGTTGGTCATGCTTGTAAATCCAGTTGGAAAATGTGTAATGATGGTTGCTTCTGATAGGATCCTATGAAGGTGGTGCCTGAGGATTGTACCCCAACAACACACTCAGAAATAGTGTGTGGAGAAGGCATGCATATGTACATATATAACAGCTGTTGATTCATTAGACAAGTATAGCCATGGCTGAATAAATAAAATATATCCCTGCATTACATGTGAGAATGACAATGGTTCTTGAATCCTGCTAGCAACATGTTGGAGGTTTGACATTCTTTCAAATTCTTCTGACTTCTTGGTTGCTCTGGATCATTCTGATGATTTTTCCTGTGCATCTTCATATTCTTAAATAAACCTGAGCAATTTATACATATTTTCTGGCAGACAATGCATGAGGTTGGCTTCAGCATAAAAAGTCATCATAATTTGTAAAACACACACACACACGGGTTTGGTTGACTGTGTGTGGTTTTGTATCTGATTATAAGAGTTTGGTTTTCATGCATGTTTTTGTGTGTTAATGTGCATGAGTGTATGCAAACGATACAAAATTTATGTATGTAAATTTGTTTGAAATAAACTCATGTGATTATAGTAGTCATACAGTTAAGGAGATTAAGTTCCAGCAGATAAATTCATATAACAAGACAAAGTTTTCTTAATCGAGGAAACCATTCTATTTTCATTAGTGTATCTAATTGGAAAACAGATACACAATTCACTTTGTAAAGTAATCTGCAATAGAACTAGTGCTCACTGCAGGGAAGATTTATCTCTCATCCTCTTAAACAGCAATAACTTTACAATGTATTTCACAAAGATTGAGCTTTTTGTAGATAATCTATTTATCCAGCTTGGCTTGTGTTTATGTTTGACCATCACAATCAATTAGTATGACTTAAGTACAATTTTCAAATATTGTTTCTTCCATTTTAAAGCAGAGAAAGACACGCACGCACGCACGCACGCACGCACGCATGCACGCACGCACAGAGACAGAGTTGAGTTTTATTATACAAATGAAAGACAATAGAAAATGCCAGACATAGTAAAGGAAATTTTGGATAATGGGGACCTGGGGACTCTGAATACTGGAAAAAGATGAGAAGATCACTGTTTAAATGTTTTCGGCCTTAAGTTGTTGTTCAAAGCTAATTTGGGCTAAACAATAACAACAATCAGCAGAGATGTTGGCTTATTCTATCTTAGCACTGCCACTGTACTGCATTCTAGTTTGAGATACTTAACTCTCAATGGTTAAATCCCTCTTCTCGAAAGTGGATGACAGGGCAATATATACAGGGTGCAACAGGTTTATTATTATTTCCATTTCACACCTTGGAGCTCTCAATTTCACTTGCTCCAGTTAATTCTGTAAGAGTGGACATCAACCTGTTGTCAAAGGTCTCACAGGGTCTCTTTCTACAAATACCAATCTCAAGATCCTTGCTGTCCTCAATATAACAATATAATTTTACAAGCATGTTCTACCCTTATGTCAATCCCAATTTCTCCAACTAATTTCTCAAACAGTGCCCCTGCAATTACTGGGATGACAGTTACTCTTTTCATTGCTGATATTTGTGCAATTTCATCTTTTAGTAACTTTCACTTTTCAGTCTTTTCCAGCTCTTTGGCACCAACTCATGCATCTCCAGATATGGCAATATTTATAATCTTGGCTTCCTTCTTCCTTTTCCACTACATCAATGTCTGGTTTCTGAACCTCAATCACTGAGTCACACTGGATTGTAAAACCATGCTAGGGCAGACTTTGCTGCTATTGATGCCATGTAAAAAGTATCCAGTCCACTTTGTAAAGTGGTTGGCATCAGGAAGGGCATCCAGCTGTAGAAACCATGCCAAGTAAACAAGAGAGCTGGCACAATCCTTTGGCTTGCCATCTCCTGTCAAACCATGAAACCTATGCCAGCATGGAGGATGGACGTTAAATGATGATGATGATGAGGATGATGGTGTGTGTGTGTGTGTGTGTATGTGCAAGTGAAAAAAAGATTTACTTCCACACAAGAATGTAGGAGAATTGGTTTTGGGGTTAATAATACACCTGAGTCTTAGAACGAATTGTAGCTTTTAAATTTAAAAAAAAGAGAAGGGATATTAATATAACATACTTGTCTCAATAATTTCTTTTTTTTTTACAATGGTAAATATTAGATTAAAAAAAAGTTTAAAAGAAAGACAATGCAGAAGAGAAAGTTCTAGAGTGATAAAACATCCTTAAAAATCAAATGTCCGATTGGTTTCTTAGCAAAATTACATGCTAAAAATTCAAATATTCAATAAGTTTCCCCCCTATACAAAAATGATGGAAGTTCAAATCTGCTATAAATTTCAGACTAACAATACATGAGTGAAATAATGAAAGTTCATTAGGTTTCAAATCAATAAATTATGTTAACAATTAGATACAATAAAGATTTTACAGAGGTAAGAAGCCTGCTTCCCAACCACATGGTTCTTGGTTCGGTCCCACTGCATGACACCTTGGACAAGTGTCTTCTACTATAGCCTCATACTCACCAAAGCCTTGTGAGTGGATTTGGGAGATGGAAACTGAAAGAAGCTCATCAAATATATATATATGTATATAGATCTATGTGTTTGTGTCATTGTGTTTGTCCCCCACTACTGCTGAACAACTAATGTTGGAGTGTTTATATCCCCATAACTTAGCAGCTCAGCAAAATGAACCAATAGAGTAAGTACCAGCTTCAACAAAAAATAAGTACTTGGGTCAATTCATTTGGCTAAAAGTTCTTCAAGGTGGTGCTCCAGCAGGGTCGCAGTCTAATGACTGAAACAAGTAAAAGATAGAAGATGCAAGACAAAAGTTCTGTCATGCTGTGTGAAGAATTGTTCATTGTTTGCTTCACTTGCAGAACTTGAATTATGATTCAAGCTGATACTGCTTTGCGCACACATGCGCGCACGTGTGTGTGTGTGTGTGTATATATATATATATATATATATAAGACAGAGGTTCACTTGTTTTTGTCCCACTGTTAACAACATTTACTTTTCTCAAGGTGAAGACATGTATTCTGCTTAAGGGTGAGTACTATACTCTCTTGGATTTATCAGTGAAATCATTGTTATTGATGAGTTTTACATTCCAAGACAATTTTGGGAAATACAAGAGTATGGATAAACTATAAATGAAACATGTGAGCGACTTACTGCAGCTCGCATCAGGTGGCTGGTGTTAGGACCATCATTTGGCACCAATTTTGGACCAATGCTGATGCAAAATTATTATTTTTATTATTTAATTGTTTTTCTAGGGGCTACTTTCTTGAGAGTTCCAATTATTCGAGTACAGGATAAGAATAAATTTGCTATTTGTCCGTCTCTGTCTATTTATTTATCTATTTACCACTCAGTTTGTCTAGCCATCCAGTTATTTCATGTATATGTGTGTATGTGGAGAAATGGTAGGGAGGAGGGAAGAGGGGGAAGGAATTGAGAAAACAATCACACATGTTAATACATGAAAACTTGCTATTCCTTAAATATCTTGACACAACTGACAGATCTTTTCAGACACTCTCTATAGTTCTATCCATTCTATACATTTCCTCCACTGTAGCATGAAATAGTTGATAAACTATCACATTTGTGTAACTTAATCATTATGGATGAGAGTGTGAAGCATTGTTAGTGTAAGGAGCAGGATTCTTCAGTTAGTTCAAGAGAAAGGCTTTGGTTTATTGCAACAACAAAGGGATTCTTTACAAGTATTTGTTTTGTGGTTGTTTATAAATAGCATTATTGGCTTTTAGGTTGATTATATGAAACCTGTGTAGAGAAGATAGATATACAGTGTAACATCACATAAATAAGCTGAATGTGAAGTACATTAGGTTCACTGTGATTAACTAGAAGGCTTAGCCCTATATAAGATGAGTAATAGAATTTTTATGGCTGAAGCAACTGACAAGATATTTCACGGTATCTTTACATGATTCCAAGTTCAAATTACATCAAAGATTGATACAATACTAATCATTTACATTATTAGTACATGGTTACACATTTACTGAGAAGGAGTTTATACTCTGTAAACATCTCACTTAATGACTTACATTAATTTTGTTAACCATCAGAATTTGAATTCAAATTGTAGAAAGTCACTAGTAAATGCTCTGTGACATTCATCCTGGCTTTAGACCAGTTCTTCCACTTCATGTACAAAATAATGTACAAAGATAACGATAATCTTCATTCAGTTTTTAAATTGTTCATTTTGATTTCAGTACCTGTCTGAACATGCACGTGTTGTTGTTACTCTCTCTCTCTCTCTCTATGTAGAGAAAGATAAAGAGTAAAAAACAAAGTGGTCAAAAGGATAAGGTACTTTGCAACTTATAGCTACTTAGTTCTCTTGTTGTTGTTGTTATTTAAACATGTTTCTGAGAGAATCCCTTTGTTTTATATTTCTAACATCATCTGGTAGCCAGAAATAGACACAAAAGCATGTAGAAATATTACCTGTGCCAGACTCACATCCAAAACTGAGTCACTCTTATCTCTTGTGCACATCCCATCTTGAGAGTGTAGCTAAGCACTGGTTCACAACAATCTTCCCCCTTCTTAAATCTCCCCACCACCCCATACATATTATAATAATAATAATAATAATAATAATAATCCTTTCTATTCTAGGCACAAGGCCTGACATTTTGTGGGAGGGGACTAGTCGATTACATTGACCCCTGTGTTTCACTGGTACTCAATTTATTAACTCTGAAAGGATGAAAGGCAAAGTTGACCTTGGCGGAATTTGAGCTCAAAATGTAGCGATGGGCAAAATACCGCTAAGGATTTCACCTAGTGTGTTAATGGCTCTGCCAGCTCGCCACCTTATTAATGATAATAATAATAATAATAATAATAATAATAATAATAATAATAATAATAATAATAATAATAATAATAACAACAACAACAACAAGAAAAATAATACTTTCTACAATAGGTACAAAGTCTGAAATTTTCTGGGAGGGGTTAGCTGGTTACATTGTTACATTGACCCAGTGCTCAACTGGTATTCATCTCATTGATCCTGAAAGGATGAAAGACAAAGTTAACTTCAATAAAATTTAGACATAGAACGTAAAACTGGAAGAAAGGCTGCAAAGCATTTTTGTCCAGCAGTCAAATAATTCTGCCTTGAATAATAATGATAATAATTTTAATAATAATTATAGTAATAACTTAATGGAAATCAGTGAAAAATATTCTCCATTGCTTGTTAATTATTCACTGAATTTCTGTCAATATTTATTTATCTTTTACCATAACCTAGCCATCAAGCTATAACTCATTGACTTAAATGCGACAGGAGTTCATGGAGAAGAAAAGTTTGCTTTCCTCATGACCTTCTGTTTGTTTGTTAGCTAGCGTTTTTCTTTGTCGTTGATTGTGTTTTCTTATGGTGAAACATGACTGTGTTCTCTACCAAAATGCAATTGAAAAAATCATTTGATCAAAAAGTTCAGTCATTTTTACTGCAATTACTGACACCTATCACTAGCAATGATTTTTCCATATGTAACACAGATGATAAAAATTCTGCAAGCTATTCTAAATCCATCACAATGTTGGAAACACTTTCATATTATCAGCAGGTGCTTCAGAGTCACAAATGTTTTGCCCCTTAGCCTGCATGCTTTGCCTGAGTGGATCAACAAGGAGGATTGAACTAGTTTTTGCCTGTGGAAGGGTTTCACTTGTATTCTCTTATCATCCATAGCCACCTTCAGTTGCTGAGCCTACCTCCTTGTCCTTTCCTTTTACTCTATAAGGTGTAATTACATTATGTTCGGCATTTTTTGCTTTATTAGTTCAATAAAGGCGACAAGGCAATGGAAAGTGCGAGGAATATTAATGCAGTAGATGGGGATTGGACAATAAGTGTAAGCTAGTGTCAAATGGTGGTTCCAGAAATTCTGAGCCAAGAACTGCAGCTTAGAAGATGAGCTGCATGCTGGAAGATCTGTAGAGCTCGATGAGGACATCCTGCAAACCCTGATGGAACAAAATCCCATCATAACTGTTGACAAACTAGCAGACAAGCTTGAATTTGGTCATTCAACCATTCATCAACACCTGCGTGCCATTGGAAAAATCAGCAAATTGGGTCAATGGGTTCCTCACAAACTTTCCGAGTCTAATTGTGCACAGAGAGTGAATATGTGCTTTTCTTTGCTGTCACATTCCCAAATGAACCATTTTTGGACTTAATAGTGACTGGTGATGAGAAATGGGTTCTCTATAAACATGTCAAATGTTGAAGATAGTGGGTATGGAGAGGAGAAACACCGGCACCCCAGGCTAAAGAAAGTCTTCATCCATGTAAAGTGTTGTTATTTGTCTGTTGGGATATGAAAGGATTATTCTACTTTGAACTTTTAAACCCAAACCAAATGATAGCAAAGAAGATCTACTGTGAGCAGCTTGAGCAGCTTAAGTCAGCACTAGAAGAAAAACAATCATCTTTGTTTTCAAGATGAAAGGATTTCTTCCATCAGGATAATGCTCAGCCACATACAGCAAGGATGACATTCCAAAGGCTGGAGTAGTTTGAATGGGTAATGATGCTCCACCCCACTATATTCACTGAACATTTCCTCACCTGATTATCATTTATTCTGCAGTCTTCAAAATCATTTGGACGGAAAAAAATATAAATTCAGTAGATGAGGTCAGCACAGTACTGGAGAAGTATTTTTCATCATGGACAAGTGAATTTTGGAAGAGAGGTCTTGCAAGTCGACCAGATAGATGGAAGAGTATTGTAGAAAATGAAGGAGAGTATATTTTAGATTAAAAAAGAACTTTGTTTATCTTAATTTTCCAAATAAAAGAGGTATAAAAAAACACTCTTTATGGGATGGCCCAATACTTCTATATTCCCAAGCATGTATCTACCACTCAGACTGTGGAGTCTACCTAACAAGGTAGGTCTTTTCCATTGCTCTTAAGTGATGTCTGAGTGTCTACCCTTCTTTTTGGCACTTTGAGTAAATTAATCACCACTGCAGTAACCCCAGTGAAATGTTTTTGCCCTATTTCCACAATTTCTTTCAGGGTATTCCTAGTCTAATCTATGTGACAGTATAACCCCTACAACACCTTGTGGCAATTCTCAATCTTTTTCATTGTGTGGATGGTTCACTGCAGATCAAACCAACAGAAGGAAAGAACTGCTGATGCACTATGCATGGCAAATTAAAAATTAGCGGAACACTTCACATAAAGAGTATAATTAATATAAGAATTATCTTACAAAGTTAAAATTTAGAAAAGTGTAGAAAACTATTACTTACCTTGTTTTATTAATGCAAACATGTATAAGAAAATTACGACATGTTTCTCAAGATGCTCAAAAGTTAGTATTTTCTTAAGCATTAGAATACATTTTAAAAATTTTATGAGGCACCTAAATACCCCTTTCAGTGCACTAATTGAAAATGACTGCTCTATGGTTATTTCATTATATCTTATTACACCCTATTTCTATCAAGATAAACCATGTAATCCAAGATGTTAAATTGATATGACTTATATTCAGACTTCTTGCATACAGAACAAGCAAAGTTCCTGCTTGGATGCATGTGTAAATATCTGATCAAGTGAGATTCATTATCATCATTTAGCATCCATTTTCCATACTGGCATGAATTGGAGAGTTTGAGAGGAGCTGGCAAGCTGGAGAGCCACATCAAGCTCCAATTGTCTGGTTTGGCATGGTTTATACAGTTGGATGCCCTCCCTAATGCCAACCCCTTTACAGAATGTACAGGGTGCTTTTTTATGTGGAATCAGTACTAGTACTTTATACATGGCATCAGTATGGGTGCTTGATATGTGGCACCAACATGTAAAATTATGCAAAAAAAATATGTGTACATGTATATGCACATTTATGGGAATGTAATGGGAAAATGTATGCATTGCAAACATACACACTTCATGAATGTCAGAGCATATGTGAGTGTGTACCTACAGGGAATACATGTGAGTAAACAAAAAATATGCCTGGAAATAAAAATATGCAGAGGCATAGACTACATTATAAATACGTCAATGTGGTGATGAACAGAATTAATTATTTTTCGAGTTATTATTCATCAATTATCATTATTCACTCACTGTACACACTAATATGTATTAACTACAATTGTAATTAGAGACAATTATGATTACAAATTTTGGCACAAGGCCAGCAATTTAAATGACAAGGGTAAATCAATTACATTGAACCCAACATTCAATTGGTGCTTATTTTATTGACCCCAAAGGGGATGAAAGGCAATGTTGACCTTGGCATAATTTGAACCCAGAACATATAAAGAACTGGGAGAAATGCCTCTAAACATTTTGCCTGACTCACTAACAGTTCTACCAGCTGGCCACCTTCTTTCCTGTCCATAATTATGTTTAAACATTTGTAGAGTAATATAGACACTAAATGTGCATGTATGTAAGAGAATGCAGCAAATGGGTTATTTGCTTGTGCCTGGTGGTACTGGTTCTCACAATTAAATAACTGGTCCATATACAAGTTCTCTCTGATCATTTCCCTTTGATTCTTAATTTTACATATAGGTGCAGACATGGTTGAGTGATAAGAAGCTTGCTTCCCAATTACATGGTTCTGACTTCAGTCCCACTTTGTGGCATTTTTGGCAAGTGTCTTCTACTATAGCCTTTGGCCAATCAAAGCCTTGTGAGTAGATTTGGTAAACTGAAAGAAGCCCATCATATATATATATATATATACACACACACATATATATGTACGTATATATATCTATGTATGTGTGTCTTTGCATCTGTTTGTCCCCCAACCACCACTTAACAATCTGTGTTGGTGTCTCTACGGTCCTATAACTTAGAGGCTCAGCAAAAAAAAAAGACCAGTACAGTAAGTACTAGGTTAAAAAAAAAAAGTCCTGAGGTCAATTTGTTCAACTAAAATCTCTTCAAGAGCTGCCCCAGTATGGCCACATACAAATTTTTAACTGAAACAAGTAAATGATAATAGATATTTTAAATTTTTAACTCTTCAGAGAGTGACCTCTGTTGTTCTTTATCATCATTCCAACAAGAATTTTGTACTGACCAATCAGAAGATAATGTTCTGCCCACCATGAAGCTTATTACTGCATGGCCTTAATCAAAATAGTTGACTCAAGATTCAAGTGTTTAATAGATTAGATTAAATTTACAGTTAAAATGGTTTGCTTCTTACTGAATAAATTTAATCATTTATATACTTCTGGTATTGAGTACTTTACTTCTATTTGTTACACATAATGTTTGTGTGTGTGTGACTGTGTGTGTGTGTGTTCCAGTGTACATGCGCATATGTACATACATACGTACGTATGCATATGCACACTGAAACACATGCATGCACACACATTGCACACACAAACACACACACACATAATACATACATACATAGAAATGTAATTACAACAAACATAATTTGTTTATATTTGCTTTTATAAAGCTGTAGGCTTTTAATCTTTAGCAGATAGAAGATGTGGTAAGTGATCCATGATAGATCTCTAATAAAGGGAAAAAATTAGATTAATTTTCACTTCCATAAACTGTAGCTCCAGAAATTTATCCATGAGTTTTGTTTTCACAATAAGATTAAATAATATGTTTATTAAGCATGAAACTAAACGTGTTTATTAAGTCATATTTTACATGACCTCCATTCACATATTGATGGATACACACATATACATGTATGTGTGCATGTATGTGTGTATGTTTGTGTGCGCACACATGCACATGCTATGTATATTATATATATATATATATATATATATATATATATATATATATATATATATATATATATATATATATATATGTAAGAATGTAAACTTGCAAGAGTGAAAATATATAGGAAAGAGGTTTGAAAATGCAGAGGTCTTTTAAAGATGTTTATTGACTTGACTGGTTTCATTTTTTTAAAAAAAGATTATCAAAAGTAAAATGTAAAGCTTTGTTGTGTTAAAAAATAGTTATCATAATTGTATTAAAATACTGTTATACAGTCTTTGAAAATGATAAAAAAATGTTAAAAAATAGAATCTATGACAATGAAATGATGAGAAAATGTTAAGAGGGGCTTTTTGCTTAAACAATTTACATGAAAGTGTTCAAAATAGGTAGTAAAATAAATTTATAATTATTTTAAGTTCATAAAAAATCATGGTTGTATATGAAGCATATATACAGAAGGAAATGTATTTAAGTATTTATACAGAATTTTAGGGGAATGACCAACGTTTCCAGTCATCATCTTGTCTTGTAGTGTGGGTATGAGAGATGTTTGCTACTATTAAACATAGTGTGGGAGGTTGGTTGGTAGGGGAGAGCATTGTAGAATCAAAAGGATTTCTTTGTTTTTGGGACTGGTCTTAGAGTTCAAAATGGTGAGTGTGTGTGTTTCTGTGCACGTTTCTATGTGTGTGTGTATATATATGTATGCTTATATATATATATATATATATATATATATATATATATATATATATGAAATATGTTTTCACAGCTATAAACATATATTCCATACCTCAGAAGCAAGGTACCATTGAAGCATTATTATCATGGTAAATGCTGCCTCTCTTATGAAACACATAGTATATAATTACAAGCATATGTGATTCTCCTAAGGCATCATTATAACAATGGTAATGATTATTCAAGATGTATACACTTCATAAACTTGAAGCTGCTTGGAAATTTCTTTTCAAAATTACTTCCTAACTTTAGAACAAGTACAGACAAAACAGTTCCTTACTCCTTTGAACACGAAATTCAAGCCATGTAGCGCTAAAAGCTAAGCCTCAGCAGAACAGGGAGACAATCACTTAATTCACATATATAGACCATGTTTTGAAGTCTAAATAAGTGTCTTTTAAATTTTATTTCAAATGAGGTGCCAAGTAAATTAACCAAATACTTCACTGTACCTATTTACACATTAATTCAGTCTAACAAGTTTCTGTATTGATAATTCATTGGATATCTTAGAATATCAGTTCTTAAATTTCATTTGAAAGTACTTTTTCCCCCCTTGTCTTTTAAAATCTTTGTTATACAAAATATATCATTGTTACAAAATACACTATAATTTCAATCACAAACTCATTTAGCTGTTTTCCCTTTCTTTAAAATAATATGTCAGTACTGGTGTGCAGATATTTAGCAGTAAAAAAATAGTTGGCTAGAATTTTAGAAGTAAATCTTTTCTCTCATTTGGCACTCTATTCATTAAGTTATGCTGACAACATATGGAAAAGATAAGACTTAGATCTTTCTTTCCAGTGTGTTCATGCATCTCTTTCATCATTTATATACTGGAAAATGTATCTTTATTTGCTACTTATAAGTTCTAAATCTGATTTGGAAGAACTGTACTAATAGTTTTGTCAGACAATTTTAAACAATCAGGATTGTTGATGGATGGAAAATGTTGATTAGAATGGGGTTTTAAAGGGTATGGTTTTAGGGAAGATGGATGAGGCAATCTAGAAAGTAAAATACAGCAGGAATGTTGTAGAAGCAGTATAGAATTGATAGTTTAGAGGAGCAGAGGTGATTGGGAGTTATGTTGAAGGTTATAGGAGAGGACATAACATGATGGTAAACTGATGATTACAAAAATATCTTATCGCACCCTTAAGCAATTTCAGTGGATGAGTGGTACACAGTTCAAAAATCCCTACTACAGAGCAACGGTGAAGGAAATTTAGGGTATCTTTTTGATTTTTTCCATGCTCTTAGATGCAGCTGAGAATGTTTTAGGATATTATAAGTACACCACCCATGTTGTATAAAACAGTATTACTATGTCATGTATACTTGAATTTTGTAATGGTTTAAAAACTATTATTTAACCTTTGTGAGACAGTTTTGTCTGTGACTAGGATTATAATTTTTACAAATGTGAAGTATACGCTGTAAATGCCAATTCATTTATAATCATCTATTTCAGCAGTCCAGTATTATCTCCTGGATTTATTGTTCTATTTGACAAATTTACTGTTCTATTTAATATCAATCCTCTGTTGTCATGTTAAACAGCAGCAAATAATAGTCATTCAAAAGCAAAAAAAGTAAGAAAGAAAAGAAGCTAAATAAAATAGTTGTGTAATATTATTATAAATGCGAAATCAAGATAACTAAAATAGGAAAAGAGTGGAAGGAGTTCAGGGTATTTTTGTTACTTCTGTTAAAACAAAGATCTTTTTGTCTGTGTGTGTGTGTGTAGAAGTCAGACCATATGGTAATTATTTAAGGAGTATGGTTGCTGTATAGCAGTGAGAAATGTGCAATAGATGGAGAAGCGAGAAGCTGTGTATCAGAGGAGTGGAGAACTAAGTTGATTAATCCCTCTCCCATTCTGCTGGCCTTGTGCCTAAATAAGAATTGATGGAGAAATCTGTTCCATCGATTAATTGTACTCCTTTGAAAAACCAAACATTAACATTGTTAATGTTGGTGGGTTTGTCTTGTATGTTTTGTTGTTACTGTTGTTGTTAATCTTGATTCCACCACTCTTCCTGTGTTTGTGGATTTTGTTGTTTTTGTTGCTGTTGAGATCATGGTCATGGTGTGGGTGTGTTGAGGGTTTGCAAATGTTTACTACTCTCTGGAATAAAAAAAAACTTTCGTCTTAGAATGGCTATTTGTTATTGATGTTTGTTGTTGCTTAAAAGATACCTGTTGCTATTTGTGTTGCTGCTGTTGGTGGTGGTACTGTTGTTGTAGTTGTATTTTTTGTTGTTGATATTACTGCTTCTACAGTAGTTGATTCACTTTTTGCTGCATATTGTTGTTGTTTATTGTGCTTCTTCTGCTGCTTTTGCAATTATGTTGTTGGGTTTGTTGTAGATGTTTTTCATGTGGGGTTTGCATGAGTGCCATTCTGCTGTCTGTTGTTCATTTTTTATTTTATTTATTTATTCTTTTGCAGACAAAACACCCTTAAATAGATGTTAGTACCACAAAGATAGCACTTTGGTTTTCTATCATCGTCCACCACCAAAAATGACAAACTGTTTGAGAGAATGAGGAGGTGAGGTATTTTCTAAATGTTTTTTAGGTTCTCTTTGATTATCGCCATACAAGTTCCCTGGCACCCACTTTCTCAGTACAACTTTTCTGTATGTAGAGTGTTTCATTCATCTTTATCATTGTATGATTTTGAAAGCTATCATCCACCAAATGTCCATTTATGATAGGAGATCTTTCAATTTCACCTTTGTCAGGAAGGAACTAGTAAAAATTCCTCATTCTGTAAGAGAGAATGGAAGAGTGAGCTCATGTTTGTTTTTCATATCCATCATTTTGAATTGCTTGTCATAAGAGGTTAAAATTTTGTTATTCCATTTATCTCTCAAGCATTTTACAACCTGACCCGTTTCAGAGTTGATACATCTCTAAGCTACAGTGCATTTGTTAACATTGTTTAACTCTTAAGCATTTAATCCAGCCCAAATATTCTACTTGTTTTATGTTCAAACTGATCAGATCCAACCTCTCACACCTACTCTACAATATCATTCTGAAAACATACAAACACACCCTTAAAATCTTGAAGCTACAAAATATTGTGTAATGAATTCAAGACAAGGTGAATAAATAAGCAGTACATTTGACAAAGAAATCTGAATGCTAAAGAGTTAATAACCCTGTCAGTATCAGCAAAAATGCTCATCTGCCTTCTTACTTTATAATTTTCATACCTTCTAAAGGTATAATGGTACTGTCTGAGGTAGTTTTGCTATGTATTTAGCAGTGGTTATGATTGTGGTGGTGTTGTAATGTTGAAGTTACTGCTGTCCCTTGCAGCAGTAGATGCAGATGAAGTAGTTGTGTTGATGGTTGCCATAGAGCAATCCATTCATATCTCATTCTGCTGAGCAGTTATTAACTGTATTACTGATGTTAGCTATTTGAATTAGTAAGTGTCAAACTTGGGAATTCTTCTTGAAATTGAATAAATGCTTGTTGATCGTATCACATCTTTCATTTTTCTTTTTCTTTGCACTGTTATTGTTGCTGTTGGTGTCATTACAGTTATTGTTTTTAGTGGTGTTGTATTTGTAAATTTCATCTTGGCATAATTTTTCCTTAGCTTCAATGCCATTTTCCAAGCAAGGAGTGTAGTTTATTTTGTCTTTCACTCTTTCTTTCTCCTCTCTCCCTTTTTTTACACTTTTTTTTACTCTTTATTTGCTTTGTAATTCTGTCTCAAGCATTACTATGAAGTCGTTGTTTGCCATTTTTAAACTTGGGGTTTAAAAATTGATTTGGCACAAATTTACAATTAAAATTCAACAGTCTATTTTAAATTTGGGAGGCTATTTTAATTTTCCTTGAGGGAAATCTTACAATTAGAATATTTTATTTTATTTTATCAAACCCCTAAAAGGATAAAAGGTAAAGTGAACTTCAGTCAGATTTGAACTGAAGAACACAAGGAAATGGAACAAATTGAGCAAAGTATTTTTATTTTCCCAACACCTCTTCCATTATTATTATTATTATTAAATCTCTCTGAGGTTGATTTTGCCTTTCATCCATTCGGGGTCGATAAAATAAGTACTACTGAAATACTGGGGTTGAAGTAATCAGCTACCTGCTCCCCGCAAATTTCTGGCCTTGTGCCTATACTTGAAAGAATTATTATTATTATTATTATTATTATTATTATTATTATTATTATCACCATGAAGGCAGTAAGCTGACAGAATTGTTAGTACACCGGGCAAATTGCATAGTGGTATTTCATTCATCTTTACATTCTGAGTTCAAATACTGCTGAGATCTATTTTGCTTTTCATCCTTTTGGGGTTGATAAAATAAGTACCAGTTGAGCACTGGGGTTGATGTAATCGACTTACCCCACCACCAAAATTGCTAGCCTTGTGCCAAAACTTGAATATTATTTAGGCAGCAAGCTAGCAGAATCATTAGCACATAAGACAAAATGCTTAGCAGCATTTTGTCAGGCTCTTTATGTTCTGAGTTCAAATTCTGCTGAGATCAACTTTGTCTTTCATCCTTTCAAGGTCAATAAAATAAGTATCAGTTGAGCCCTGGGGTTGATGTAATTAACTAGTTCCCTCTCCTCAAAATTTCAGGCCTTGAGCCCAGAGTAGAAAGGATTATTGTTATTATTATTATTATTATTCTCATTATTATTATTATTATTATTTTTATTATTATGTGGTCAGTGGATGCTTACTGCTGATGAAGCTGTCTTCATGACATTACCCATCAAGGGGAGAATGCTGACCTCATTTCTTTCAAACCTTCACCTGTTCTCAGTAGTCACAGCCTATGTCTCACTGCCATGTAGCAAAGCTGTTTTTACACAGACATCATACAATCTACCATTCACTCTGAGGGAGAGGCCCTTTGTTACCAACAAAGGTAAAAGCTCTCTGAACTTTGCCCAGCCTATTCTTATATAAGCAGCTATGCTTTCAGAACTACCTCCTCCACTGCTAACTTGGTCACCTAAGTAACGGAAACTGTCTACCACTTCTGAGGATTCCCATGAACATTTGAGAGAGTCTACTTTCTGTACATTTCTGTTTGATGCACATCGGCCACATGTAAAGACTACTTTCTCTGTTAACCTCTCTGTGATACCACTGCACCTCTTATGTGTCCATAGCTTGCACTGGGTGCACCATATGGGATTTCTACCAACACATTTTTTACATATCAAGCAGGGCCATCTCCCTGAAGGGATCAGTGAGTTGTCTGTTTTCCTACTTACTAGGACTGTGGTCTTTGCTAAATTAAGTCTAAGGTCCTTTGATTCCAGACCTTGCTTCCACACCTGAAATTTCTTTTCTAGTTCTGATAGTGATTCAGCAATAAGAACAAGGTCATCAGCATAGAGGAGCTCCCAAGGGCAGCCTATCTTAAGTTCCTCTATTATGGCCTGGAGGTCTATGATAAACAAGAGGAGCTGAAAACCAACGTCTGATGAACTCCAACCTGTACACTGGATTCATTGTTACACTTGTTGCCAACCTTCACCTTACTGACAGCATTCCTGTACATGGCTGGTACAGTCTTCACCAATCACTCATCTATTCCCATCTTCACATTTCCCACTAGATAAGATCAACAAAAGCCAACTACTTCTCTTGCAGCTGCCACTCCAGGAAGATAGCATCAGCAGTGCTTCTTCCTTGCACAAAACCAAACTGCATCTCACCTAGCCTAACTCTCTTCCTGATGAGTTGAGCTATTGACCCTTTCCATAACTTTCATTACTTGGTCTAGCAATTTGATAACTCTATAATTATTTCTTTCTAAGGCATCACCTTTACCTTTGTAGCTGTTGACTATAATTCTTCCACACTAGTCATTGGACAACATGATTAACTATATAGGTGACTAGGCCATATCCTACTCTGCCAGATATTTTAAGAACTCAGCAGTGATTCCTGATGGGCTGAGGGGTTTTCTTGTCATCATATCCTCCATTGTTATATTAACTAAGCTACTGTTGATTTAGATAGTTAGTACTTCTGTTGGGTCCATATTAGGCAGGCTCTCCTTATCCCATGCATTCTCTACATTTAACAACGTTTCATAGTGGCACTTCCAAGCTTCCTTATTTGCAATACCACTAACTGCAAGTGAGCCATCATCCATGCCAACACACTTCTCTCTACAATATCGCAATTCTCTCTGACATACTGTCTTGCAATCTGAAATGTCTCAAGACTCTGGTTCTCATGCCACAGAACATTGGCAGACTTCTTCTTTTCTGCTTCTGCCTGGCTAAGTATACCTGTCTTCTAATTTTCTTTCTAGCTATCTGATATAGTTCTCTGCTATTACTATTTTTCCAATCCTTTCAGGCCTGTTTCTTTGTTCTAATGACCCTGTCTACTACACCATTTCCACCACCACATCACCCAAGGTCTGGTTGGGACTTTGCACTAACCACAGATTTTGTCTGTGACACACACACACACACACACACACACACACACACACACACACACACACACACACACACACACACACACACACACACACATGCATGCACATATATGAAAGGGTAAGATCCAGGAATCCAAGTGTAGGAAGTTTGTAAGCTACGAGCAGTCTGTGGTAGGTATAGAAAACAAAAAGTGGACAGTGTACAATCAGGAACAATAACAGTTTACTGGCATTGAAAGTTACACACTTTTTTTCATATCAAAGTTACAAGGAAATTTGATAAACTCGAAGTTTCTGTATAGCTTAGAAACATATGTCACATGCATTTTATCTGCTCCACTCTTTCAGTTTGTATATATATATATATATATATATATATATATATATACAGATAATTATATATATATATATATACATGCACACACACATACATATGCATATATATGCATGCATATATATATATAAGTATAGATGTATGTGTGTGTGTTTGTGTATACATATATACACATACATCTACTCGAACATATATATATATATACAGGCATATACATACATAGGTATATACACACATACAAAGCTACATAATGTATTGTGATTAATTTACTTGCTGACTATTAATATCTGCAACAGCACCAATTTTCTCATTCTAATGAGCGAATAATGTTATGGCTGACACATAGAGTCAATACCACATGGGTTTGAGAAAACATGATATATTGAGAAGAGAGGCATCTGACGCTGTTACTAATTTGCTTGTGATAATCTTGATAGTTCAGCAAACTGTCAATGGATTGTTTACTCTTTTAATAAATTAGTGAAGGTAGTACAGTTAGGTTAGTCAAAGAATGCCAAGTCTGCAATCTATTTCTCATATCCCATTTATAACCATTTTCAAAATAGCTCATGCAGAAAGACATGAATATTACAAAATTTTATGTTCTATTTTTGTTTTTTAAATCTAAAGCTTTCTGTTTCTATATGGTATTATTATAAATGTAAGTTTTGATAAATTAGAACAGTGCTTCAAATTATTTATGTACTAAATTCAGTTATGCTCCTGAATTTTGTATAGTTTTTCATTTAGAGAATTAATAGCATATTTTCATATTTTTTAATGAAATATCTGTGATTTAAATTTTTTTATTGGTTTAATCTAGCGGAAGGGCTAAAAACCAAATTATAGAGTACACAAGCAGTGGCAGAGTGTGGGTGAAAGAGAATGCTATCAGTACACATTATGTCAATTTGATCTGACAGGGAGCCACCAAACCAAAAGCAAGAGAGTGATAGAGCCCACAAGTGGACCATCTTGCTAGGAGATTTACATGCTAGACATAGTTGAATGCTTTACTGATGTTAACTGCAACTTATGGCAGGTTATGGTTCATCCAAGGTTATTGTTCATCACAATTCTTTATTGTAAATCCATGGATGGGCTCCAGATAAACTGGTTTTTACACAGTGATATATAGAAAACAAGCTAAACATATATAATGACCATTAACTTGTTTTATTCACATATAAGTGACAACCTTTTCTTAGTTTCCATCAATCAAATCTACTGACAAGTCTTTGGTTGGCCAAGAGCTATAATAGAAAACTTTATATGGGAATACTTGAGTGAATATGTGTGTATTTATTTGGTTTAGTCCCGAATCAGCTCTGATCAAACAAACCTGTGATAGAAAGCTTTTCAGTCATGACTTTGCTGTCTTCACCCATCATTACACTGTAATTAGGATCACTTTTTCAATGTGCTCTCTTTTTGAAACAAATAAGGTAAAGTGTGATTTCAAGTAGATTTGGTAGCTATTTATAACAAGTTGAACAACTATATATACAGGGGTTGGACAAAATAATGGAAACACCTTAAAATTTCAAATGAATTTATTTTAATATGGGGTAGGACCGCCTTTGGCAGTAATTACAGCTCAAATTCTACAAGGTATGGACTCATACAAAGTTTGAATTGTTTCCAAAGGAATTTTTGTCCATTCTTCAGCTAAAACAGTCTCCAGTTCTTGTAGTGATGATGGTGGAGGGTAACGACTCCTTACTTGTTTTTCTAAAATGCACCATAAATGTTCAATAATATTGATATCTAGGGACTGTGGTGGCCAGATAAGATGTTCAACTTAACTAGAATGTTCCTCATGCCATTCAGTAAGAACTTTAGCTATGTGAATTGGTGCATTATCATCCTGAAAGATTTCGTTTCCCTTCAGAAACAGTTCCGCAACCATAGGATAAATTTGATCAGATAAAATGCTTAAATAGTCTTGACAATTAATTCTCCCATGAAGGGAAACCATTGGGCCAGCGAATTTCCAAGATATAGCTCCCCAGATCATCACAGATCCTCCTCCATGTTTAACAGTTGGAAGAAGGCAGTCTGAGTCAAATGCTTCTTTTGGCTGCCTCCACATGTATACTTGGCTGATGGTCGTAAATATGGTAAAGGATGACTTGTTCAAGAAAATAACATTCTTCCACTGCTCTAGGGACCAATTCTGTAGGTTTTTTACTCCAAGGTTTGTTTTTGAAAGTAGTGGTTTTCTGATTGCAGCCCTCCTGTGAAATCTGGCTTTGTGCAGCTCCTGGTGAACAGATTTTGTGGAAACTAGGTTCTCAAGGAGGTTGTTAAGCTCTGCAGTAATTTTGGGAGCTGTACTTTTGTGATTCTTTTTAACAATTCGTGTAAGAGTCCGACAGTCCCTATCTTGATACACCAAACATTTCAGCCGTGTTCGTTACACTAGCGCCTGCCATACGAGCACCAAAAATTTGACCTCTTTGAAAGTCCAATAGATCTGTCATTTTAATGAATTTTAATTACTTTTTTCTGATATCTGAAAAGAAACAGCAATTTTAGCAAAACATATTAAGCAACACTAATAATAAATCAAAAAACATAAAAGTTAACATGCTTTTGATGGTTTTATAGATATTTCAAAATTATGATGCTAGGTGTTTCCATTATTTTGTCCAACCCCTGTATACTTCATCAGGTGTGCATGTATTCATTATGAAAATAAGCCTGACAAAAAACATGCTGCCATAGCTTTGGTTGTTTTAAAGATATATTTGGAACAAATGTCACAGTTAACAACCAGAAATAAACAACAAGGGAGGTGGGAAGAATATTTGAAAATAAAAATAGCTCAATGTTCCAGCTAATTTTATTTTCCACAACGTTCATT
Source organism: Octopus bimaculoides (assembly GCF_046866305.1). Lineage (NCBI taxonomy): Eukaryota > Metazoa > Mollusca > Cephalopoda > Octopoda > Octopodidae > Octopus > Octopus bimaculoides. Next base: position 106,773,370 of record NC_142928.1, read on the forward strand.
TCAAATATATTTTGAAATAAAAAATTAAGAGAAAATGATTTAATGCCATCTTGTGTCATTGATCTGATGCTAAAAGAACTGTAGTCTTCTGCTTTGCATCTTCTTCACCTAATTACACTTTGGCATCATCATCTTAACTGGCTACGTTACTTACTGGTAGCAAACCAGCAAATTATATTATCAATCTTTAAAAACCTAGTATATTTACATCTTACTTCCTCTTTGCAACTTAGTTACAATCATGACAACACTTATTGACTTCAATATAAGCTCAAAATTTTACTGTTTCCTGTATCAGACTTAGAGCTTTGTAAACTGAGAAAGGAGTGACAGATCACCAATAATAAGTTCAGAGTATTGGATATACTATTGAAAAATACCTACCTCTATAACAGTGATTCCCCACCAGTAGGGCCTGGGAAAATTGTGGTGGGGCATGGTCTCCCCAATTTTTTTTTTTAGTTAAACCTGGAATTGTGAAAATCCTTTTACACAGCAAACATACTACACCTATACTCAGCCTACCCAAACCAATACCTCCAGCGAAGTATACTGCATGAAGACTGTTTAGTACAATATAGTGCTAATCTAATGACCTAGTGTTGATATTTCTTCAAGGAAAGTATATAATCATGAGATGTCAATACTTAGTACTCAATAAAAGAATTACCAGTAGATTCTTTTTGTATCAAATAATTGTGATAAAATATTAAAAATAAAGTTGTTTTTTTTCCAACCACCAGTGGGGCAAATATTTTTCTGGAAAGTTATAGTGGGGCCTAGGGGAAAATAGGTTGGGAAACACTGCTCTATATGATCACAAGGAATAACAGCTTAATCTCCCTAAAATAATACCTAATACCTTATTCTCTTTAAAAATTGTTTTTCTAGATAATAATCTGAATAAAAAGCAAAATGATGAAATGGCTACCTTTGATCATAGGACTACTTCTTCAAGGCCGACTATTATTACTCATCTGATACTCATGATCGACAGTTTGATCCTTTTGTTGCCATTGTATATAAATGTATAAAACTATTTAATGTTGTTAGCTGTAATGGTTAGGCTAGTTTGCATACAATGAATTTATCAGTAGTGTGATTAATAATTCATGGATATTTATGCACAATGGAACATGAATTAGAAAATTTTAAATTGTTTGTTTTGAAATTGCATTTTTCCTATAAAGTTCTCTTCATGGGCAACAGGATGAGAAGATACTTCTTTGATGAGTGGCTAACAAATCATGTAACATGTCAGGAAAATCTGTTTTTTTTTAATGAGTGAAAATAAGAAAGTGTATTTGCATTTGCTCAGAATTTCACAGTGAAGGTTTAATAAAAAAGAAAAATGGAAAAAAATGTAACTCTACTACACTTACACCAGATTGTTTGTAACACACATTATGTTGTGCATGGTTCAGGGTTCAATTCTATTGTATGGCACCTTGGACATGTGTCTTCTAATATTGCCTTGAGCTGACCAAAGCCTTGTGAATGTACTCGGTAAACAGAAACTGATTTGATAGGGTTGCCTGGCCTTTCAACAACCTTAATTCTTAGCTTAAGTTTGTCTAGTGCCCTTCTAAGGGCATTAGACAAAGAAGGGCACTAGACAAACTTAAGCTAAGAATTAAGGTTGTTGAAAGGCTAGGCAACCCTATCAAATCCCTTATCAGTAGAACATACCCTTTTAGTAGAACCCCCTGCACTGATAGGAACTGTACTGTATGTAAATTTAGCCCACAAACAAACTGTAAAACCAGAAATGTGGTCTATAGTATAAGATGTACAGAGGGATGATGCAGTAACAAGGCATTGGAGGGAACTTAAGGAAGAGAAGAGTTCATCAGTTCTGTACCAGCACGCTGAGCAGGAACACAGAGGCTCACTCAACAACATAGAAATTAAAATCTTGTCCACACATAGAACAGACGCAGCACTTAGACAAATTACAGAAGCTACACACATAATAGAAGATAAACCTAGCCTGAGTAGGAAACTGGAATGGAACACTAACAGACACCCCCAACAAACCACAACATATGACAATAAATTCTCCATAAACTGATAACAATATGAACAAAATATAATACAATACATAGATAAACAAATGGAGTTAAATACTACCTACAGTAACAAAATTAAATTAAATAAAAAAAAATTTAAAAAACACAAAAAAACAAGTAGGTATAAACACATGAACAAATAAATAAATAAAAACAAAAATAAACGAACATGTATTAACAGAGGATATAGATAATACAGGTACTCCCCATACACACACATGCACTTACAAAACATAGACACACATAGAGGGATACGCATGCGTAGACAAATACAATAGGAATACAAAATACAAAATGGCTGATAGTTAGCAAGGTGGGACAGACATAAGAAAGAAGAAAGCAAAGGACCACTGATGAGGTCACAGAAGTGTGCCAAAAGAACTCTGGTCGAAATAGGATTAATGTAATGTAATCTATATATATATAAATGAGAATGTGTGTCTGTCTGTCTGTCTGTGTGAATCCCTAAAACTCGAGAACTACGCAACCAATTTCATTCAAATTTTACACATGCCTTACTTAGGGTTCCAGTTGTGTTTTAGTCAAAAACAAATTATTAACTTCTTGCAGAGTTCGAGCACACGGCAACATAATATCTCCTCCACTATTTAAGTATTACGTGTCAAAAGTGAAACAAAAACACTCATGTCAAATACTTTCACTTTAAAAATGAAACTATTCCACTAACTGAAACAATCACATTTCGATACTGTAGTGACAGATACTTTCACAGAGAGAGAAAGAGAGAAAGAGAGAGACAGAAAGAGAGAGACAGAAAGAGAGAGAGAGAGAGATGTATATGTATACATATACATGTATATGTACACCATTTCGATACTGTAATGACAGATACTTTCAGAGAGAGAGAGAGAGAGAAAGAGAGAGAGAAAGAGAGAGAGAAAGAGAGAGAGAGAGAGAAAGAGAGAGAGAAAGATAGAGAGAGAGAAAGACAGAGAGAGAGATGTATATGTATACATATAGATGTACACGTATATGTATATATATATATATAGATCTATACATACATGTATATGTATACATATGTGTAGATGTATATATATATATAGATGTAAATGTAATATGTACACATAGATACATATATACATGCATACAGATATCTATACATATATACACCCATCACACACACATACACATGCACACAAACACACACATTAGTCATTTGTTTTCTTATCCAAAACTACGTCAAAAGTACAGAATGGATCTTTATGAAATTTGGAAATTATATTCTTTGCATAACGGCCATAACTCCCATGAAAATTCATATATTTTTGATGTTGATGAAATTTTAACCAGAACATAACAGATGATCATTATTTAGAAAATGATGTCACACGTTATCGAGGCTACCATTCTTTCTGGATGTGCAAAAGGGGATGACGTCTTTATTCCAAGAATTCCTCTTACTCCATCAGGAGCAGACATTCCTTTTACATTCAGAAGACTACAATTCCCCCTTCGTGTGACTTTTGCTATGTCCATAAACAAATATCAGGGTCAAACACTGTCTGTAGCTGGTCTTCTCTTGGAAGAGCCCTGCTTCTCACATGGACAACTGTATGTTGGCTGCTCAAGAGTGGGCAGCAACAAAAAACCTATTTGTATATGCTCCACAAGGGAAAACAAGGAACATAGTTTACAATGAGGTGTTATAATCACAACAGCAAGAAAGTATGTACATGATCACCTTCTTTTACGAAACTTCATTGACTTTCATATATTTATATTGATATATATATATATACGTGTGTTTGGGTGCATGTGTGTATATACATCTCTATATATAAAGATGATGCGTAGTCTAGACAGCGTTTTTAGATTTCATTATTCTCTTTAACCCGGGCAACGCCGGGTATTTCTGCTAGTGTAATATAAAGCTGAAGCAAATTAACACCAAATATACAGTGCGTGTGTTTTTATTGGCTAAACTGGCAATATGACCATCCCCAAATACAACAACATCTGTTTCAACAAGATTTCACATCAAAAATCTTGCAAAACAAATATATATGTATATATATATATATATATATATATATATATATATATATATATATATATATATATATATATATACATATATATTTAGAAAGAGAGAGAGCTATATACCTAGGTCCTCTGTACCAAATGACCTCCACAGGCAAAGTTTGTTTTTGTTAATTGCAATACATGATGGAAACACCTCAGTTACCCTATGAATGACCATATGAAATGATTCATACAAAAGACAAGTCATTTCAACTCTTGATTGGAGGATGAGAGTACATGGTTTCCATCAATAGACTGAAACCAACCCAAAGTGGAAGTAACTACATGCACAGTGAGGTGGTAAAAACACCTTATTGGTTCCAGTGACAGTTAACAGTTCTGAGTGGAGCTATGTAGGGCATTGCCCATAAACTTGAAAAAGATGAACTGTAGACAAGGACTTTTACTGTGGACTAATTATTGAACTAGTCACTTGGGTTTTAATGGTGGACCACTCACTCTCTCACATTGTAGATGTTTAACACACAATAAACAAAACTTAAACATATCCTCATTTGTGGTTATTTTATGTATAGCTTAACAAAGGCTATATATATATATATATATATATATATATATATATATACATGTACGTTTGAATATACCGGTATGGGTTGTTTTTTATATATATATATATATATATATATATATATATATATATATATATATATATATATATATATATATATATATATATATGGATATGTGTGTGTGTGAGTGTATCTGTGTGTATGTATGTATATATGTATACTTGTGTGGGTGTGTGTACGTATGTTTGTAGGTATATATATATGTGTGTTTGTGTATATATATGTATGTGTGTATGTGTATATGTGTGTATATGTATATACATATATATATATATATACACATATATATATATGTATATATATGTATGTATGTGTATGTATGTATATATGAGAACACTCGAATTCTTTTTCTTTTATATATATGTATTTGTATGTATGTATGTATGTGCATGCGTGTGTTTACGTATGTGTTTGTATACATGTATGTATATGTATATGCGTATCTGTTTATTTGGTTATAGGCGTAGATGTATATGTATGTGTATGTGTGTGTGTCTATTTCTAGTTATACATGTGTGTATATATATATATATATATATATATATATATATATATGTATATGCGTGTGTATGGGGACAAGCACACATATGTGTATATTTGTATATAGGTGGGTACGTATGTGCATGTATGTAGATGTGGACGTATGCGTGTATATATGTGTGTGTGTGTATGTATGTATGTGTGTATGTGTATGTGTATATGTATATATATATATATATATATATATATATATATATACACATACATATGTGTATATATGTGTGTATATGTATTTATGTATGCATGTATGTTTTCACACATTTATATGTATGTGTTGTCCAACCTACTATCCGGCAGCGTCCAATTCTCTAACGGTTTTTTTCAAATGAATCACGTCATAACCTTATCCATCTATTGTTTTCGTAATGTCTTACGTTTAAGATGATTCCCATGCTTTCCCTGATGAGAAGGTTACAATTTTAATATCACAGATCCCTATGGATCACATAGGTTGTAATCCTTTGAAACATATGTAGGAATAAAGTATGCAATTATAACATGCGTTTTCTCCATTCCTTAAATTTTTATATATATATATATATATATATATATATATATATATATATATATATGTGATGGGCTTCTTTCAGTTTCCATCCATCAAATCCACTGCATCTTCTACTATAGCCCAAGGCAATAGAAGACACTTGCCCAAGGTGCCACACAGTGGGACTGAACCCAGAACCATGTGGTTGAGAAGTAAACGCACACACACACATACACAAACATAAGTGTGTGTGTGTGTGCTTGTTGATATTTCACACATTTTTTCACTTTTGCCTCTTTACTAAAATATAGGAATTGTGAATCTAGTAAAAAGAAGCTCATCTTTGAACTTTATATTTCATGTGAAATGCTGTAGTTCACTGTACAACATCACAGAAATTATAAGAGAACTGGTTTTAGAAGTTGAAACTGCATTGTGATTTTATTGCTCATGGAAACTCTATGTTTCTTTTTCACTCATCACTTTTTCATTGCACCATTCCCTTTCCTTTCTTTCTTTCTTTCTTCATATATTTATTTCTCTTTCTCTCTATCTTTCACCCATTTCCGCTCATTGTGCTTTTCCTTTTATTGCTCTTTCTCATCTTGCATCTTGTAGCTGGCATACCACCATAGACCTCAGCTACAGTAACACACACACACACACATACACAATATAATATATTTGTTGTTACCATACAATCAAACTGATGCCCATCCCAAACTCTATAGGTTTGCTTTACCTGCAAGAAATAACAACTAAATCTCCCTCAAATCATAATCTACCATTAATAATAATAATAATAATAATAAAAAACAGGAACGAAACATTGAATTTAAAAGTTGTGATGATTACTGCTCAAAAGCCTTTGATGGTAGGCCTGCTCGATCAGGACAAATCTGAAGTTAAATTACAAGTTACCCCACTCTTCCCCTTAAGTACTGGTCAGACCTGTTTACAACAAAAATAAAGTGTGTAAATGTACATGTTTAATGAAGTAATAATGATGGTGATGATGATGATGATGAGCTGGGGAAGGAAAACAGGAAGGGGACGAAAAGGAAAAGTAAGGGAGAGTAGCGATAGTGTGATGATGATGATGATGAAAAGGTGAATAAGGACAACAGAACTAATGAGGATGAGAAGGCATTGGGGTGAAGAAGGGAGTTAAGAAGAACAGGCATGGAAAGCCAATGATAATGATAATGCTGTTGTTGTTGTTGATGATGATGATGATGATGATGATGATGATGGAGATGACAATGATGATGGGGATGATGATGATGATGATGGGGATGGGGATGATGATGTTATAATGGTGATAATGTTAACGAAGACTGGTGGCAGTAAAATAAGAGGTACATGGGGGTGGTGACACTGAAAGTTAGTAATGATGATGAAAATCGTGATAGTGATGGTGGGTAGGGGGTAGGGGTGGCATTCATGTGAGGGTGGCAGTCATGTGTGTGAAGTGTGTAACAAAAATGATAATTGCAAAGAGGAATATGGAGTGGGTAGGGAGGAAGGGAGGAAAGGAGTAGGATATTAATAAGAGTGAGGATCATGATGATGATGATGATCATCATCATGGTGGTGGTGGTGGTGGTGGTAGTTGATAAGGTGGGTATTAACAATAATGATGCTAAGATGGTAACAATAGCAACTGCAAAACAGAAACAATAAATAAAAATAACTAAGTGTTACAGGAATGTTTTCATTAACTAATTTTAGATGAGCTTGGAACATTTGCTATTGTTTCTTAGAGCAATTAAGCAAATAACGAAAAGCATTTCTGTCACAATAAAGTTTAATAGAATAATTTGCGAGATGTTCAATAATTAACTCTCTCTCTCTCTCTCTCTCTCTCACACACACACACACAGCGCACACACACACACACAGTGCACACATACACACACATAAAGGGAGGGTGGTAGATAAGAGAGGAAGACAGAAAAAAACAATGTGAAATAAACAGAAAGATAGCAAAAGCATGTATGCACACACACACACACACATACAAAGAAAGGAAGGGAGTCTAGGAGAGAGAGAAAGGTAGACAGATATACACAAACACACTAGTACACAATGCATTTGCACACAAACACACACACACATTTGACTAGCTTTGTTTAGGTTCTGTCTACAACATCCATTTGCAAGGCTTTGATTGACCCAGGACTATAGTAGAAGGCACTTCCCCAAGTCACACATTATATATATTTTCTAGTTGCAAGTGTGGCTGTGTGGTAATAAATTTGCTTCCCAACTACATGATCCAGGTTCAGTTCCATTGCATGGCACCTTGGGCAAGTGTCTTTTACAACAGTTCCCAAGCTAATCAAAGCCTTGTGAGTCCATTTGATAGATGGAAACTGAAAGAAGCCCATCATGTGTGTGTATATGTATGTTTGTGTGTACTCCCCTACCACATGACAACCAGTGTTGGGGTGTTTACTTTCCCATAACTTAGCAGTTCGGTGAAAGATACAGATAGAATAAGTATCAGGCTATTATAAAACATAAGTACTGGGGTTGATTTGTGCGACTCAAATTCTTCTGGGTGGTGCCCTAACATGGCTGCAGTCAAATGACTAAAACAAGTAAAAGATACAACATAAAAGACAATATTTTGAATTATATTCAAACAACAGTTAATCCAAGAGAATGGTCTCCAATCATTCAAATTAGCAGCTGATTGACTGGAAATGTAAAACTCAAAGTTGTGGATATTATGAGCCTTGGTGAATCAACAAAAATTATATGTGTGTGTGTGTGTGTGTGGGAGTGCAAATGTATGTCTGTAGATATATATATTTATACATATAAATGTCTAAATATATATGTATTATGTTACATTTATGCATGAAAGCAACTATGTGTATATGAGGATGAGGTTGCGTACACACACACACACACACACACACACACACACACACACACACACACACACATATAACCATCATCATTTTAAAGTTCACTTTTTCATTTTCACATGAATTGGAAGGAATTTATTGAAACAGATTTTCTATGGTCAGATGCCCTTGCTGTCATCAATCTCCACCTGTTTCCAAGTAAGGTGTGTATGTGTGTGTGTATATATATATATATATATATAGATATATATATATAACTGATGATTTGGTACAAATCTTTATTCAAGATGATCATTTCAACCCATCCTGCAGCTGTCCCCTATGGGTAGGATATTGTGCATCTAGTTGTGTTGCATCTGTCAGTGCAGTCTGTGGAGGTGACACAGACTGCACTGACTGATGCAACACAACTAGATGCACAGTATCCTATCCATAAGGAACAGCTGCAGGATGGGTCAAAACAATTATCGTGTTGGATAAGAATTCTTATCAAATCCATTTTCCATTTTCCTCCTCAATTATAATCTAAACAAACACTGCAGAATTCCTGATGTAGATCCATCAAAAATTATGCTTTAACTGTGAATGGCATCAGGTAGCCTAAACAGCAAATGTGCTTTAATAGGCATGCTAACAGACATATACCCAAAGTCCAAATAATTACTTGTGTGTGTGTGTGTGTGTGTGTGTGTGTGTGTGTGTGTGTGTGTGTGTGTGTGTGTGTGTGTGTGTGTGTGTGTGTGTGTGTGTGTGTGTGTGTGTGTGTGTGTGTGTGTGTGTGTGTGTGTGTGTGTGTGTGTGTGTGTGTGTGTGTGTGTGTGTGTGTGTGTGTGTGTGTGTGTGTGTGTGTGTGTGTGTGTGTGTGTGTGTGGTTGATAGTTTCTGCTACCTAGGTGACCAAGTTTGTAGAGTAGGAGGGTGAGCTGAAAGTGTAGCTGCTAGAATAAGAATAGCTCGGGCAAAGTTCAGGGAGCTCTTGCCTCTGCTGGTGACAAAGGGCCTCTCACTCAGAGTAAAAGGCAGACTGTATGACGCATGTGTACTAACCGCCATGCTATATGGCAGTGAAACATGGGCCGTGACTGCTGAGGACATGCGTAAGCTCACAAGAAATGAAGCCAGTATGCTCCGATGGATGTGTAATGTCAGTGTGCATACTCGACAGAGTGTAAGTACCTTGAGAGAAAAGTTAGACCTAAGAAGCATCAGTTGTGGTGTGCAAGAGAGACGATTGTGCTAGTATGGACATGTGGCAAGAATGAATGAGGATGGCTGTGTGAAAAAGTGCCACACCCTAACAGTTGAGGAAACCTGTAGAAGAGGTAGACCCAGTAAGACCTGGGATGAGGTGGTGAAGCACAACCTTCGAACTTTAGGCCTCACCTAAGGGATGGGTTGTAAATGGACAAGATCATCGTCAGTACTTGAGACACTAACAAGGGGGAGGAGGTATCATGATGTGGGCAGGTATTATTGGAGGTATTATGGTTGGTCCTTGGAAAGTGTCAGACAGTGTTAAAATGACTGCGGATGCTTACATAGCCTTTCTGAGGGAATACCTTGAACTTTAGTTAAAAAGTCAAAGGATCACTTTTAAGACAACCATAATATCCATGCAAGATAATGCACCCTCACACTCAGCAAAGAAACCTACAGAGTATCTGCAACTATTAGGCTTCTATAGACCTTGGAAGATGAAGTGGCCTGCCTGTTCCCCCCACTTAAACCCAATAGAAAACTTGTGGAGTATTCTAAAGTAACAAGTTTACAAGAATGGATGCCAATCTAGAAGCAAGGATGAAGTGTGACAGGCAATAGTGGATGTGTCTCATGGTATAACATTAGAGGAGATCAAGAAATTAGCATGTTCCATGGACCAGCACCTTTTCCAACTTATTTAAAACAAGGGCTCATCTAACTCTTACTAACCAGCTCACCAATCATTTTTTAATGCTGTTTATTTGTCTATTTCTATTTCTTCTATGTTTGTGACTGTATGTGTTCATTTCAGTATGCACACCAAACAATTAAAATGGTATTTTCTTGTTTACATGAGTTTTAATTACACCTTTCCAATAATTTGAAACAATGAAAGTTTACATAAATTTGATCGATGACCGTAGTTTCTGCATTGTTTTATAGAACCTCACATTTTTTTTATACATTGCACAAATATAAATGTTGCCATTCTGTGAAAATTTCATTGAATTCCAACATGTAGTTCTAAATAAAATGTTACATCATTAATAATTTGAAATGCAGTGTATGTGTATATATATGTGTGTGTGTGTGTGTGTGCGTGCGTGTGTGTATGTGTGTGCATGCGTGCGTGCGTGCGTGTGTGTGTGTGTGTGAGTGAGTGTGTGTGTCTGTGTATATGTATGTATACCTGTACATATATGCATATATATATTCATAAAAATTATACACACACACAGGACAGCTCCATGTGTAGTTAATGTAGCAAACAAATGATTAGGTATGATAGCATAAGAACAATCATTTCTTTATGGGATTGATTGAACAGATGATTTATGTGGATGGATAACCCTGTTGTCTATGGAAACAAATTTTGTTTATCTCATTAATTAGTCCTAAAAAGGTGACACACAAAATCAATATGACGTGATAGAAAAAAACATGATAAATAATATAAAACAAATTTTTAAGAGTAGAAATTTATATCTACATTAGGAATGCGTGAAGACCAAACACATGGGGGAGAAGATAGAAAAGTTAGAGAGAAGTGTACTTTAGTGAGGAAGATAATAAACTGGAGAAATTGAGGCATTAAAAAAAACATTGAAAATGTAACCAGAAAAAGTGGAGTCTTCATCATATTTGATTTTTTACCTACTTTTTAATCCCTCATTTCATGCCACTTTTTCTGGTTACATTTGTGGTGTCAAAACAGGAAGTGTATGTAAGGGAAGACAATTCTGTGGGTTTTATACTCTTTAGTTGGAGTACAGTACTCCAACTAAAGAGTATAAAACCCACAGAATTGTCTTCCCTTACATACACTTCCTGTTTTGACACCACACTTCCTGCTTAACACAAACCTTCAGTACCTTTTCTTTTTTTAAACTTAACACAACTCTCAATTTCATGCATCCTTATTTTTTCAACTATTATCTGCATGGATTACCATTGAACTTTAAAAGCTCAAAGACAATATAATGTATTGGTATATTTATTTTTTTATATATTATTTTTTTTTTATATATTATTTTTTACTTTTTTGTAAAAAACATTTTCATTCTCCCCCTTCTCGAAAATTTGCCATACAATGAAAGCCGGTTAGAAATCTATATTAAAATATGCTTTCAGTTTAGCATTCTGCCTTATTATTATTTTTCATTTTCCTAATATTTCTCCATGTGCGATTAACACAACCCCACTATTTACTGACTTATATATATATGTGTGTGTGTATGTATGTGTATATATAGTTGAAATTTACAGAAAAACAAAAGACAAAGACAGGGGAAGGAAGTGAATGGTGGGAATGTGTGCAGTGCGAACAATGAGGCTGGAGGCAGTGGGAGGGAGACAGGAGGAGGAGATGAGGGCATGGATAGTGGAGGACATGATCTGTTGGTTGTTAGGCATGGGGTGGGGTGGGAAAGAGGGCAAAAGGAGATGTCTTGAAGTTGGCAGAGAGCTTCAGCCTTGTAATGGTTTGCGTGCCACACCACCACGGCTTCACCCTTGTTGACTGGTTTTATAATGGTGTCTTTGTGGCATCAGAGACATCAAAGGGCCAAGAGTCGGTTCTCATACAGAATCCATATGACCCCTAGGGGTCCATATAAGATTTTTGGGGGCCCATGCTAGCTAAATAGTAAATTTCAGATCCATGGTACAATTTTAATGTTTTATTAAAAGTTTTTGTTTAAATGTATCTCTCACAAGAAACAGCGATGTTTCTTTCTCTAACATTTATGGTTCAACTTATACAAGTGAATGTGTGAATAACAAAAGAGGAATTTTGAAAAATATATTTATAAAATTAGTTTTTATATATCGAATGGCTATGGGAATCCACCAGAGTAAAATAGTATTTAAGGAGGTCCACAGGTAAAAAGTGATTGAGAACCATTGGTGTATATGAATAAATGATTACTAGTCCTTTGAAGAAAGCAAATAAACTAACAAGTACCACATTTACCCAAAGCCAAAATCACTCTTGTTCAACCCATCTGAAAATACTCTGAACCTTCAGTATGCTATGTCAAATATAGCACATACTGATTTTTACATTATTAAATGTGTAACAATCCCTTCATTACAACAGGTGATATATTTGGAAAATTAAGTAAAACAAAAAAATCAAACTTCTTCTTCAGCCTTATATAGTCAAGTTCAGACATTTTATTTACTCTGACCTGCAAGACATAAAAACATTTCCAATCTGAATTGTCTCCAAAATAGCTTGCTGTCTCTTGGTTTTGTTTAGTTTAGAACTTGAGTTATTCAAGATATGCCATGGTGGAATTCAAACTCAGGTCTATAAATTAATGAAGTACTTCTTATCTATAGATCCCTAATCTATACAGTAGCTATTTAGTATAATGATTTGGTCAGAAACTCAATTTAAACTGGAGGCAGGATACAGATACCATAGTTCCTTAGCCTACATGCAAATATCTTATTTGTTTAACTATCAGTAACTTCCCAGTTGAATGCATTTAAGCTTAGATGAATACCGTGATGATGGTAAAGTTCCCACAAAAATAACCTAAAAGCTTTTATTATTTCAATGCATTGCTTGTTTTCTAAGAAAGAGCTAAAAGATCAACATGTAATACCAATTTTCTTTCGTTGTCTAAATTTTTTGTTCTTCAGTTAAGGAATAAATCTTGTCAGAGAAATGTAAATCTATGTCAGAGAAATGTAAAAAAAAAAAAAAATGCTGAAAGAAAAAAGAAACATGTAAGTATAGAGAATGAAATAGCCAAGAAATTTATGGAATAAAGAATAAGAGTATTACTGACTAGTTTTCACTAACATGTTGAAATACTACTTAAATGCTACTGCATGACTAACAGTTTATTATTATACTTGCAAAGATCAAAGTAGATGTGTATGTATTCAAACATTCTTATGAGAGAGAGAAAGAGAGTGTGTGTGTGCAAATGCATGTATATGTATTATATAAATTATAAATATAATAAGCCTGTACAGGTACATGTATGTGTACATACACATACATAATTATCAATGTATGTATGATAAACCATTATGTATATACAGAGTAATGCTTTTAAAAAATACAGGAAGCTAATAAGCATGCCAATCCATAGCATACCATCATATAATGAGAGGTAAGTACACAAAGACTTTTGTTATTTGTCTGACATGTTTTACATTTTCAGACTCTATGTGTAAGCCCAAAATAACGAATGCCAAAATGTTTTGGCAAATAGAGTATAAGAGATATAATATTTAATGGTCACAGCTATTATAACATTTTAGCACAAGCAAGTAATAACATAGAAAAGAAAAAAGATTCCCCTGATCACAGCTATTAACAACATACATAAGCAAGTAATAATACAGAAATAAGGAATCTTCTTTCAGTATTTGTTCAGGCAAGCTTTAGAAGTTCAGTTTGATGAGAACTTTTATACATATCCTTCTCTTTGGTTCAGTAGTTTTCTTACTTTTTCTCAAGGAATCTTTGTGTTTAAGAACACTAATATTGATGAATTGGTTATTTTTCTGTCATTTCAACTTTTTTCCAGACTATTAATCTTTTAAATTAAGACTTACTTTTAATTTTCATGAGAAATTGGGGATCATAGATAAAAGAATATAATCTTTTTTTTTTTTTTACACTGCATTTTGATTGGTTCTATCTCTGATCATCTACACTTGTTCTATACTTACATATCTCTAACTGAGGTTTAAACTCAGAACTTTTATTTCTCTTCAGCACTTGAAATCTTCAAAGTAGAAATAAAGGTTTTGAGTTCATATATAACCTAAATGTATGTTTATGTGTAAATATAGGACCTATTGAGGCACAGTATAGCTGACAAATATGCAAAAGACAGTTGTCATATCCAGTAGCAGATCTACAAAACTGGGGCCCTGAAACTTAAAATGTTATGCACCCCAACCTTTGCAATCATCAACAGTAGGGTAACATCCAACAAGGGTCAAATAATGTTTGTGCCCTTGCAAGGAACTCCAGCTTGAGGCCCTGATAGTCCAAATGATGAAGTTGTGACATGGAGTCCTTAAAAATGAGTCTGAAAGTGAGCTTCTTTCCACCAGAAATGAGGTGTGAGTAATCACCAATATCTTTGTCAATGTGGTTGTTCCATGGCAGATCACTATAAATATTTTCCAGGCTATGCCTTATATTTTTAGAGTTATGGGGGTTGAAAATTAGGGAAGTGTTATATACATGCAGGATGTATCATTAAGATACATATGAAAATTACAAAATACTCTTTTTTCTATTTTTTGTAACAACAGTTTTGTCATACGATAGCTTCCTTGCAATGTCATTTTCTAGAGACAATATGCATAAGGAAGTTAAGTGCTCTTCAGTCGTAGTAGACCGAAATTTATTCTTTGCAAAGGAAAGCTTCCTCGCGTTCGGTAAAAATGTGTTTTTTATGGTAGTCTGACCTTAGAGTCCCTCATAGCGTGAGGCATTATTGTATAGTAATGCCCTTATATAAATAAAAATATATATTTCGGGAATAAACGATGGATTTTTTTCCCTTATGAGGTTTTTTTCACGCTAGCTACTTGATAAATTCTCGTAAAAGAATCCGTCCTATTATTGAATTTATATATATATATATATATATATATATATATATATATAATATTTGCACCCTGCCTAATCTACCTCTCACCCCTACTCTTGCATCCTTCTTTATCCCCTTCACTTTGTACCCTCTCTCTCCATTGTTCATTGCTCCTCTAAACTTTTCACCTTTCCAGCACCTGGGCAGACCACTTTACATCACTCCTTCATGCTCATCTTTTTCTAAGCTCACATATATAAGAAACTGAATTTAGACCACCTCAATAGAAAAGAAAGATAAGCAAGTTGAGAGACTAATAGATGGGAAAAACCATCAACTTGTACAAATTCTGAAGTAGCACCGTGGGTAAGTAAGATTTGTCAAGAGTAGGTGAGAGATTAACACATGAAGAAAAGCAACAAGGCTCATATAGGTGTGTGATAACTGCTTTGAATTGAATTTTCTTGCCTTTAAATAATTGATGATCCAGAATGTTCAAGAATCCATTCGGCAGGAACATTTGTATGTTTCTTCTGAAGTTGCTGCCTCAACCATAAATAAATCATCCAGTGCTCATTAATCAAATTATATTTGTATTGGCATTAATACTTTTTATTGCACCTGTTTTTCTTTTCTTGAAAATATTAGGTTGTGATTCTTGACTAGGAAAATCTGAGAACAATAGTTTGGATCTCAACTGGGTTCTCACAATAAAAGTATCTTGTAAAGTGATTAGTACCAGGAAGGCCATCTGGCTGTAGTAAATATACCAAAGTAGTCATTGGAGCAGGATGCAGTTCTCTAACTTGTCAGATCTTGTTGATCCAACCTATACCAGCATGGAAAACAGACACTATTAGACAATGATGATTGTATAGTTTGAAATCCCAGAAGACCAAGCTCATACAGAATCAGATAATCAGCCATTTAGTTAGCAGCACATATTCTTGACTGTGACTATGCTGTTTTGATGGTTTGAGATTGATTTAACTCAAACAACTTTGCAGTGTCATTAGAAAAACTATAGCTGTACATTCCCATGACTTGAATACAGATACAAGCAAGGGACTAGAGTTTGGATCCTTAATGTATTATATAATTTTTTAAAAGCTTTAAATTTATCTCCTAATCATACTAAATGATTTAAAACAGTAAATCTCATCTGTAAATGAATAAACTAGGATTTTATGACTGATATAATACATCTTATTTTTTGAGCATAATTGGCTGGTAATAGAGATGGGCTTGCAAATGGCTTCTTATTGTGACGGGATTAGATTTAGGGTTAGGGTACACTGGTAAAAGCAAGAATGACTGAATTAATAGGATGCAACAACTGGCTGAGAAGTTAACTATTTCTATTATGTCACAAGCACTCTGGTATGTAGGACAGGGTGGAGGTGCAATGGCCCAGTGGTTAGGGCAGCGGACTCGCGGTCGTAGGATCGCAGTTTTGATTCTCAGACTGGGCGTTGTGCATGTTTATTGAGCGAAAACACCTAAAGTTCCACAAGGTTCAAGCAGGGGATGGTGGCAAACCCTGCTGTACTCTTTCACCACAACTTTCTCTCACTCTTTCTTCCTGTTTCTGTTGTACCTGTATTTCACAAAGGCCAGCCTTGTCACACTCTGTGTCATGCTGACTCTCCCCCGAGAACTACATTAAGGGTACACGTGTCTGTGGAGTGCTCAGCCACTTGCATGTTAATTTCACGAGCAAGCTGTTCTGTTGATGGGATCAACTGGAACCCTTGTTGTCGTAACTGACAGAGTGCCAACCACCACCAACCATGTAGGACAGGAATAACTCACTCCGTAACCAATAACTATGCTGTAAAACTGACAAATTCAGTTCCTTTTTGTTGGTATATTTGTTGGATACTGGTTTCATAAACACAATGGGATAGTATAATGAAATAAACTGAACAGGTATGCTACATTATATTTATCTTATCAATCCCAGATGTACAAAAAGCAAAGCTAATACTGGTAGAATTTAAACTTAAAATGTTCAAGTTGAAACTAAATATATTTATTTATTTTATCCAGTGTTCTACTTCTATGACTGTGCCACTCTATTAAAAATAATATTTTCCACATTGGTACAAGGTTAAAAATATTTTAGGAAGGGAGTACTCGATGAAATCAAGCAGGTGTTCTTTATTTTTACAATGTGTCTTTTTTTTTAATATCTTTAAATAACTTTGTAATAAGTGGATCAATAGTTTCTATTGCAGTTGTTATGAAATGATAGTCAAAAAGACATTTATTCTTCATTATTTTCTTTATTTGATTGTGGTACCAAGTCCCAAAATTGTTGAGTTAAATTGACAAATTGTGAGTAAATGAGTGATTATAAACATCATGGCACAGGAGTGGCTGTGTGGTAAGTAGCTTGCTTACCAACCACATGGTTCGGAGTTCAGTCCTACTGCGTGGCACCTTGGGCAAGTGTCTTCTACTATAGCCTCGGGCTGACCAAAGCCTTGTGAGTGGATTTGGTAGACGGAAACTGAAAGAAGCCCGTCGTATTTTTTTTCTCCTTGTTTTTCTCCTTATTTCTTTGTGTTCCTTTCAGTTGAAGAGCGTAGCTCGAAACGTTAAAGACTTTCTCTATTCCCGAGCGTTAAACTAATACATCCATTTGTTGTTTACACCACCTGTCCTCATCTGTTGTTGTTTTTTCGTAAATTCTCCCATATATATATATATATATATAAATTTGGTAAATTTGGAAAATTAGATATTCGAATATGAACCATGCTATTTGACTCGTATCTCGAATGTTGTCTGGTCATTCTGCTGAGGATAGTCCGACCTTTTGTGAGATATATAATTTTTATCTTACTAAAATTGACTTGAAACCATGGTACAGAATATAGATCGGTAAATGTTTTTATTTTTCATTCCCTTTCGAAATTATCCCTACTTTTTGTGGTATGTAGTCTTGCTGCTATTTCTAGCGGGTTAGATGTCCTATTACAGGCATCTCTGTATTTTAAATGAATAATACATAGTCTATTGACTGTTTTTTTACCCTCGCTAGACCACTGGTGGTAAAAATAAAATTTCTAAAATTTTCTTTGCTACCCTGTATTTTATTAATAATGATAAAAAATTTTTTTTTTTATATATATATATGTATGTGTGTTTGTGTGTCTATGTTTGTCCCCCCACCATCGCTTGACAACTGATGCTGGTGTGTTTACGTCCCCGTAACTTAGCGGTTCGGCAAAATGAGACCGATAGAATAAGTACTAGGCTTACAAAGAATAAGTCCTGGGGTCGATTTTCTCGACTAAAGGCGGTGCTCCAGCATAGCTGCAGTCAAATGACTGAAAAGAGTAAAAGAGCATCTCACAGTTGCTTTGCCTACATTGATCAGTACATGTGTTAAACAGTCTGGTCTGGCAGAATTAGTGAAGAGATATTAAAATGTCTTGTAGTATTTAGTTGTGTCCCTTAACAATCTAATTTCAAATAGCACTGGGGTCAACTTTGTCTTTCATCTTTTTGAAATAAAATATGAGTCATGATTCTTTACCCAAACAAAGTATGTAGCCTTGTGCTTATGTTAGAAGCCATTATTGTTGATTATTACTACAGCTGTGACCATCATACTGTATGCCTGAGACACTTTGTTGCTCACCACTTTTTCACAATCAGCCATGTGTGACCTACAAAAACATAGCATTCAATCACATGTCAATGTAATGCTCAGCTCTTCATACATACTAAAACCAACGGCAATGATAAAATGAGAGTTGGATTGCCACCAAATTATCTTGTTTCATAGTTAAAGTTGTTGCCATGGTGGACACTTCACATTTATATGAACAATCTTAAATGAGTAGAAAACCACACCTGTTTTTGCTTCCTAAATAAAAGTTGATACTCAGTTTAATGTGTCAAAGACACTTGAATTCAGTTTGAATAACAATTTAAGATTCTGGCAAAAATTTAATGAAGAAAAATACAATGTAAAGATAATTTTTTTATTATAACAATGATTTATTTGTTACTATGTATACAAGAAATGGTCAGATTAGGAATCAGAAGACTATTGCTGCTGCTGCTGATGATGATGATGACGATGATGATATCTACTGCAATTTTAACAGTAGTGATAAGGAACAGAATAAGAAGGAAAATTATGAAGATGGGCATGTCAATGGTGAAGGTTATTCCACACAGGAGAGATTGATTAAGCTGGAACTTTTGTTGTTTGACATCTGTATTGGAATGTAAGTCAGAAGGGAACTCCAAATAGTTGTAGGTCTGAGGAGAAATGATTGGGTATTGAGACATAGTAAACAAGAGAATAAAACAGAAAGACAGTGATGTGTTTGAGTGAAAGTGGTCCATAATATGTTGGCTCAGAGTGGTAGAGCTAATTGTAGTAGTAGGAGAGGCAAAGAGAAGAAACAACATGTGTATGAAACCATTGTTGTATCATATTGCTAACAAGATGATTTTATTTTCATGCATTTTTTAAAATTTATTTTTACACCAGCACTGACCAGATACATATGCAGTATCTTGGCTAAATAGTTAAGAAGTTCCCTTCTCAATCACAAAGTTCGGGTTCAAACTCAGTGTGTGGTATTTTGGGCAAGCATTTTTTAACATCAGCTAGATTTACATAGTGAGCTTTTGCAAATTTAGCCCTTCAATCCCAGTGGAGCATAAGCTGTCAATGACATTTTTCTACTGTCCTTGACTCCAGGCTGTCTTTTCTGTTTCTTTCCAATCAAATCTCCGCTTTTTCTTCCAGATTTTGCTGTACCTTGTCATAGGCTGCCTGAGGAAAGGCCCTCCTCTCTCAGGAATTATCATCAATGTTTCTGTAACTTCGCTATTTTTTTTTTTTTTGTAGAGGTGTTTGCCCTGCACAAACCCATTTTTATCTCTGGGAAGAGGTGGTTCATATAAGTCTGACATCTATACTTTGAAGTGTACAGTATCGGAGATGCTACCAGAAGCTTACACTCTGCTGGCATAGCTCTGAGGGTCATTGTTACACATAAGCCACCATACTGCAACAGGGGTTGAACTTTGTGGTGAAGAACTACATTAAGGGCACGCATGTCTGTGGAATACTCAATCACTTACATGCTAATTTAATGAGCAAGTAGTCCAGGTGATCAAACAACTGGACACTCAACAATGAAACCAACAGAGATTTATCTCCTTCGGTTTGGATTTCACTTAAACATAACTACAGTAAATCTGTTATCTTGTTTCAGTCACTTGACTGCACCCATGCTGGGGCACCACCTTCAAGAATTTCAGTCAAACAGATCAATCCAGAAAAGAAGGATTTGAAAGCTAAAGAACTCTTCACATGGTCAGAGATTTAGGGACATTCTCAATAAGAAATTTGATGAGAGGGAGGAGGAGCTACAGACCTCAGACATATAAGGTAGCCAGAAATTACTATGGGACAGCTTACTGAGTGCCACAGACCAAGTCTGCAGATGGTGCAAAGTCTCTTCCAGACCTAGAGTAACGTGGTGGTGGAATAATATGGTAGAAACAAGCCTGGAAAGCCTGGAAGAGTTGGGGTAGGAGGGTACTGTATCAGATAGCCAGAAGGGAGGCTGGGTGACAGGTATACATAGCCAAGGGTGAAGCAGAAGGGAAGAAGTTTGCCAATGTCCAGTGACATGAAGACTAAGGAACTGAAGTATTTTGGATTGCAACACAGTGTGTGAGAGAAAATTGTGTGTCCGCAGGGATGATGGTGCACTTGCTTTTAATGATTCGGAAAAGAAAGGCTTGGAGAAGCCATTATAAAAGACTGCTGAATGTGGAGAATGAATGGTAGGAGGAGAGCCTGCCAAATGTTGACCCAGTAGAGGGACCAGCTAGCCGAATAGACAACACCCTGGTAGATAAAGCAATTAAGGGTATGAAGCCAGGAAAAGCCCCTGACCCATCAGGAATCACTGCTGAGATGCTTAAAACATCTGGCAGTGTCGGCTATAGCCTAGTCACCCATATTGTAAACCAGGTCGTTCAACTGCTACAAAGGTAAAGGTGATGCTTTAGATAGAAATAACTACAGGGGTATCAAACTGCTGGATCAGGTGATGAAAGTCACAAAGAGGGTCATAGCCCAACTAATTAGGAAGAGAGTCTGCTTAGATGAGATGCAGTTTGGTTTTGTGCCAGGTAGAAGTACCACTGATGCTATATTTCTAGTACGGCAACTGCAGGAGAAATACCTAACCAAAGATAAACCCCTATACTTGGCTTTTGTGGACTTGGAGAAAGCCTTTGACAGGGTCCCCCGATCACTTATCTGGTGGGTGATGCGGAAACTGGGGATTGACAAATGGTTAATAAGAGATGCCGTTAGTAAGGTTAGGGTTGACAATGAGTATAGCGAAGAATTCTGGGTAGAAGTAGGGGCCCACCAACGATCAGAGATGATGATGATACTTTCGTGTGTATATGAGAGAAAGAAAGTGTATGTGAAAGAGGGAAAGCTACTAAATAATGACTAATGTTTAAGTAGCACAATAAGGAGAAGCAGCTGGTGATTTGCTAACCCTGACAGGTGTGGTCAGGTAACAAAACAACAATGATAAAACAACAGAAGGTAAAGATTAATAATGCACTATCTCTGATTTAGGGCCTTTTAGACGTCACTGTCAGGGGAGTTAGATTTCTTGGATATGGGCTAAAAAAAATGGAAATAAGTTAAATTCTTCAGGGATTAGAATGAGTAAGGAAAGGTTTGCAAAAGAATGATAAACGGATCAGCCCTCTTATTCATCATAGTCCTTCAGGCAATAGCAGGGGAATTCAAGACAGGTTGCTCCTGGGAGCTCCTCTATGCTGATGGCCTGGCCCTCATAGCAGAATCACTACCAGAACGAGAGAAGAAATTTCAGGTGTGGAAGCAAGGTTTAGAATCGAAGGGCCTTAGAGTCAATGTTGCAATGTTTTAGTAAGTAGGAAGGGGAACACATCACATGCCCCTTCAGGTAGGTGGCCCAGCTCAATCTGTAAAAAAGGTGTAGGTAGAAACTCCCTAAGATGTACCCAGTGTAAGCTATGAACACATAAGAGGTGCAGCAACATCAAACAAAGATTAACCAGGAAACTAGCTTTTGTGTGCGGCAGATGCACAGGGGCAATAGACACCACAGATGCTCAGAAAACAGATTCCATCACAGGCCAGGGGGAAAAACTAGAAGTAGTTGATAGCTTCCACTACATAGGTGACCAAGTCTGTTGTGGGAGTGGATGCTCAGAGAGTGTTACCACTAGAATAAGAATAGCCTGGACAAAGTTTAGAAAGATTCTACCCCTACTGGTGACAAAGGGCCTCTTGCTCAGAGTGAAAGGTAGATTGTACAATGCATGTGTGTGAACTGCCATGCTTCACAGCAGTGAAACATGGGCCATGACTGCTGAAGACTGCTGAAGATATGTTCAAAAGAAATGAAGCTAGCATGATCTGCTGGATGTGTAATGTCAGTGTGCACACACGACAGAGTGTAAGCGCCCTGAGAGAAATATTGGACATAAGAAGCATCGGATGTGGCATGCAAGAGAGATGTTTGCGTTAGTATGGTCATGTACTGCGGATGGACGAGGAGAGCTGTGTGAAGAAGTGCCACTCCCAAACAGTGGAAGGAATCCGTGGTAAAGGGAAACCCAGAAAGACATGGGATGAGGTGGTGAAGCATGACCTTCAAACGTTGGGCCTCACAGAGGCAATGACAAAAGACCGAGACCTCTGGAGATATGCTGTAACTGAGAAGACTCGGCAAATAAAGTGAGTCCACAGCTGTAACCTACACCAGAGTCGCATAACCAGCCCACTCAAAAGTACCTTGGATCATAGGGTGACATGCCATGCTTGAGGAGACCTATTGAGTCAAGTACATCAAAATCAAATCATATCACAATCAAATGGAAATTGTTGTTGTGATCCCTGTGTTGGTGGCATGGGAAAAGCATCATCCAATCACGGACAATGCCAACCCCTCTGGCCCCTGTGCCGGTGGCACGTAAAAATCACCCACTACACTCTCGGAGTGGTTGGCGTTAGGAAGGGCAACCAGCTGTAGAAACACTGCCAGATCAGACTGGAGCCTGATGCAGCCTCCTGGCTTCCCAGACCCCAGTTGAACTGTCCAACCCATGCCAGCATGGAAAACGGACGTTAAGCGATGATGATGATGATGATGAGATCAACTCCAGGACTTTTTTTAAAGCCTAGTACTTATTCTATCGAATTGTTTTGCTGAACTGCTAAGTTATTGGGATGTAAATACCAGTTGTCAAGTGGTGGTGGGAGACAAACACAGACACACGTATGTGTGTGTGTGTGTGTGTGAAGGCACATGACATAGTGGTTAGTGTGTTGCACTCATAATCTAATGATTGTGATTTCAGTTCCTAGACTGGTTGGTGCATTGTGTTTTTTGAGCAAAACAATGTTGACTTAATGTTGACTTAATGGAGAAAGTGAGCTAATGTGCAGCACAAACATTTGATTACTATAAACAAATCATTTGTATAGGAGAGGCCAACATTTATATATATATATATATATATATATATATATATATATATATGTATATATTATATAATGAAGAAATAAATGTGATAATTATCCCCTTATACAGCACAACTAATTAGTACTCTAATAGAGCCTCAGGAATATAAAACCAAGAAAGAGAGAACAAATTTCAAAGGTGAGTGTTCATATTCACTCAATATATTTCAAAGCATCAGAATACTCCACAGCATACACAAGTGCATTCATCAACACAAGATATAATATAAATATATAAATATAAATATAAAGAAATAACAAATGTACTTGTGAGGTTGTGTGTTCGTATTAAAATCAATGAATATATTAAAATATGTGGATTGTGAAAGTATAGTGGTAATACAAATAGATGAGAAAGTTAGTATAAAATGATTTTAAAAGGAATCTTGAGCAAGTGCAAAGTTTGACAGCCATTTCGAGAAGATATAGGTTGGCATGGGCATGTTAATTACCAACCTATATCTTCCTAGTCATGACCACTCTATCCTTCTCTTCAGCATGGCATTTTTTGGATCACATTATTTAATGTGTCCTTTATTTATATGGTGTGAGGTGCTTTAAGAAGATATAGCTGCTATTTCTAGCGGTCTGAGCAACCACATCAAAGCCACTTGTTGGCGCATGCAATCAGTTGTCATTAGTGGTGGTGGTGGTGGTGATGGTGTTGCTATTAGTGATGGGTAAATTAATGGTGCTGATGATGTTGACAATGATGATAGTAATATTGTTGCTGTTGCTGATAATGATGAAGGCAGTGATTGTGGTGGTTAGGGAGAAAGTTGTTATTTATGATGGTCATAGTGGTGGTAATGGTGTTGGTGGTGTTAGGTTGTGAGAGGCAATGAATGATATATTAGTTTAGGCTATAGTATTATTCAAGCAACAAAGCAACAACCATATTTACATATACCGAGTTTTCTTAAAGAAATCTTACTGTCTGTTTCATTCATTAACCTGATACTGTAATTTAATTACAAACTAGTTATACATATTTATGAGAATCTGTCCTAGAAAAGAAAAAAAAAAATCATGCAACTTCTATATAATTATACATCTATGTAAATTGAATTAATTGGTGAAGCATTGAAGCTAATTTTAATTAACAAATAGGTTGATAAATAATATGTATCACTCAAGATTTTAAATTTTTTGTCGTTAATTTTCAAACAGTAAAGGAGTTTAGCCACCAGCTAGTTTCAAAAACATCCAATCAATATTATTGTCTACTGTTAATTATTGAAAGTTGTGTAAACTAGAAGACATACATAAGTGTTCCATGACAGCCATGGATGAAAAAAAAAGACTAAAAATATTTGTTAGTATAGTTTGCATGCTGATATAAATAACATGGATAGCTTTAAGATTGTGAGTGAATTAATTTTATTTTATATGAAAATTAATTAACTGGTAGTACACAGAACTAGCTAATTGCTTTCAATGTTGGCTGATAATTTTGATAATTTGAAAGACGGTTAAGAGTCTAACCCTTGGTCTACCAGAGAAAATATATGTCACTAATTACCAACTGGGTCCAATGGACCCAATATTTTTCTTTTAAGTAAATTTTATTCAAACTACTACTATTTCTTAGCTACATTATATATGCTATCAAGTGAATGAAGAATTACTGTTTCTGAGAAATTTTAATAAAAAAATACAGCTTACAAAAATACAGAATTACAGCTCTTCATGGCAGTGAATGCTGACAACATTGGAATGTTCTTGGCAAACATGGATATTATAATTCTAACCTGTAGTACGAGTTTTCCTGTCTTTTTTGGGGGCTCACACAAAGAATATCTTCCTTTTTTCTTTAGCTGAGGAATCTCAAATGAAGTTGAAGATTGTCTTCTTTTCTTGTTTAGTTGAGAAATGTTAGCAGAACTAGATTGTTTGTCATGTTCTTGCTTATCATTAACTCCAGCAAGTTCCTTTCCTAACTGAATTAGGCACTGTCTTCTTTTATCCTTGAAACTTTGCAAGTGAAGCTGTTTAGCAACAATGAAAGCATTCACTGCACTTATATCAATCATTTTGTACAATATAACCATAGGCCATTTTCGAGTCATTCTTTTGCAAGTGTATGTCCTTATCATCTTATCTAGGGTATCTGCTCCTCCTTTTGTTTTGTTGTAACATGTAATAACTTCAGGTTTCTTTTCAACACTTTTTGAATCAATTGAAGGCTGAGAGTGCATTGTACTCACAAGTGTGACTACATAATTTTTCTTGGGACAATAAGATAGAATCATAGAATCCTTTTGAAATCCAAATATTGTGCTCTTGATTTCTCTTTCTTTTCCATTTGTGAAAGCATTTGGAAGTTCAACTCTGTTCTTTCTAATTGTTCCAACTAAAGTAGTTTTCTTGCTAAGCAGCTTTCAAGCCAATCCTAGACTTGTAAACAAATTATCACAAGTTATATTGTAACCAGTATTTAAGTTTTTTTACTAGGTCTTCAACAACTTTTGAACTTTGATTTGTCTCTCACCCTTTCACTGGGACTTTTCCAGTGTAGATTTGCATTTTCCAGGCATAAGATATTTCACTGTCCATATTTCCCTGGTTTTAAAGGAATATATACCAGGAATAAACAGCACCCTCTGAATGAAACTAATTGTTCATCAATTGTCATGCATCAACTTGGAACATATCCATCTTACAAATTCTGATTCCACATTTCAAATACTTCTCTTATGGGCTCCAATTTATCATCATTTCTCTTTTTTCTTCTTGCACTAGCATCATCAAAACACAACACTTGTAATAATCAGTCCAATAAATTTCTTTAGTTCAGAATGATCAATTTCCTTCCATTTCTCTTTATGAACAACCTGACCTTTAACATTTGTCCATGGCACATAAAGATAATAAAACATGTTTCAATGCTATTGCAAGATCTTTTAGCAAAACGGGATGGTCCACATTCTTGGCGCACAATATTGCAAGATGAAGTTCTTACTGCTGCTTGAGTTAAGAGGATTAGAATGCCAAACTTCTTGTCTGTCTCTCGAAACATATTGTTCATTCATAATTGGGTGGCTTGCAGATAATTGTTTTTGAGTATCTTCATCATCTGATGACACAGAACTTAAACTGTCCAGCACACAATCACTTTCACCATTATCTTCAGAGCAATAGAAGGAATCACTACTATCTTCTTCCCATTCTTCATCTAATTTCAATAACCTTTTCGATATTTGGTCTTCATTCAAGTTTTCATGTCTAACCATATTGGAAAGCACAACTGAATTATATGAAACTTGATAGCAGTCTAAAGGCAGATATTGCTCTCTCACATATTTATACTCTCCTGAAAGATGATACAATATATTGTAAGAATTGTGTCATCACATACAAATATTGCATCACCCTATAACCTAGAAGACTGAAGGTGATGCAATACCACACAAATTTACAGGAATATTTTCATAATTTTTCCTATTTTATCTAAAATTCAGCAAATAAATTGAATACAATTTTATCTATTTTATATCTGATAAATATCTATGAAAATAACATTTGATACTGCTTTTATTCTGTTGAGAATGACAAGAGTAGTGTCTGAATTTAATTCGTAGGTCCAATAGACCCTTATGGTAATTAATGTATAAAGTGAAATTTTCTAGCTTTTATAAATATACGGAAAATTTCCCATTTGACAAATAAAAGAGATTTGAGAAAAAATAAGTCATGAGAAACAAGCAGAATCAAATAATATAAACAGTAGGAAAAAGCAACTGAAAAAACTGAAATGGGTCCATTGGACCCATTGGTAGACAGAAGGTTAAAGAAGTATTTTCTTCTATGCACTGGCCTAACTTACTATATTTTTCAGCTAACAAGTTGACTTAATATATAGTTTAAACGTGTTGTGTAAGCATTAAAACATCATCACTATCTCCCCAAATCCTGCTGCATTGCATACGGAACTTTTAGTCCTTCAAAATCATCTTTGTGTATAAGTTCACTTATCTTTTTTGTGGTTGTAAATTTCAGCCAGAGAAATTTGAATATGTCATTCAGTAACTTTTGTCTAATAGATAACCTAATTTCTCAGCTAAGGAAGTTTTGTTGCCATAGTGGACTTTAAATTATTTTTTTGAGAGAATGTTTAATGATAGAAATCTGATATGCATACCATCAATATAATGAGATTATTTTCAAACAAATTACTTAAAATTTTTTTTTTATTTTATGAGATTAACATAATTAAAACTCAGCAGAAATTATTGTTAAAAACCTACCACCTTTCATAAAATATCTACTGCTTTATGACAAAATAAAAAAAAAATCAGTAAATTACAATTGATATTGATAAGAGAAGTCATCTGTTAATAATTTAAAGTATTACAAATTTAAATGTATTAGAAAAAAGCAACAGCAGTAAACTTATACTGGTACCAACTGATGAATGCCTCTAGCCTCTGTTATGTAGTGCTTGTCAGAATGGGTCTTTTGTTGACTAACAAAATGCTATCATGTGCTTAGCAAAAATGATGATACATGTGACCCATTGTGAAGAAAGTGAAAAGGACATACTAACCATGCCATTTTCAAAACAATGAAATATTTTTGCATCATTAGTTGAGATAGATGATGAAGAATTCCAAAGTCATTAGAAGAGAAAAATACTGTAGATTATTGTTTCATACTAATAGCTCACGTGCCTTGATTTCATATTCATTACAGCCATTTTTTATGACTTTAGATATCACAATTCTATTCTCTTCAGTTCAAGAGGTACTAAAGTCAAGTACAATCATGGGAAAACTGTGATGCTACAGCCTGCAGGACTTTCTGAATGGCACACATAATGAAAAATGGTCTTGAACTGTTTTTTAGTGGCGCAGCTCACCTGATGATGAGCCATGGCTCATGTGGTTCATCATCATCAACATCATCACCAGCATTATTTAATGTTCATTTTCCATGCTGGTATGGGTTGGACGGTCTGACTAGAGTTGGTAAGCTGGAGAACTGCACCAGGTTTCAGTTGTCTGTTTTGGCTTGCTTTCTAAGGCTGTATGCACTTCTTAATGCCAACTGCTTTACAGAGTGTACTGGATATCTTTCATGTGTCACTGGTACAAGTGCCTTTTACGTGTCACTGGCATGGTGCCTTTTATGTGTCACCAGTACTGGCCATAATTTCACTTAGCTTGATATCTCTTCTCATGTACAACAAATTGCCAGAAATCTTGGTCACTTGTCATTGTGTATGTTCCTAGTGTTTATTGTACCTGCACATCTTCCATACATAAAGACTACTTTTCCTGTTAACCTTCCTCTGATATTGCTGCACATGTTATGTGTCCATAGCTTGCCCCAGGTATACTTTATGGAGTTTCTACCTACACCTTTTCTACATATCAAGCATTTTCCCGGAGGGGCTTGTGATTTGTTTATTTTCCTACTTACTAGGACTTTGGTTTTTGCTAAATTAACTGTAAGGCCTTTTGATTCCAGATCTTGCTTCCACACCAGAAATTTCTTCTCTAGTTCAGAGAATGATTCAGCTATAAGAACAAGGTCATCAGCATAGAAGAGCTACCGGAAGTAGTCGGTCTTAAATTCCCCTGTTATGGTCTGGTGGACTATGATGAACAAGAGGGTGCAGAGAACTGATCCATGGTGAACTCCTGCCTGTACATTGAATTCATTGCTGTACTTGTCAACTTTCACCTTACTAACAGTATCTCTGTACATGGCTTGTACAGCTTTCACCAACCACTCATCTATCCCTACCTTTTTCATTGACCACCGGATAAGGGAGTAGCCATATAAAATCTTTCTCCATGTCAACAAAAGCCAAGTACAGAGGTTTATTTTTGATTAGATACTTCTCCTGAAGTTGCTTTACCAGGAAGATAGCATCAGTATTACTTCTCCCTGGCACAAAACCAAACTGCATCTCATCTTGACTAATTCTCTTCCAAATTAGTTGAGCTATGACTTTCTCTGTAACTTCTCTAGACCCAGGATGATGTGGGATGAGGTGGTAACATATGATCTTTGGTTGCTGAGTCTCATGGAAATGATGACAAGTGGCTGAGACTTCTGGCGATTTGTTGTGCTTGAGAATACATCAAGCTAATCACCTGGTCCAGCTATTTGATGTCTTTCTAATCATTTCTTCCTAAAGTGTTGCCTTTACTTTTGTAGCAGTTGACTATAATGCTGCTACACCAGTTGTTGGGTATGACTCCCTTGCGAATGGCCTGATTAACTGTACGGGTAACCAGATCCTACTCCACCAGATGTCTTAAGCATCTCAGCAGTGATTCTTGATGAGTCAGTGGGTGATTTCCCTGTCATCATATCCTTAAATGCTTTATCTACCAGCTACTGTCTATTCAGGTAGCTGGTCTCTTTGTTGGCTTCACGTTAGGCCAACTCTCCTTCTTCCATGCATTCTCTACATTTAGCACCCTTTCATAGTGGCACTTTCAAGCTTCCTTCTTTGCTGAATCACTAACAGCAAGTGAATCATCATCCATGTGAATGCTCTTCTCTCCTACACACTCTGACACACTGCCTTGCAATCCAGAACACCTCAAACCTCTGATCTCCACACTGCAGAACACAGGAAAACTTCTTCCTATTTGCCTCTTCTCTAGCTAAATATACATGTCTCCTAGCTTCTAGCTAACTGATATAGTTCCTTGTTGCCACCACTCTTCCAGTCCTTTCAGGCCCATTTCTTTGCTCTAATGGCCCTGTCTACTACACTGTTCCTCCACCATGTCCCTTTAGGTCTGGATAGAACCTTACACCAGTTTCAGATTTGGTCAGTGGCCTTTCTTAAGTTGTCCTGTAGGAACCTCCAATTGTCTTCAGTGTTACATGTCTATAACTCCTCCTCATCAAAACCTTCAGTTAGAACATCTCTAAATCTCTGATTATTCAGGGGACCCTTAAGCTTCCAGATCTTTCTTTTCCAGATAGCTTTGTTTCTTGGCATCCTTCTAGCCCAGAGTCTGAAGTCACTAATGACTAACCTATTTTGAGGAGTGCACTCTTCCCCTAGGAAAGACTTTGCATTTACAAGCAGCCATCTTTCCCACTTTCTTGTGAGAATGTAGTCAATCTGGCTTCTCAAAAATGGTTACCTGTGCTTGGTTGAATATCACCATCAGCAATAAACTTTATTTCCAGGAAAAATTAATTTTTCTTATACTTATTTCCGTCTTTATATTACTTTATGTTACTTACTACTGTTTAATAGATGCAGTACGAATCATCATCATCACCATTTAATGTCCATTTTCCATGCTGGCATGGTTAGGATTGTTTGACAGGAACTGGCAAATCAGAAGACTACACTAAGCTCAGGTGTCTGTTTTGGCATGTTTTCTATGGCTTTATGCCCTTTCTAATGCTAACCACTTTGCAGAGTGAAGAGGGTGCTTTTTACGTAACACCAGCAGCAGTAAGGTCATCAAGTAACTCGAAAGACAAGACCTTTCAACTGGGGGGTAGAGTAGCATTGAGGGACAGAAAAGGGGTGTCTTGCATTAGAGGAGAAACATAATTATCTCAGGTGGAGAGAGAGAGAGGATGGTGAAGATGTAACAGGGAGTGAGCAGGAGCCATACACTCAAGTTACAGGGAAGTGAATATAGTGAAATGGACTGGGTATTGAGAGGGTGGGTGACTTTGCAAAATTGTGAAAGGGTAAATGAAGGGGGAGAAGAAGATGCTTTGCATTCACAAGGTACTGAATTTGATCTCCCTCTGCAACATCTTGGTCAAATACCTTGTCAAGCACTGTGAGTGGAATTGGAGTGACAAAAACTGTAAGGAAGCCTATCAAATGGATTATACCTGTGATTTAAATACCCAAACTCAGAAATAGAAATTCTAACCAAGATCCATTTATTACAATAACTCATGAAAACATTTGTCATTTACCGTACAGTAAATGAAGTGGGAAAGGGTTGTCTAGAAATAATTTTGTTGGGTATGCATGCAGTGATTTCTCTATAGGAGTGCTATTTACAGAGCTATCTTAGTTGATGAGTGGCAGGTACAAAAATTCTGCAAAATTAGTGAAGACCTTCTTGGCAAGATACCAGAATACCTGATAGCAATTTTAAAGTGAGTAAGTTTGCAGGTCGTGCAGTGTATGAAGGCAGCTTTTGCTTTCTTAATAGTTACCATGTAGCTGGGGATGGTGGATGATTTCCTCCAGATGCTGTAAGAAGTATTCTTAGTCTGTACTGATATAGTACAGCTGTGAGTGAACCAGCCGGACATTTGGTTTTATTGGTTTTTGGTTATGTTAAAGGATATGAAGGAACATTCCTAGGAGGGTGGCTTCATGATCTGCTTGGCTGTTTGTGACAGATCTGTGATGAAGTAGAACTGCTATCAAAGGAATCATCAGTATAGAAATGGTAAAACTTCAACCATTTAGTTGACCTAAACTACCAGAGTTTCCCAGGTTCAGAAGTCAATGTGCTGTAGGAATGTTTGAGGTATGTTGCTTGACTAAATAACGACCAGGTAATTGAATGGAAGAAGAAATAATGGCTAGATTCGAATGTAAGGAAGAGGTCAAAATTATTTGGATAGTTGGCATGTCAGTCAGAGATGTGCAGATAGCTGAAGACAGTAATTGGTGCTGATAGTTCTAAATAACAAACAGTTCTGACCAATCAAATGGATGTTTGGACTGGATGACTGTTCAAGTTTCAGCTTTGGTTGTAGCACTTTTGTTTCATAATAAAGTCAGGAAGTGTTTGAACATCAACACATCTCAGCCCTATATCCATATTAATTTGTTTTGCTGCAAAAGAATTCACTTAAGAAGTGCCTGTGTTAATGTGATGAACCATATTTTATCATGATACTTATTTTAGCCAAGTCCACCAGGCTTATATAAACTTTCTTTACTAGGAATACAACACAATATTTAGAGACAGGATAAATATTTGAAACTTTGCAGCTAATAAGCTAGCACCCTACTACTTTAGCTGAGTAAAGTTAGTACTGTTTGGCAATTTACATTTATTTATCTATTTATTTATTTATTTTGCATGATTGTATGGATGGAATGATTTTGTTGTTGGTACAATTAGTTTTTCAGTTGGGTATCTTTCCTATTATTAACTACCCAACTGTGAATGGAAATAGTTTTATTTTCATCAGTCAGCTTAGCTTGACTAGTAAAGTTATATGCCTTATTTAGAGGCACAACACAAGGGTAAATTAAGATTTGCAGAACATCATAGAATAATTAAAAAAATATGAAATATCACATAATGAAAATGAGTTATAACATTTATTTATTTATCAAGTACATTAATTCTTTATATTCACCATAGATAGTTGGTAAGTTCTTCACTAAGCAAGTCTGCAATTTAGAAATGGCTCACTGGTTGGGCCATTTTACTTCACTTGAATAATAGTGGTTTGAAGTCATAGTGCCTGAAGGCGAATGAGCTTTGCCAGGCTTTGAAATATGACATGTAAACAAAGAATTTGATGGTGACCTAACGAACAGCTAAGGGTCAAATGACATTCTCTGCATCTTCAAAACAGTGTTATACAACTGTTCATTTATACATTAGAAATTACATTATAATTAGAAATCATATAGAAATATTCAATAGTTGTATCAATTGAACAATGAACTGATCACCTAATCCTGCACTACTGACAATCTCTGTCCAATTCATGCCTGTCTGCTCCCCCCCCCCCTCTCTCTCACACACACACATACACTTATACAATTTTAACTTATTTTGCCTGCTGAAATATGTAAATTTAATTGTCAAATATAGACATCATAATGTATTTCAACAAGTATTTTACTGACAAGATTACATGTATATCCAATAGCTCGCATGAAACAAAAGGAAGTGTATGCTGATAATAAGAATATTGATGTTGATGATAATGATCATGATAATGAGTGTCACTAAAGATATCTATTGAATAGAAAATTGATTATTTATCATATCAGCTTTTGGTATGCTAAGTACACCTGTTGAGTTTGTGAAATATACCTTAGTACTTTATGCTTTTCTCTTTTATATTTTAGTACTGAGAAGCCTAATAAGTGTTCATCATTATCATCATTTAGCGCCTGTTTTCCATGCTGGCATGGGTTAAATAGTTTGACTGGAACTGGTAAACCAAGCCAAAACAGGCTCCACTCTGTTTTGGCTTGGTTTCTATGGCTGGATATCCTTCCTAATGCCAACCACTCCATAAAGTGTACTGGGTGCCTTTAACATGTCACCAACACAGGTGCCTTTTATGTGTCACTAGCACAGGTGCCTTTTACATGTCACCAGCACAGGTGCCATTTACACGTCACTGGCACGAGTGCCTTTTACATGTCACTGGCATAAGTGCCTTTTATGTGTCACTGGCATAGGTGCCTTTTATATGTCACTGGCACGACTGTCTTCTACATGTCACAGGCATGGGTGCCTTTTACATGTCACCAGCACTGGTCACGACTATAATTTCACTTAGCTTGATTTACCTTCTCAAGCACAACAAATTGCCAAAAGTCTCAGTTACTTTCCATCACCTCCGTGGGACTCAACATCTAAAGATCATATTTCACCACCTCATCCCATGTCTTCTTAGGTCTACTTCTTCCACAGGTTCCCTCCACAGTTAGAGATCAGTACTTCTTTATGTACTTATTTGTTTTATTTACACACACACAGATACATAACAGGCATCTGCACAATTTCTCTCTACCAAATTCCAGTCATAAGCTATTGGTCAAAATAAGGCTACGACAGATGATATTTGCTGAAACTGCCATGTGAAAGGTACTGAACTCAAAACCACATAATTGCAAAGCAACCCTCTTAACCATACATCATTGCCTTCACTTCTCTCTCTTCCGTCTCTTCTTCTTCTGAACTAAGTTGAACTGATGGAAATAATAGAACCACCCAAAATTAAACACCCTACTACTCTGTTCAGTTCTATTCTTTTATACTCAATTTCTTCAAAGTTAATGAAACAAATACACTGAAGATGAGTCTATTGACTATACCCTCTCTATGAAGAGATTGTATAGTGATCAACATTGAAAAGGCTGAGGAAAAATACTTTCCTTATCAAGCAAGCTCTTCTTAACTTCTTCAAGTCCCACTTCTAGAGAAATGTGAGAGTAGAGGGAAGTATGCTACTACCCAGTAAATTTGTTAAAAGATGCATGAAAATAGTAAAAACGGTCCATATGAACAGGCCAATTCTTAGTATGATCTTGTAGGCCAGAGAACATAGCTGGGAGAGAGTACTTGCCCTTGGTAGTAAGGGCAATCCAGGATCTATGGGGTTTCTTGTTTGATCTTAGGTAGCTGTCCCTCTTTGGAACATTTCAATTTCTTCCTTTTTTTTCTTTGAGTTTTTATGATTGTTTATTTTTTCTATATTGAATTTTATATAAACCACCACTATCCTTGTAATGTCCCATCATCTGTGATCCTGTGGCAAATAAAGGGATGAAAAATATTAAGGTGAAGAATAGGCAAAATTGTTAGAGTATCAGAAAAAATGCATTGGAATATTTTTCTGGTTCTTTAGATTCTGACTTCAAATCTCATCAAAATCGACTTTGCCTTTCTTCTTTTAAGGGTCAATAAAATAAAATATTGGTCAAATACTGAAGTCAATGTGGATGTAAGCATTTGAGTATTCCTCTAAGTGCAAATCCTGCCATGGTCAACTTCACCTTTCATACGTTTTGGGTTGATTAAATAAAGTACCAATCAAGCACTAGGGTCCATGGAATTAACTAACTCCCTCCCCTCAAAAATGCTGGCCTTGTGCCTAAAACAAATTATTATTATTAATCTTATTATTATTAAGGCAGTGAGCTGGCAGAATCATTAGCACACTGGGCAAAATGCTAAGTGGCATTTCATGTCATTATATTCTGAGTTCAAATTCCATCGTAGTCGACTTTGCCTTTCATCCTTTAGGGGCTGATGAAATAGGTACCAGTTGAGTACTGGGATCAATGTAATCAATTTACCCACTCCCTCAAAATTGCTAACCTTGTGCTAAAATTTGAAATTATTATTATTGAGTGAGGGAACAATGCATGCCATCAAAGTGACACTGGCGTACAAATATATAAACCTCAGTATACCCATCATGACTACCTGTCTGATAAGGGTATATGAGGCACATGTGTGCAACATGACCTTGCAGATGGGGCCCAGTTGGAATTTTCTTCAGGTTGAATAGCCCATTCCACTCAAAAGGTCCTTGAATAAGGGTTGTTTAAGGATGTTGAATGAAATACCCATGTTTCCAGAGGTGAATGGGTCAGACCCCAAAGAATTCCTCTCAACACATGGCTATGATGTTTCCCCACTACTTCTGCTCATGATCAAAGATGCACATATCATCAGCCACCAAGGGACATACTCATCTGGTTAAGGTCAAACAACTGACAAGCAAAATCTGTGGTATTGAGCAGAATATTTGCTGTATATTATTACCTCCCCCTTAGTGAAGGCAGAGGTATAGTTTTCAGTCGGGTTTGTTTGCCCATGGACAAGATATCTCAAGAACCACTGGATGGATTTGGATGGAACTTTTGGGGTTGTTTGGCCTTGTGACTGACATGAACTGATTATATTTTGGGATTGATCTGGTACAATACAAGGATTCTAGATTATTTGCTATATTTACTTTACATGATTACGGTCTTACATTAACTTTCAAGTCTTTCTCAATTATCTCCCTTTAGGTTGTAACTATTTTGAATGGTGAATTTGTTAACTTTGGCTTGTATTACATAAAGATAAACTATTTATTCTTTCCTACTCTAGGCACAAGACCTGAAATTTTGGGGGAGGGAGCCATTCGATTACATTGACCACAGTACATAACTGGTACTTAATTTATCGACCCTGACAAGATGAAAGCTAAAGTTGACCTTCGTGAAATTTGAACTCAGAACGTAAAGACAGATGAAATACCGCTAAATTTTGCCTAGCATGCTAATGCCAACTCGCTGCCTTTAAGGATAAATTATTTATTACTGTTACTAAATTTTCTACAGCTAGCATCACATTCCATGACTAGCATTGGGATCAATCAAGTAACCGGACAAGGATTTTGGATTATTTTCCCTGTTTTTTTAATTAAGTTCATTTTTAGTATTTTCATTTGTAAGAGCAGTCGAATTTATTTCAGATATTCTCATTTTAAAAATCATCTCTGGCTAATCATTGAGAGGACATTGGTGTTGCCTTGGCGGAGGTTTGCACTCTCTGAGTGCTCGTTATTATTGTTATTATTATTATTATTATTATTATTATTATTATTATTATTATTATTATTATTATTATTATGGCTGCCATACTGGGAAGATGTACTAGGTTGGAGCTCCGTAATTTGTGTTTAATCAAGTGTTTTGGCTGGTTGCAGCCCATTCATTCAAAATTTTATTCAACAAGTGAAGATTATCAGAATGATGTGGACGCCTCTGATGAGAACCCAGTAAGGTTCGAAAATCGATTAAGGCTGTTCATCTCTTTTTTTTTTTTAACGGCGGTGCATCAGCATGGCTACAGCTCTGAGCTGAAACTACAGAAAAAAAAAAAGTATTTTGCTTGCATTGTCCTGTGGTCTGTCAGGAGCAGGCAGCAATGTAGCAATGTTATTCTGAAAATCCTTAGGTCTCAAAGTAAGGGCAATCTTCTTGGACCCGGATGGTAGGCTGGTGGTCCTAGATGTGAATGGCGGTGAAGGTGGTACCTTTAGATTGGTTACTGTGTATGCCCTGACAGGGGTTGGGAGGTCAGATTTTTTCCAGGCATCTAAAAACATTCCTGGGAACACCTCACACTTCAGTACTAGTGGGGGACTGGAATAGTATTTTGGACGCGTGGAAGGACTGTGTGGGTTTAGTACATAGAAGAATGAGGTGTGAAAGCCTCAAAAATCTGGTCAGAAACTTCCAGATTTCTGACAGGTATCAACTGGATTTCCCTGATGTGCCAGTGTGGACATGAAGTAATCACAATGGGTCATCCAGATCATATCTTGATAAAGTATTTGTTAGGTCAGCGGATAAGGATAATATGGGGTGTCCACCATTCAAATTGGTCAGATACACAGACAACTAATATGTGATCTACACAGTCAATTTAGATAGGACGCATGTACAGGGACCCGGTTACTGGAAGTTGAATGCATCCTTTCCAGCGTCCAAATACTATAGGGACCTAATTAGTGAACTAGTTAAGTGGCAGTTGATGGGGGCAATCATTAACAACCGGTGGTGGATAGCCTTGAAAAGGTCGATTAGAGCAGAATCAATAGAGTTTAGTAAAAAGTTAGCAATAGAAAGAAACAGATTAGAAGGAGAACTAGTTAGCAAACTAGGAGAGGCAATTAGTAAAGGCATCGTGACTGACATGTTAGTGGTGAGAATGGCTCTTGACCATTTCTTTGAGGGGAAACACGAAGGTTGTGTTATAAGAGCTAAGGTCTGAGTGCTAAAACATGAGGGAGCTAAAGCCAGCCAATGGGCTCGAACAGTGGAGATGTGACATGGCAACAAATCCACGATCGGGTCTTTAACAAATCAGGATGGGCACGTGCTACATGGTTCTGAGTAAATGTGTGCGGCTTTTTAGCAACACTTCATGCAACTGTTTGGAGGGGCAATGGGTTGATGACAGTAGTGGACTTTAATTTGTACCGAGATGGCCTGCCATGGCTCTTGGCAGCAGATGTGAGGTTGTGCAAAAAGCTGATAACAGTTACTGAAATACATGAGGCAATGAGTGATTGCACAAGTCACAAATCACCAGGTTTATATGGTCTACCCAATGCAGTCTATATATTTATGCCAGATTTGTTTGGAAATCTCTGACAACAGAATGGGAGAATTCCCAGTGCTGTTAGTTGGGGTGTGATCACACTGCTGAAGAGGGACACTGACAATGGGGACAGACTAGGGAATTTTCGGCCCATAACTCTGCTAAACACAGAGTTTAAGATTTTGGCCAAGTGAAAAGGTTGGTGATTGTTGGTGGTAGTTTAGGACGGGAGGCACAAACATGTGCAATCCTGAACAAATCTATCCACAACAACCTCCACCTTATGCAATACATTATAGAGAGGGCAGGGACTAAAGCTGGCTTCGGTGGGGCCCTGATCAATTTAGATCAATCAAAAGCATTCAATAGAGTCGATCATCACTACCTGGAAGCTGTCCTCATCTGAGTCCTACATCACCATCAGGGGAATGTAGGACTCAGAAGAGCAGTGTCATACATCACCATCGTGGTGTTGGACACCTCTGAAGTGGAGACGGTTGGCTCCATTCTAGAAGAATATGAATCAGTTGCAGAGGCTAAAATCAATGCTGAGAAGTTGGTGGGCTTGTGACTGGGCATCTGGAAAGGCAAGTTGATCCCATCAGACAGCGTTGTCAGATACTGGACTGACAGACCAGTTAAACTGCTTGGAGTCTGGTTTGGTCCTGACCTCCAAGTGGATAAGAACTTGGACAAGGTGACAAATAGGGTGGCCAGTCTTACCCAGAAATGGGATGAGAAGAAGCTGTTCTTGAAAGGTTGGGCAGTGGGAGCAAATGCCTATACCACCTCCATTATCATTTATCATCTGACTGTCATGCTTTGCCCCAATTATTGCTCGATCAAGTTGAAGCATCTCTTGTTTGTATTCTCGTGGAAGGGACATGTTCAAATGGTCAAGTGGTCAATCTGCTGTCAGCTTCCTCTGAGTGGCGGCTTAAGCATGCCATGGCTTTTGATGTACAGATGTGCACTTAGGTTGCCCCACCTGCAATGATTTCTAGAAGGTGAACATATGTGGGCGCCATTTGTGAGGCACGTATTTCTGCAACTCATTTCTTTGATGGAGCTGCAGTCCTGGGTGAAGGATAAATCAAGACTGGGCACCTGGGACTTAGAATGTTGTCAGGCACTCACTGATACAGGAGGACCCCATCACAATTTTTTTTCCTTATTGCTTATATTATGTATACTTCACTTCTTTTAATGTATACTGTGTATACTTAAAAAATTTTTTTTTTGTATATCATTCCATTATATGTAAACCCCCAAACTTTATGTCAGTCTTTGTATTGTCCCCCTCATCCTTCACCATGGTGGCAAATAAAAGAAACCATTATTATTATTATTATTATTATTGTTATTATTATTATTATCATCATCATCATCTCTCTCAAGGTAACATGCTGGCAGAATCATTAGCACACTGGACGAAATGCTTAGCAGTATTTCACCCATTGCTATGTTCTGAGTTCAAATTCCACTGAGGTCGACTTTACTTTTCATCCTTTCGGGGTTGCTAAAATAAGTACCAGTTGAACACTGGGGTTGATGTAATCAATTCATCTCCTCCCCCAAAACTGCTGCCCTTGAGGCAAAATTTGAAATAATAATAATAATAATAATAATAATTATTATTATTATTATTATTATTATTGAGCCAGTAGGCTGGCAGACTTGTTAGCATGCCAGACAAAATGTTTAACAGGTCCATATTTTTCATAATAGACTCAGTGGAGAGAAGTTTCATATTGGATATGGGAAACAGACGCTAGAACTGCTCTGTATATCGTAACCACTGACATTTCAAACATTCTGTTCTAAACTACAATACAAACAGTACCAGCAAAAGTAGCAGCAATGATAACAATAGTAGCTGTCTGGAGATGTTCTGACTTTCATATGATGTCAGAAGGAAAGAAGAATTCAAAGAAAGGAGCAAACCAAATAGTCTATTTGGAAATAACATTGAGGACACATAATCTACTTGAAGGTCTGTCAGGCAAAGTAACATTGGATTCAGAAGCATGGCATTTTATGCTTGGTACAAATCCATCTAAAGCATACAAATATGATAAAACAAACCTTAAGACAATGGTGCTAGTGGTGATGGCAGTGGCAGTGGTGGTGGTGGTGGTGGTGGTGATGGCAGTGGTGGTGGTGGTGGTGGTGGTAGTGGTGGTGGTGGTGGTGGTGATGGTGGTGGCGGTGATGGTGGTGGCAGTGGTGGTGGTGACAGCAGTAGTGGTGGGGAAGATGGCAGTGATGTTGTTGCAGCGGTGATGGTGGTGGTGCTACTCATGATGATGATGATGACAACGACGACCATGACGATGAGGAGGAGGAGCAGCAGATTTACAAAAAGGGCTAAAGCAGCAACAGTAGTAGAAGCAGCAACAGCAATAACAGCCATATTAAACGAAATGTCAACTGCAGTGACCAAATCATATACATACTTCTGTGTTAAATGAGTATGTTAGAATTGCAACTATAAACTTTAAGTTGAACTGTTTTCTTTGTCTGTCCCCACTTCTTTAAGGTCAAACCCATCTGGTTATTTACCATATTGTTTACAACCTACAACTAACTGCTCAAAATATCAGGAAATGCAATTCTGAAATATTATTCAATGAATAACAAATGATCTTAACGTATAACATCTATTTTATCTTTTGTGAATTGTAAGTCAAAACCTGGTACAAGCTGAAGAACCAAAATACACACACACACACACACACACACACACACACACACACACACAGGGTCACCATTTCATATTTTTAATTTCATGCAAGCACATTGTTTGCCTTTGATTTTGTTGACTACACTGCATAGTAGGGTTAGTTGGGCACCATCTGTGAGAAAAACAGCACCATGATGCAATTCACTCAGCCAGAAATTTGGAAACATGCTGTACTGCTTAGCATCCACACTGGAAGCTCCAATACAAGCATTTCAGAGTGTTTCGGTGTCAATCTGAGGATAATGCAGAGGTTTCAGAAAGAGTTGGATGAGTCTAATGGTGATTACGGAGGTACAGCAGCTCAGAAAACTCACTCTGATCATTCTGATAAGAAAGGAACTCCTGAATTTGTTGGTGAGATCCAGGCCATGATTGACAATGATCCCTCCAAGTCAATCAGGTTCATCACCAGGGACATGGGAGTGTCTGAGTTTCTTATCAGGCAGGTAGTGCATGAAGACATTAGGTATTCCTCATACAAGATGAGAAAAGGTCAATTTTTATCCCAAGCCATCAAGGACAACAGGAAAGACCACGCTACAAAAGTTTTGAACAAACTCAAGCATCCCCTCCAACCAAACATGCTTTGGTTTTTTTCAGATAAGAAAAAATTCTGCCAAAATCAGATAGTGAACACATAGAACAACCGTTGGCTTGCTGCATCCCCAAAACATGTACCGAGAGTGATAAAAATCAAATATCCAGTCAGCATCATGGTGTTTGGAATGATTACTAGTGATGGTGATGCTATGCCTCCAGTCATCTTCCCACATAGCCTCAGACTCAACACAGAGGCTTACATCAAGGGCCTGGAGGAGGTAGTGCTGCCCTGGGTCAAGAGGATGACTGCTGGAAGACACTATGTCTGGTGACAGGACTCTGCATCATGCCACACAAGCAGGAGAACCCAGTCATGGCTGTCAGACAATTTCTGAAACCACATCACCCCTAACATGTGGCCACCTAACTCTCCAGAATACAACCCCCCTTGATTATTATGTGTGGGGTGCAGATGAGTGAGACTAACAAAACTCATTGTAACACCAAAGATGAACTGAAGTCAAGGACTCTGGCAGCATTCACCAACTTAAACCAGGAGACCAACCAAAAGAGTTGCAGAAGATTCCAAAGTCATCTGGAGGCTGTGGTTGAAGCCCGTCCCTCTATCTCTCTCTCTCTCTCTCTATATATATATATATGTCTACATATATATATATATATATATATATATATATATATATATATATATATATATATATATATATATATATATCTATGTGTGCATGTCTTTGTACTTGTGTTTGTATCCCATCACTGCTTGACAACTGGTACCGTGTGTTTACATCTCCATAACTTAGCGGTTCAGCAAAATAGACTGATAGAATAAGTACTAGGCTTTTTATATATATATATATATATATATATCATCATCATCATCATCATCGTTTAACGTCCGCTTTCCATGCTAGCATGGGTTGGACGATTTGACTGAGGACTGGTGAAACCGGATGGCAACACCAGGCTCCAGTCTGATTTGGCAGAGTTTCTACAGCTGGATGCCCTTCCTAACGCCAACCACTCAGAGAGTGTAGTCGGTGCTTTTATGTATATATATATATTTGTTTTGCAAGATTTTTGATGTGAAATCGTGTGTTGAAACAGATGTTGTTGTACTTGGGGAAGGTCATATTGCCAGTTTAGCCAATAAAAACACACGCACTGTATATTTGGTGTTAATTTGCTTCAGCTTTATATTACATTAATCTTAATCTTATTTCGGCCAGAGTTCTTTCGTCACACTTCTGTGACCTCATCAGTGGTCCTTTGTTTCCTTCTTTCTTATGTGTGTCTCACCTTGCTAACTATCAGCCATTTTGTATTTTGTATTCCTATTGTATGTGTCTACGCATGCGTGTCTTTCAATGTGTCTGTGTCTTTTGTAAGTGCATGTGTGTATGGGGAGTGTCTGTATCACCTATATTCTCTGTTAATACGTGTTCGTTTGTATTTGTTCTTATTTATTTATTTGTTCATGTGTGTGTGTGTTTTTTTTGTTGTTGTTACAGTCGTTGATCCTGCTGAGGAGATCTTCCGTGCTGTCACAGACATCAGGTGAAATCTGGATTATGGGGCGTATGATCATTGAGAGGAAGTAGGAAATCCTGTAGTTGCTAGCGACATTCGCTCCACAGACTGGTCTTGTTGGTGGTCCCACTACAGGATTAGTTGTTACTTTGTGGTCCTTACGGAGCCCATACAGCGTTGGGATATCATTGTTCCAGGCTTGGAAGTTGTTGGCTGTGCGCTTCTGGGGTCTAAGAACAATTGTCCACATCATTATGTGGGCATTGAGGACTTTTTCTCTTTCCTCATGCGCCTGTAAGGTTGTTACCCTCGTATTGGCGATGT
Source organism: Octopus bimaculoides (assembly GCF_046866305.1). Lineage (NCBI taxonomy): Eukaryota > Metazoa > Mollusca > Cephalopoda > Octopoda > Octopodidae > Octopus > Octopus bimaculoides. The sequence goes on from NC_142928.1 coordinate 106,817,288, forward strand.
GAGGTTGCATTGCCTGGATATAGTTCGGCAGGCTGTCTATTGACATTCTGCCGGACTTATCTGTGGGAAGGCATACCACTTCTCCATTTTTCATGCGCTGCATGAGCTTGTGTAGGCCACTTGCGGGTATATTCCCAAGTTGTTGGGCCTCTGTCTTATTCTGTCTCTGTCTCTTGGTGTATAATTCTAAAATCTGGTATGCCTTCCCACAGATAAGTCCGGCAGAATGTCAATAGACAGCCTGCCGAACTATATCCAGGCAATGCAACCTCACATCGCCAATACGAAGGTAACAACCTTACAGGCGCATGAGGAAAGAGAAAAGGTCCTCAATGCCCACATGATGATGTGGACAATTGTTCTTAGACCCCAGAAGCGCACAGCCAACAACTTCCAAGCCTGGAACAATGATATCCCAACGCTGTATGGGCTCCGTAAGGACCACAAAGTAACAACTAATCCTGTAGTGGGACCACCAACAAGACCAGTCTGTGGAACGAATGTCGCTAGCAACTACAGGATTTCCTACTTCCTCTCAATGATCATACACCCCATAATCCAGATGTCACCTGATGTCTGTGACAGCACGGAAGATCTCCTCAGCAGGATCAACGACTGTAACAACACTTGCAACCTGACAGGGTGTATAGTGGGTAGCATGGATGTGGTATCACTATACCCATCTATCGACGTGGATTTTGCAGTGGAAAAGTGCGTGGAGATGATCAACGAGAGCGAAGTAGAGTTCCAAAAAGTCAACACAGAAGAACTGGGCCTCCTACTTAGATTGACATATGACGATGTATATCTAGATAGATACGACCTTAGAGATTTCTGCCCTAGTAGACGTCTAAGAAGTAGACCACCCACAATTACCTCTATGGCTAGGAAGACCCCTACAGAGAGATGGAGTGGATGGACCAGAGCCATACGGACCCCCACTAATATCCACCAGGTAAAGAAAATGATCGCACATGCACTAGGAGCTAGTATAAAGGTCACCCTAAAAGGCCATACCTTTAAATTTAACAACAAATTATACGCCCAGGACGAGGGGGCAGCCATCGGTGTTAGTATCGCTGGTGATGTGGCCAATCTCTTCATGGTATGGTGGGACAGAAGGCTTAAGGAACGTCTGACACAGAACTCCATATTCGTGAATGTGTACTCTCGATATATCGATGATATCAACTTAGTGGTAAAGACACCCCCACAAGAGAGTACTCCTGAAATAGAAATAGAAAGTAAGACTATGGAGAGCATCCAGCAAATAGCTAACTCCATCCACCAGAGTATTAAAGTTACGATAGACTACCCTACTAAACACCCTAACCATAGATTACCTGTATTAGATACTGAACTCTGGCTAGAAACTAAGAACAATAAAACCAGAATCCTCCATTCACACTATGCAAAACCTATGGCCTCCAAATACCTGATCCACCGGAACTCGGCTATTGCGGACAATGCCAAATTCAACATATTGATGGCAGACCTCGTCAGAGTAATGCGAAATGTCTCCTGCATGTGCGACCCTACAGAATTAAAGGGACATATACAACATTTCGTCCACCACATGCAGTTCTCAGGTTACAGCCATAAAGAAAGGATCAGGGTATACAAAGGAGCTATGAAGAAGTTTGAAACAATCAAACGCAACGATAGGAATGGGATTTGCCCACTCTATAGGAGCAAATCATGGAACACCATAGAAAGGACTAAGAAGAAAATAGGGAAGGCAAGCTCATGGTACGATAGCCACAAGTACCAGAGCGTCATGTTCGTCGACACCACCCCTAGAGGCGAACTGGCGTACCGCTTTAGAAGGGCCCTAGACAAACTTAAGCTAAGAATTAAGGTTGTTGAAAGGCCAGGCAACCCTATTAAATCTCTTATCAGTAGAACATACCCTTTCAGTAGAACCCCCTGCACTGATAGGAACTGTATCGTATGTAGATTTAGCCCACAAACGAACTGCAAAACCAGAAATGTGGTCTATAGTATAAGATGTACAGAGGGACGATGCAGAAATAAGACAATGGCATATGTAGGCGAAACAAGGAGCATAGGGGAGTGGGCAAACGAACATTGGAGGGAACTTAAGGAAGGGAAGAACTCATCAGTTCTGTACCAGCACGCTGAGCAAGAACATAGAGGCTCAATCAACAACATAGAAATTAAAATCTTATCTACACATAGCAGTGATGCAGCACTTAGACAAATTACTGAGGCTACACACATAATAGAAGAGAAACCTAGCCTGAATAGGAAACTAGAATGGAACACTAACACACACCACTAACAAACCACAAACCACAACAAGTGACATGTCACCCATAAACCAATAATAATATGAACAAAATATAATACAATACATAGATAAACAAATGGAATTAAATACTACATACGTTAACAAAATTTAATTAAACACAAAAATAAACAAAAAAAAACAGTAGATAAAAAAAAACAAAAAAAAACACACACACATGAACAAATAAATAAATAAGAACAAATACAAACGAACACGTATTAACAGAGAATATAGGTGATACAGACACTCCCCATACACACATGCACTTACAAAAGACATAGACACATTGAAGGACACGCATGCGTAGACACATACAATAGGAATACAAAATACAAAATGGCTGATAGTTAGCAAGGTGAGACACACATAAGAAAGAAGGAAACAAAGGACCACTGATGAGGTCACAGAAGTGTGACGAAAGAACTCTGGCCGAAATAAGATTAAGATTAATGTAATATAAAGCTGAAGCAAATTAACACCAAATATACAGTGCGTGTGTTTTTATTGGCTAAACTGGCAATATGACCATCCCCAAGTACAACAATATATATATATATATATATATATATATATATATATATATATATAATTATTCAATATTAACAGTTTTGTATTAGAAAACCAATAGAATTTATACAAGGCTGTAAAAGAAGTGCTCAAACTAGTTGAGACAAAAATACAAAGTTAATTGCAGAATAAAACCATTAGGTCATCGATTCAAAAAGCCACAGCCCACCAATTACCACATATAAGAAGTACAGCATAAACCACAAAACCAAATTAGCAAAGGGAAGTCAAAATTTTTATACATAAGAAAAAATCGAGGATCTTTTTTAAAACGGGGGCCACGTTTTTCATTAACGAAACACTTTGAAACTTGGAACACTGGTAGAATGTGTCATATAAAACATCTTTTTCTCTTAGTCTTCTTAAAAAAAAAAAGAAATCCATAAGTTATTCCATGATGAAGTTGTCGTATTTCTGTAATTTCAACCAATCACTGACGTCTATTCAGCCGATATACATTAAGTGCCGACTACATAAACAAACGATTCTGAAACAATTAACCCTAACCTTAGGGTTAGGGTTAAAGCAAATTTAAAATGAAAAAAAGCAAATAAAACGAAGGTATGGAGATTAAATACGCTTTACATCGCTTAATCAGCCAAAGGAGTAAATATAAACAACTGAATACTTGTCAGTGATTGGTTGAAATTATCGAAATAAGACAATTTTTTACATGAAATAAATTCGAATACAAAAATATTTTTCTGTTCTATAACACAAAATAGATGAGTATACGAAGTTTGAAAGTCTTCCCGTACCAAAAACACTACGTAAAACATTAATGAAAAATGTGGCCCCCGTTTTAAAATAGATCCAAAATGGATTAAAAATAGAATAACATACAATGACCATTTTGTTAACGTATGTAGTATTTAATTCCATTTGTTTATCTATGTATTGTATTATATTTTGTTCATATTATTATTGGTTTATGGGTAACATGTCACTTGTTGTGGTTTGTGGTTTGTTAGTGGTGTGTGTTAGTGTTCCATTCTAGTTTCCTATTCAGGCTAGGTTTCTCTTCTATTATGTGTGTAGCCTCAGTAATTTGTCTAAGTGCTGCATCACTGCTATGTGGAGATATCGATGATGTCAACTTAGTGGTAAAGACACCCCCACAAGAGAGTACTCCTGAAATAGAAATAGAAACTAAGACTATGGAGAGCATCCAGCAAATGCCGTCATATATATGTATATATATATATATATGTGTGTATATGTATATATATATATATATGTAAGGGACGACCGTGCGAACTCTAAAAAAGGAGAAATGGTGACGAATGGAAAAACAGAGGACTCCTTTTATTTAAACGTGTCACACGGTCGAACACAACATTATATATCGAATGATGATATACATGATATGTTATACGACGATAACATAGATGACCAGTAATGAAAGACCACAACCGTATAAGATGAATAACAGAGATATTTATTGTAGCGTTAAAGATGTATGTCTGTGTGAGAGTGTGAATGCGACATATAAGAACATAATCAAAGACAGGCCGTCATACAAAGAAAAGTGTGTATGTGAGTGATACATGTGTGTATGTTATTACAGCAGAGAGAAAGAGAGTCAATAACACGTGAGCAATTATATACCAGTTCTTGTGTACACTATAGGAAAAGTTCTGTATGTGAAAGTGAGGAAAGGCTGAGTGTGGCAGAGCTGATCACTAGTTGTGATGTCGTGGCATCGATGCCGGGCCGTGATTCTTGTTATACAGATGTTCGTCGCTGGCTGAGAATTTCTTGTCTGTTTAAGAACTCTTGTCTGTTTATTTACCCTGGTGAAGCTGAGTCACCTAACAGAATCGAAGAGAGAGATGTGCCGTGGAGGTTTGGTTTGGTGTACATAGTAAGTCGTGTTGACGCTGGTGGCGTAGAGGCTGCTTGGTAGTAATCGTGTTGGTCATGACGATGATGCTGGATAGTAGTCGTAGACTCTTGTTGCTGATGTGGCGACGGCGGAGGTCATCGTGGCTGGACGAAGCTGCTGAAGTGGTCGCTGGCTGCTGCTGCTGTCGTGTGGTACACGGAACAGTTCTCAAAGAGAAACTGGACCGAGACCAATTTGTGGGGTATGAGTTGATCTATTTATAGCGTTAAGAGGGCTCCCAGATGGCTTCAGAATTTTACTCTATCACGTGACCTTATTAGGGGCTGTGATTGGTCAGTTTGCGTTCTGGCGGGAACGGTTCGAAGAAGTTGCCGATTCGAATAATGATCAGTCACGTGATGACAAGGTTAATGTTTTCCCCTACGTTCGCGTTTGTTTATATTTAAATGAGAAGAATGTCGATAGCAGTTTTGTATCTAATGGCGATAGATAGCTTCACCACATATATATATATATATATATATATATATATATATATATATATATATATAGTTGAGCAGGTGAGTATTATAAACAAGTGCTGAGTAAAGGTAAGTAGAAAAGAAAGTGACAACTGTAGAAATTGGGTAAGGTTAAGGAAGCTTGAATTGTGGCTAATGAGTTAGAGAGGCTGGAAAGTGGAAATGACAGTGTGTTGAAAAGGGGTGGAATGGTGAAGAGCAGCAGAATAATAGTAATAATAATGATACAGTAAATGGGGAGAAATAGAAACAATGTGGGTGAAAAGGAGGAAAGGAGATACAATAAACCTAATGAATGGTGAGGGAGGAAGATGCATGGTGGGGGAGGAGAGATGATTTGGTGACTCAGGAGAGTGAGGAATGTAAAATGTGGGTGGAAAGGACAGTATTAAGAATGAAAGATGAATAATAGTGAAATGGTTCTGGATAGGGATGGATACTAAGATGGGTGGAGGGGTTATATTAGGGAAAAGATGAAGTATGCAGTTCTGCTTATATTTAGTTACAGCAGCAGAATAGTGCAGTGAGAGAGATGATGAAATCTTCCTTGTGAAGTACGAGCAGGAGAAATACTTGGCTAAGAGTAAACCACTATTCCAGACATTTGTTGACTTCGAGAAAGCATTCTACTAGGTATCACAATCAGTAATTTAGTAGACACTAAAGAAACTAGGCGTAGACAAATGACTTATGAGGGCTGTACAAGCTAGATACAAAGATGCAATAGGTAAAGTGAGAGTCAACAATGATTCCAGTGGTGAATTTAATGTGACAGTAGGAGTCATGTCAAGGTTTAGTCATCAGTCTTTTCCTATTCCTCATAATTCTACAGGCAATCACATAAAAGTTTCAGACTGGCTCTCCTTAGGAACTCCTATTTGCTGATGATCTGGTTCTCATAGCTCAATCTATAGGGGAATTAGAAAGGAAATTTCAGGCATAGAGAGTCCCCAAGGTAAACTTAGCAAAGACAAAGACTTTAGTAAGATCCTGGTATCTTCAAGAAAATTACCTTGTTTGATATGCAGAAAAGAAAAGTAGGTTTGAACTCCAAATGATTTACCCATGGAAAGCTATGGACACACATGAGGTGTAATAGAATCATAGGCAGACTAATAGAGAAAGTAAGTTTCATAGGTAACAGATACACTGAAGCAATACATGCTATGAATATCAAAGAAATGAATTTTCTTAAATGCCTCACTAGTAATTGATAGCTCTTCTTATCTAAGAGATATAATTAGCAGGAAGTGGGACTGCTCTGAAAGTATTGTAGGATAAGAATGAAATGGAAAAGTCACTGTTATTAAAGATTTTTCTTCTTTATTCAGCCTTCATATTTTATTTGGAACAATAAACTTGCTAAGTTCGTTGATGTTTCTGAACTTTCCCTATCTTATCTTCTTGATGAAGTTGTAGTCACACTTCAAAACAGGTCTGATCAAGCAAATCTATGATCCAAAGAGTGCCAGCTATGACCATATCATATTTTTATATAATCAGGACAATTATTGTCCAACATAGCCTTTATTTATTTTCGGTAATAGGTTTAAGGAAATGTCAATGGCATTTTTATCGGGTCAAATAACCATATATGTTAGCAGATCTAGATGAAGTGGGTCATTGGTAATGCGCGTTGTGCTGTTTGTATAGTAGACAGCAATCATCAGATTGAAGTTGTGGTGATTATTTGAAATTTTGACTAAATGTTTTTCGGTAATTAGAAAGTGATCATTATTTGTTATTAGAATGCTCTATCAACAAGTTAAAATGACTCAAAAGTGCTGTATTGTACTTTAATTAATAAACTTCCAATTTCTATATCAGAGGAGTGTCTTATCAACAAATAAACTATAATTATTTTCCAGTTTTGTTTTATGTAATGTAATAGGTATATATTGTAAATTTGTTACTGTAGTTTCTTGTTGCAAAAGTAGATAGCACACTCTAAAACAGCACAAACACATGTCAATATCCAATTCATCAAAAGATAAGACTGTAAAAGCTATAAACATCAATAGAAGTAGGAACTTGACAGTTTTAAACAAAATGTTAATTACTAATAGGGAAATAGGGAAAATCCTTAGTAAAACAAATAAAACTTCAGCACAGCTGTTGAAAGAAAATCTATTCCTTACACACACACACACACACACACGGACACGGACACACACACAGACACGGACACACACACACACACATACACATGGACATGGACACACACACACACACACATGGACACGGACACATATTCTATTATTCCATTGTGTTTCATCTGGAGGCTGTAGCCCTGCTAGGACACTGCTATGATATATTACAAGATTTTTACACTAGCTACCTAATCTTCTAACAAGGTTTTGGTCACCTGGAGTTATAGAAAATACTTGCTGAAAGTCCCACACTGCAGGACTGAACCCAAAACAACATGGTTGGGAAGTGAACTTCTCAATCACACAGTTGTGTGTGTGCTCGTGTGTGTGTGTGCGTCTCCCCCCCTCTCTCTCTCTCTCTTAAAAATATCAATATTGATACTAACAACTGGGAAGGTCCCACATCAGATAAGCATCTGTGGTGAAATCTGACAATCTCAGCTATTAAAGAATTTGAGAACAAAAGACTGAGCTGAAACATGCTGGTAAATATATGGAAGATGGAAACCCTCTTCCTGAGAAGGGTATAAAAGACCAGTGTGGCATGTCTGCTTCTCTAAAGCAGATCAAATGTAGTCATAGAAAAACACTTGTCTAGCACGATTTCATGAGCACCTTGTGTAACAAAGTATGTAGGTCAACCTGTGGTGTGAACTCACACAGTATTATTAATCCCAATATCCAGATAGTCAACCTGCTGCTGCTGCTGCTGGTAAACAAACTTGCAATCAATATAGAATGACTTGCAAGTAGCTTGCAGGCCTTAAGAGCCATACGAGACATTCATCAACATTAAGGAAACCAAATGAAAAGTGTTCCTTAGAATGAAAAGAGTTTAAGATGTGGTCTTACTTGGTCACATACATATTTCACCATGTGTGATGGATAGATGTATAGTGCAATCAGAGAGGAAATTCCAGGAATAGAAGTTAGACCTGCAATTAAGAGGCTTCAAGGTAAACTTTGCAAAGACAAGATTTTTGTAGGTAGATAAGGAAAAGGCTTTGTTCAATATGCAGAAAAGAGTTTGGTATAAACTCCATACACTGTACCTAATATAAGCTATGGACACTTAAGAAGTGAAGTAGAATCACAGACAAATTAACAGAGAAAGTTTTACTTATGACATATGCACTGGAACATACTCTGAGCACACCAGAAACAGAGTTTCTTAAGTGCCTGATGACTCACTAGAGGTAGTCAATAACTTTTGTTACCTAGTTAATTATTTAATTAGGCTAGTTCATTAACGTGTTATATGCTTCAGATATGTGAATCTAAATTTATTGGAGCACGAATATAATCATTTTTGCCTGTGTCTCTATGGGCAGACCTGAAGGCATGTAGTAAGGCTTTCCAGAAAAGGCATTGTTTAAAAGTGCTTATATTCTAAATTTACTTTTTAAACTTCAAAATTAATTAAAAAGGATTTTTCATAAATCAAATTTATATTAATGAGATGTAGGTAATTTTAACTTGTGTATATCTGATATGCTTTTATAATTACTGTTGTATTGAATAATTATTGATAGATCTGGATTAGCAGCAGCCAGTGCTATTATCACCAACTCAAAATCTAGGTTACTTAAGGTGAGCCTTGTAACTGATAGTTTGGGGATCTTGTTGTTTGTAACTTTTGTTGAGCCATGGTGCAACCAACAAGATGGTAAAATTCCCTGCCATTAATTTGATGTGGATGGGTAATATCAAATAATTCTAATCACAACATATATTTAAATTAAACATGAAAAAATTGAAATACTATCATCGCTTACATGGAAAAAGTTGAAATATTATCTTTCAGTATCTTATAAGTTAAAACCTTAAATTATTGACACATTATTAATTATCTTATAACAGCAATGCCTGGAAAAATCATGAATTACATGGAAAAATTTGAGCATGGAAAGTAATATTCTTAAGATTATAAACCTGGAAAATACAGGACAAGTTATTACACCTGTAAAAGTATAGGACAAGCTATTACTTCTAGTATAGTAATGAACAAGAAACTTTTTACTTAAAATATTGCAGCTAAAATTAAAATTTGAATATTAAAAATTATTTTATTATAGTTTACAAATAACATTTTTCCTTATTTAAGTAGAATTTGGCTAATTTACAACCTTAAATACAGAAAAAAGCGACTAATTAGACAAACTTAGAAATTAGCCAAACTGTTTTGTACAATAGATTTAAAAGATGAGAACTGTAAAGAGAGATAAATTAGAAGAACTGGCATTCTTTGCTGCAATATTTTAAATAAAAAGTTTCGTATTCTTTACTTTACTAGAATAGCTTATCTTATACTTTTCCAGGTGTAATAACTTGTCCTGTACTTTTCCAGGTTTATGATCTTAAGAATATTACTTTTCATGCTTGCATTTTTACATGTAATATATATATATATATATATATATATATATATAGATAGATAGATAGATATATATGTATAATATAAATAATATATAAATATATGCATATATCCATACATATATGTACATGTCGCTGACATGTGACGAAAGGGGATCTCTCTTTCTGTCCACTTCCTTCCTAAAGAAAAGACGTGCCTTTTCCTGTCTCCTCTCATGGCTTGTCTACCTAGCGTTTATAATGATTTTTCTATCATCTTGGCTCAACAGTCCTCACCATTTGTTTTAACTGTCTTGTTTTCACTGTCCTGTTCTTGTTAACATTTTCACCCTCCGCAAAAAATCCCAAATTTTATTTAATTTGCTTTGCGGGAAGGACTGTTTCAATGAAGTTGCGTATTGTCCTTGCCTTCGAAACATGGAGTAGATGAAACAGGGACAACTGACGAAGGGGTATACTCTTTATGTTACATGTCTCATTTCTCTGTTTGTTTTTTTCTTTGTTCGAAAAAGTTTGTTTTCTCATTGTGTTTAACGTTTTTTTAATGTATATATACATATATATGTAGGTATGTACATATAAGTATAGGTATATGCATATATTTATATATTATTTATATTATTATATGATCGAACGGCATCCTTTTCCAAGTAAGTTTTATCTGTATATATATATATGTATATATATATATATATATATACATACACACACACACCTTGCTTTAATCATTTTAACAAAAAACTAACTTCATTAGGAGTGTATGGTCATGACCATGGACACTATGTAGCTAACAAGATATGAATGACTAATCATGCAGCTTATTGTCCCATACCAAATCAACATGCTCTCTTGGGGCATAGAATCATGTGCCTGGTACAGGCACAGAGAGAAACATCTGTGACAAATTTGATGCCATTATCCACTTAGTAATTCAACCCTTTTTACTGTAGAAATCAAATATATCTACTCAAAATTACATAACTCTTAACTGCAGAAACCAGTTTTATACACCAGTCTATTTTATTGAAATATGTTAAGTTTATTGAAGTAGCTTGATTTGCAGAAAATACCAATTCTATTTTGTAGCAGATATCTAACATCATTACTGGGATATCAATATGTAATTTTGCAGTTAAAGAGTTAACTTTTGCTATTAAAGAGTTAACTTCTTAAATTTACCCAGTGACAAATGCCATTAAAAACCTAAAGATTCAAAATCAATTGAAAATTACAAATTAGATTATGAAATCTGTCAAGAATATTTAATATTTTACCTGATATGAACAGAAAATAAGCTCACCAGATTCACAGATATTACAAAGATGATGTCTCATTAGTGTTATAATGGTGGAAGTATTCCAGAGCAATGGCTGAAGTTAATAATTAAAGCTGCCTCTACTGAAGAGTTGTGTCTCTAGCACTCACTGTTTTACTGGAGCATCAGAATGACTATAACCTAGCTCTTGTCAACTGAGAGTAGAAAGGGCATGTCATAGTAAAATATTAGTCAATTGAGAGCAAAAAATTAAGGCAAAACAATTTCCATTCCAAAACTGGGATCAAAACTGAATTCAAGGATTTTTCAGCATAAAAACCTTTGGATTTTTATTGAAGAGGCATAAATAACTTTGTTAATCGATGGGAGAAATGCATAGCTGTTCAGGGATCATATTTTGAATAATTAAACCTTTGTATAAGTTCAGTTTTCTAGAATATAGGCATATTTTAAAAATCAGCCATTATTTTCCAATCAGCCTAATAGTTTGATACTTTACAATGCTGAGATTGCATTCTTTAACCTTTGTTACCATATTTCTGTTCAAAAACGCTGCCTTTATTGCAATTAATTTTGAAAATAATGAAGAATTTAGTGAAATAACATTGTCATTATTAAGCTGATGTTTGGAGCATAACTTAGGAAATTTTGATGAAAGACTTTAATTTAGAGTACTTTAAAAAGGAAGTTTCTACCATAGAATCCAGGAGCAGTCTCAGATGGGTTGGTATCAAGATGGTTAAGGTAAGAAGTGAGTTGTTTTGGTCACAATTCTATAGATCAACCTCATCAAAAAGCTATTCAGGTTTTATATTCTTATAAAATTCTGTGGGTCAAAAAAAAAAAAAGAATATCTCAAAACAGGTATCAAGTGATAATACTCACATTGCCTTTTAAATTTTATTTGTGTCAATATCACCTTATAAGCAATCAATATCTCAAAGTGTTCTTTCTAGATGGTACTCCCAGTGCTATTCACTGTGATAGAAGAGTTCAATTTATCACTACAATCAAAGAATTAAGTGAAATAGAATCATCTCTTACAACACCAGAGGTAATGAACAATGAAATACAATATGGAAGTCAATATTGTTAGCTTAAAAGTGAAGGAATTTTCCTGAATCTCATTAGGTAAATGTTGTTTTTGGAGAACTTCATTCAATTTCATCTCTACTTCCAACTTTTTCAATGTCAGTTGGTAGTTGGTGTTTACTTTCTTTAATCTCTTCTGTTTGAAAAAATAAAAAATATGTATTCACATGAAAGTGATACTTTAGGAGAAGCTTAACTATTGGAATAAAACAAGTTTGCCAACATTTGAAAAAGTAATGTGAGAGAGGACACTGACTCGATGTGTGATCTACCATTATACTTGACATCCCCAAGTGAAATAGTTAAGTTTAGAGAATCATATTTAACAATTGCTAACTGAGACAGTTCTCAATTACTGGTATCAGAGAACAATCAAACCACTCACAAACCTTGAATTTGTGATTTTATCATTATGGTAAATTGTAAAAAATATAAAATCTAATCTCAGTTTTTTTTGGTTTCTTTTTAAAAGGAAGTTGTATATTGTTATTCTATTTTCCTTAAGTAGTGTAATATTTGATGGTCCAGTTTTCTTCTTTACTTAAACCAGATATTACACTGTTTTTTTTAAAATTTACTGAATGGATTTTTGGTATCCAGCCCTCTCATAATTAATTTTAGATGAATGGTTTGATTAATCAAACAAAATCCTAAATCTTTTTCATATTTTCATAAGCACTAAGTATATTTTATTGAGCCTACATATTCTACAAAGGATCAATGACTGATGTTATCTCCAATAATAAAAAACTTGTATGATTTTTTCCCACGTTTTATTAATAATAGTATTTTGAATTAATTCTCTGAACAGCATGAATTGTGCATTTCCACGAACCACTTGAGTGTATATTTTACTATGACATGCTCTTTCTTGATATCAAGCACTTTTTTTTTTGTTTGTTAAACTTTAGAACAGAATGATAAAATTATAACTGTTCTAATTTCTCACCAAACCCTTTTTCTCTGAGGGATCAGGATCAATATAAGTTGAATATGATTAATGAAAGACTGCTATCAAAATTTCAACATGCAGTGTGTCTTGCTTAACACATCACTAAAATCAGATTTTTATTTTAATTCTAATGTAATAGACTGGTGCAATACATTTACAACTCAATCATTGATTCTTCTTTTAGCTATTTGCTAAATAAACACATACTCATGTATACATACATACATATACTCACATGCATTTATATATACATATGTACATACATACATATACATTCACAGGGACATTTTTTCTCATTCTCTTTCTTTTCCCCAATACACATTGTATGCTTGTACAGATTGCCTAAAAGTCAATAAAAGAATGGCCAGTAAGGTAAAGTAATCAATACCATTGTACTCAATAAATGTAAACATAGGAAATAAGTTTGCTTCAAGAGAAATATGAGTTTATTTACTAGCTTTATTTATCCATCAAATCATTACAAAATCTTACAAACTAAAACGAAGAAGGCCACTGATGTTATTCTAGGTTGGGCAGAAAACAATACAAAACAAAAAGCTTTTAGAGAATATCTGTTCAATTATCAGAATCAACATAACTAAAAAAGTTGAAAGAAAACAAGTCATAGTAGATGTATTTGAATTACAGGTTTCAGAGGTTCATCTTAGTTCCAGCATGTTATGAGATGACTTTATTTGAATCGAAAGGAAATCTTCATTCATGTTACAGGGTGTTCAGGCTAAATTTCACAGTTAGTATAAAAGGAAAAGAAAACAATATCCCACCCCAAAACAAAAATATTTCAACTTAATTATGGCTGGGAGATAACAGTTTATTCAAAGTGATCACCCTTAGTCCCCACCATGGCCTCAAGATGGTGCATGTATTCCTCACTGTGTCTCTGAGAAGATCTTCAAACACTGCCTTGCTCTTGGCCACCAGCTCAGCCTCAGTGTTGCAGGTAGAGCAGTTGGTGTCTTTCTCAACCATGCCCCACATATAATAATCCATGGGATTACAATTGGGGGAATAAGGAGGCCAGGAATTGGGGCTGGTGAAGTTGTAGAAATTCTCTGAGAACCATTTCTGACTCTTTCTGGAGGAATAGCACAATACTGAGTCTTACTACCACACATATGACCTTCAAGCAGCAAGCCTCTCCAACCAGGGATTGACCCAGTCTCCAGCAGCTTCATATAGCTGTCTGAATTGATTTTAAGGCCCTGTTCAAAGATGTGAGGATGAGTTCCAGCATGCAAATGCAGTCAGAATGTCTGCTGACCACAGCTTCATAGTTTTCATGGCAACTGTCTTACAGCCTTTACAATGTTCATATAGCACTGAGCAGTTGTCATGATGTTGGCATTTTGATACTCAGTGCGAATCATCATGATACAGGTAACTCTTTTCCAATATTCAGATGGCCTCCAGTCCTCGATGTCAGCTTTTTCTCAAATACAACTTTAATTTTTACGCTCTCCATTGCCATTGAATGTTCACCAATGCATTAAGCTGTTCCTGAAAAAAAGAAACATAAAAATTGTCAAATTTAGCCCAAACACCCTGTAGAATGAACAGACCCACAACATGATGTAGTTAGTTGGTCAAATGCCTAGTGCAAGATCAAGCACTCTTACATTAACTCCACCTGATTGAAGGACACACATTATTTAACTAAATACCAACCTAAAGTAATTTTAAAATAAAGATGAATTACTTTGATACCTTTACATGCACACCATTCTACTCCAAGCTAGACAAGTCCCATAATGCCATGAGAACTGTCCTTCTTGTAACAACTAATAAATATTCAAAAAGTACAAATGAACTAGTTTTTGTCATGCACTGTTACCTTCACAAAACTTATTTTATGTAAATCTAGGCAAGCCACAACAAATTGCCAGCAGTCAATAAACAGCTTCTTTGGAAACCATTTAGATTAGATGTGAAAACCTGTAGTTTTCCTGTTTTTAATGTTTTTGTTTTATTGCATTTTGGTGTGAAAGCTATTACCATAGTAGGCTATATTTTTATTATGGTGTTATCATTGACAGAACAGGAAGTTGGAATTTAATTATCTCCATTAGATATACTACACTTTGATCTTAGTCAAAAGGTTAAGTACATATTATTACCATTTGATATAAACATTGATAAGAGTATTACTTCGTTGATTTCTAGCACTTCTCTATGGATTGACAGCACGGAGACCTTAGCGGGGAGCATATAATTGACCAGCCAATAATTGGCAGTTCATATTATTATAGGTACTATACTTTATTTCTGGTCAAAGGCATTTAGACTTCAACAGCAATGTTTTTTTTTCTTTTAGAGAGATATACATATATATACACACACACACACACACACACACACACACACACACACACATATACATCATCATCATCATCATCGTTTAACGTCCGCTTTCCATGCTAGCATGGGTTGGACGATTTGACTGAGGACTGGTGAAACCGGATGGCAACACCAGGCTCCAGTCCGATTTGGCAGAGTTTCTACAGCTGGATGCCCTTCCTAACGCCAACCACTCAGAGAGTGTAGTGGGTGCTTTTACGTGTCACCCGCACGAAAACGGCCACGCTCGAAATGGTGTCTTTTATGTGCCACCCGCACAAGCCAGTCCAGGGGCACTGGCAACGATCTCGCTCGAAAATCCTACAGGAGCCAGTCAGGCGGTACTGGCAACGGCCACGCTCAAAATGGTGCATCTCATGTGCCACCCGCACAAGAACCAGTCCAGGGGCACTGGCAACGATCTTACTTGGCTTGCCGGGTCTTCTCACGCACAGCCCATTTCCAAAGGTCTCGGTCCGTAGTCATCGCCTCGGTGAGGCCCAATGTACGAAGGTCTTGCCTCACCACCTCAGCCCAGGTCTTCCTGGGCCTACCTCTTCCACGGGTTCCCTCAACTGTTAGGGTGTGGCACTTTTTCACGCAGCTATCCTCCTCCATTCTCACCACATGTCCATACCAGCGCAATCGTCTCTCTTGCACGCCACAACTGATGCTTCTAATGTTCAGCTTTTCTCTCAAGATACTTACACTCTGACGGGTATTCACATTGACATTACACATCCAACGGAGCATACTGGCTTCATTCCTTGCGAGCTTACGTATGTCCTCAGCAGTTACAGCCCATGTTTCACTGCCATGTAGCATGGTTGTTCGTACGCATGCGTCATACAGTCTGCCTTTTACTCTGAGTGAGAGTCCCTTTGTCGCCAGCAGGGGTAAGAGCTCTCTAAACTTTGCCCAGGCTATTCTTATTCTAGCAGCTACACTTTCAGCGCACCCACCCCCACTACTAACTTGGTCGCCCAGATAGCGGAAACTATCGACTACCTCTAGTTTTTCACCCTGGAATGAGATAGAAGTTGTTTCCTGTTTGTTTGCAGTCTTTATTGCACCTGAACATCTGCCACAAACAAAAACTAACTTGCTAGTTAACCTGCCTTTGATGTTGCTGCACCTCTTATGTGTCCATAGCTTGCACCGGGTACATCTTATAGAGTTACTACCTACTCCTTTTCTACATACTGAGCAGGGCCATCTACCTGAAGGGGTTTGTGTTTTATCTACCTTCCTACTTATTAGGATTTTGGTTTTAGCTAGGTTGACTCTAAGGCCCTTCAATTCTAGACCTTGCTTCCACACCTGAAACTTCTCCTCTAGTTCTGATAGTGACTCCGCAATTAGGGCAAGGTCATCAGCATAGAGGAGCTCCCAGGGGCAACCTGTCTTGAACTCCTCTGTGATTGCCTGGAGGACTATGGTAAATAATAGGGGGCTGAGGACGGAACCTTGGTGGACCCCTACCTCTACCCGGAATTCATTGCTGTACTCATTTCCAACCCTCACCTTACTGGCAGCATCTCTGTACATGGCTCGCACAGCTCTCACTAACCATTCTTCTATCCCAAGTTTCCTCATTGACCACCAGATAAGGGATCGGGGGACCCTGTCAAAGGCTTTCTCCATGTCAACGAAAGCCAGGTACAGAGGTTTATCCTTAGCTAGGTATTTCTCCTGCAACTGTCTCACTAGAAATAAGGCATCAGTAGTGCTTTTACCTGGCACGAACCCAAACTGCATCTCATCTAAATTGATTCGCTCCCTAATTAGTTGGGCTATGACCCTCTCTGTAACTTTCATAACCTGATCTAACAGCTTGATGCCTCTGTAATTATTTGTATCTAAAGCGTCACCTTTACCTTTGTAGCAGTTGACTATGATGCTGCTACACCAGTCATTGGGTATGACTCCTTCGTGTATCACCTGGTTCGTAATACGGGTGACTAGGCTATAGCCAACACTGCCAGATATTTTGAGCATCTCTGCAGTGATTTCTGATGGGCCGGGGGCTTTCCCGGTCTTCATATTCTTAATTGCTTTATCTACCCTGGTACTATCAACTCGGATAGCTGGTCCCTCTATTGGGTCGACATACGGCAGGCTCTCTTTCTCCCATTCATTCTCTTTATTGAGCAATCTATCGTAGTGGCATCTCCAGACCTCTTTCTTTGCATCCTCATTTAATGCTAGCGTACCATCATCCATGCGAACACATTTCTCTCCTACAACATCACTATTCTCTCTCCTACACTGTCTTGCAACACGAAATACCTCGAGTCTTTGGTCCTCACGGCGCAGAACATTGGCAAATCTTTCCTTATCTGCTTCCCCTCTGGCTAAATAAACCTGTCGCCTAGCCTCCCTTCTGGCACATTGGTACAATTCCCTGCTACCACCGTTCTTCCAGTCCTTCCAAGCCTGTTTCTTTTGTCTAATAGCCCTGTCTACCTCCTTGTTCCACCACCACGTTACTCTGGGTCGGGAGGGGACCTTACACCACCCACAAATCTGGTCGGTGGCTTTCAACAGGTTGTCCCGCAGAAATCTCCAATTGTCTTCCACGTTGTATGATGCTATATCCCCTTCTATTTCGTTAAATGCTTCAAGTAACTTGTCTCTAAGTCTCTGTCTGTTTGCAGGGTCTTTAAGCTTCCACACCCTTCTCCTCCAAGCCTGTCTAATTCTGGGCACCCATTTTGCCTTGATCCCAAAGTCGCTAACTACTAATCTATGTTGTGGGGTACATTCTTCGCCAGGGTAGGTTTTGGCATTTATAAGCCGCCCTCTTTCCCTATTTCTGGCGAGGATGTAGTCGATTTGGCTAGAGTGTCTGCTGGAGCGGTAGGTGACTAGGTGACTGGCAGGTTTCCTGAAGTTGGTATTGCAGACCATAAGATCGGTTGCATCACAGAACTCCAGCAGTCTGGTTCCCTCCTCGTTGCGGGAACCGAAGCCATAGCCTCCATGTATGCCATGGAAGCCTCCAGCACGACGTCCGACATGACCGTTGAAGTCTCCAGCCACAAAGAGAAGGTCCCTGTCACTCGTCGACAAGGTAGTTTGCAAGAGGGTGTCATAGAATTGGTCTTTCAGACCATCTGGTAGCCCCGGTTGAGGTGCATAGGCTGAGATGACAGTAGCTAATCTATGATGAAGCACTAGTCTGATCTTAAGTACTCTGTCACTTACTCTAACGACCTCGATTACCTTATCCACCCATTTCTCCGCTAGAAGTATTCCTACACCCCCGACCCCGTCAGCGTTCCCTGCCCAGAAAATCTTGTACCTGTGTTCTTTGCCTGTGAGGAACCTCGCAGAACCTCCTCTCCATCTTACTTCCTGGATGCAGCACATATCTACGCGTCTCCGTTCAAGCGTCTCAACAATTTCACCAGATCTACCTTTCAGCGTGCCGACGTTGAGAGTGCCAATCCTAACAGTATGGGTCTTGGGGGTGTGGGCCTGTAGCCTGGGAAGGGGAAAAGCAGTGTCGTGTACCTGAAAAGAAAACTTGCAATTGGAAGAATTCATAAGCAAAACAGTACCTACAACCTGCAAACATTACTCAAACTTAATGCGCTACCCAAAGGTAGGGGAGAGGATGGCCAAGGCCACTAGATGGGTTCCGGGAGACAGCCGAGGATGACAGGATGACAGAGGAATGCACTTCCGGTGGAGGGGGTGGGAGGGCGGGTGTACCATCAGCGAGGAGATAGGGCTCTTAATCGTAGATTTTAAATATTTGAGAGACAACAATGCATAAATCGTAATTTTTAAAAGAGCAATGAATTCTAGGTGAATAGAATATATACGTAGCATGAATTTAGGAAGCTTAGAAAATGAATAAGTATGAATTTAAGACAAAAACTGAATTCAATTGAATTTCATGGAGAGAAACAAGATAAATAATAGAGGGCAGACTAAAGCGCGAAGGTGTGAGATGTTTGAGGCCGTAAATAAATAAAAATCTCTATCTTATCTGCATCTTGGAGACTTCGTCGTAGTATGTCAGCGGAGAAGAGATTGAGATAATTTAGAATGGATTTCTCATTTATATATAGCCAGAACCTGAAGACCTTAAGGAAAAACTACGAGAGAGAGAGAGAGAGAGAGAGAGAGAGAGAGGGACTGATTTAGAGAGGATGGAGGGGTAGACAGAGGCATGGCGGGAGAAAAGATCATCATCATCATCATCATATATATATATATATATATATTTATATATATAAAGAGAGAGAGAGAGGGGGGACCAGTCAAGCAGCACATCACGCTGTAATTCTTGGGCTGAGAAATCAACACTTAAAAGCCATAATTTTAAGGAGCGATAAGAATTTTTGAATAAAGGAAGATGGGTAGGGGTGGGTAGGTACCGTCAGCGAGTAGATAGGGCTCTTAATTGTAGATCTTAAATATTTGAGAGACAACAATGCATAAATCGTAATTTTTAAAAGAGCAATGAATTCTAGGTGAATAGAATATATACGTAGCATGAATTTAGGAAGCTTAGAAAATGAATAAGTATGAATTTAAGACAAAAACTGAATGTATATATATATGTATATATATATATATGTGTGTATTTATTTTTTTTTTTATATATATGTATATATATATATGTATATATATATATATATATATATATATATATATATATATATATATATATATATATATATATGTATATATATATATATGTATATATATATATATGTATATATATATATATGTATATATATGGGAGAATATACAAATAATAACAGACAAGGACAGGTGGTGTAAATAACAAAAGTATATATTAGTATGACGCTCGGGAATACGGAAAGTCTTTGACGTTTCGAGCTACGCTCTTCAACAGAAAGAATATGGAGACAAGGAGAAAAACACGGAGAAAAAAAAAATAGAGAAAAAAAAAAAAAATTGAATAGTGTTCAGTCAACGGTCATATATATATATATATATATATATATATATATATGTATATATATATATATATGTATATATATATATATATATATGTATATATATATATAGTTTTAACACTATATTATTTAGAAGTTATAGTTTCATTTCAACATAATATTAGAACTTCGATTGGAATAGTGTTGATATATTTTCGATTATTTTTGATTAATATTATTTGATTAATTATTAATCTTTATAGTTTATAATATCGTTAAAGTTTTTTTAAAATCAAAACTTTGTATATATATATAAAGTTTAACCTTTTATTCTTAATAATTTTTTCTTTCCTAATTTTTTCATTCATAATTTTTTCCATTCATAATTTTTTCATTCATATTTTTTATTATTACGTTTGTAGAAATAAATAATCTTATATTTTTCTATTATTCAATTGATCTTTAATCATAATTAAATAAACGTCTTTAGCTTTAAATAGTATAGCTTTAACTATTACACCGGTTAAGTATGTACTAATTTTATCTTCATTATTATTTTAAACTTAAACTTCGTTCAACTTGTATTTAAAACAATGATAATTTAAAACAATGATAATTTATGTAAGATGTTTTTTGTATATAATATACATGTTATTATAATGGATGAAGGGATGATTATTGAATGGTTATTATTTTGATATTATGATATTTTTTTAATAATTTTTCTATCTTTATATAATAAGTATTTCATATTAATTCATTTGGTACTTATTGTTGGTTGAGATATATATCTAATTATTGTTCTACTTACGATCTGACGAGTAGCTATATTTTTGAATAGAACTTATTTTCGATAATTTCAATTGATTTTAATCGATTTAAATTTCTTTTCTATTTGAAAATTGGTTATGAAACACGTGTAATCTTTTTATTATATTTATCTTATGATATTTACTTTACTTTATATTATACTCATTTATTGTGCTTTTAATTATTAATTTTTCTATATGTGATAGTGGATTTTCATCGATGAGTTCTTGAAAATTGGTTATTTTCCCTAAAACTATATATATTTCATATATACTTTATCTATAAGGCTCAATTTAATTTTAATTTTTTATAAATTGATTTTAATTGAGTTTTTTACCTGTAATTTTGGATTTTGTCCCTAATAATATTATTATATGTATATATATATATATATATATATATATATATATATATATATATATATATATATATATATATATGTATATATATATATATGTATGTATATATATATATATATATGTATGTATATATATATATATATATATATATATATGTATGTATATATATATATATGTATGTATATATATATATATATATATATATATATATATATATATATATATATATATATATATATATATATATATATATATATGTTTGTATATATATATATATATATATATATATATATATATATATATATATATATATATATATATATACATATATATATATATATACCCTATGTGAAAGGCCTCTCCGAAAATATACAAAAGATATGCGGCCCATATGACATCAGGACAGTATTCAAGAGTAATGCAACACTTTGCAAATATCTCCTTCGAGTAAAACCACCAATAGAAGAGAATATGACTGAAGACTGCATGTACTCCATCCCATGCAGCTGTGGTAGGTTATACAAAGGCGAAACATGCCACCCACTCAAAATAACGGTAGACGAACATTGCAAAACTGTGATGCGAGGACATATTGATAAATCATGTATAACTGATCATGTATGGAAAAATAGAGACCACCTCCCCCTGTGGGATGAAGTTAAAATAATAGACAGAGAACACCACTGGAAAATACGGAAACTAAATGAAGCAACACATATACTAGGACACAACAACCTCCTAAGCAGACCGAGTGCAGATATGAGCAGCATATGGGAACTGGTATTAAGGAAGGATAGAAAAATATTAGATTTATAAGCCCTAAAATTCACTTCATAATTGCCCATGGGCATACGGCGTAGTGGTTAAGAGTGTGGGCTACTAACCCCAAGATTCTGAGTTTGATTCCAAGCAGTAACCTGAACAACAATAATAATACTAATAATAATAACATCGAAAAATACCTTAAGAATGAGAATCCAGGTTTGAAATTTCCCCAAGACACCTGAAAAAGGCTGGAGGGTATATCAGCTGAAACGTTGTATTAACAACAAACAGGATGAGGACAAATATCCGTCGAATGTAAAAAAGTAAATTAAAGAATTTTTTAATAAAGCCTGATGCTTATTGTATCCATCCCTTTTGCCGAACCACTGAGTTACAGGAAAATAAATCAACAGGGTGGGGTGGGGGCAAACACAATCCTCTCATAAGGCTTTGGTTGACCTGGGGCTATAGTAGAACATACTTGCCATACATACATATTTGCTATACTGTGGGACTGAACCAGAAACTAGGTGGTTGAGAAGCAAACTTCTTACCATACAGCCATATATTCCACTCTCAAAAGGTAAATGGGTGTAACAGAGCAGGAAAAACTCGCTATTATAAGCAGTAGCAGCACTGTAAAATTGAAGAGTAGTTCATTGATTTGCAGAGCTGAGTTTAATACTTCATATGAGCATAATTCTATTGTAAAGAAAAAAGTGTATTTGTTCAAGAATATTTAGCTGCTACATTTTGCAGATCAAACAACTATGCAGAAACTTTTTATTTATCTGAACAGGATCATCAAAGACTATAGTGGAAAAGGGTTTCAGGTCAACAGGATCATCAAAGACTATAGTGGAAATGAGTTTCAGGTCAACAGAAATGAGTATGGTTCATAGTAAGCCCTAAGACATGGGCAATATCTCACAAGGATCCAGAACTGTTGTTATAGTTGTCATTTTATAAAAGAAAAAAAAAGTTATCGTAAATCCTCGAGTATAGTCCGTCCTTGAGTATAATACACAGGGGATCTTTAGGGGGCTGCACCTCTGAAAAACCTAAACCTTGTGTATAATACACACCCCTTCTCTAACTTGAGTCAAGGAGGTCTATATAATGTCCTTGGTTTGTAAACATATATACGGTAACATCCTATATTATTATTGTATATGTAACATAATGCAAACGTGTAGCTTTTTTGTGCACTTTGTTTGCAGAAAATAAAGAAATAACAGTGAAAAATAAATATTAAGTAAATTGCCTTTACATATTTATCACTATCAGTTACAACCTCGACATCACAAAATGCATCTCAATAAACATTGCCGGACAGCAAATAGAAACTCGGACATTGCTTAGAAAATATTTTTCATTTTTAACCTCGCATATAGTACGCACTAGGGATTTTGACCTTTAAATTTGGGGGGAAAAATGCGGATTATACTCAAGGATTTACAGTATGTGGTCTTTTTTCTTTTTATAAAAAAATATAAGGCGTGGCTGTGTGGTAAGAAACTTCTTCCCAATCACATGATTCCAGGTTCAGTCCCACTGTGTGGCACCTTGGTAGACAAAAACTGAAAGAAGCCCATCATGTGTGTGTGTCTTTGCTTGTCCCCCACTACTGTTTGACATCACTGTAACTTAGCAGTTCAGTAAAAGAGCCCAATAGAATAAATAACAGGCTTAAAAAAAAATACTGAGGTCAATTCATTGAACTAACAAAATTCAAAGGCGGTGCCCCAGCATGACTGCAGTCTAATGACTGAAACAAGTAAAAGATAAAAGATAAAATTACATTGAAAGTCTTTGTAAACCTTTTCAAAATGGTGAAGCACTGCTGAGGATTAGTTAGAAATTTAGTAGATTGATACCTGTATGGGAAGTATGGGTTGCAAAGGAGTTCCAGAATTCTGCAGTTCTTGAAATATTGATGATTATGGTGATGATAGTGGGGTTGGTGGTGAGGAGGAGGTAGAAGAAAAGAATAGGCAAAGAAAAAAAGGAGGAAAAAAGGAAGGAGGAGCAAGGGAAAGAGGAAGAATTAATAATGGTGATGATGGTGACAATAAGATAGGAAGAAATAAAGGATAAACTGATTCTTGGATACAGTATATAAATAAAGGAGAAAACAAATGCTTTGGTTCAAACTACAAGTGGAAGAATTTTTTTTAAATTTGCAAGAATGTTCCTGATTTACAATTTGGATGTATTTTAAGCTTCAGTTAGAATAATACAACATATTAGAGAACTTCTAATACAGCTTAACTGAACATCTCTCTCAGACTATCATTACTATTTTTTTTTTCACATTTTTTTCTCCAGACTTCCTGCTTTTGTGTATGCATGTGTACATATATATATATATCTATATATATATATATATATATATATATATATATATATATATATATATATATATATATATTGTATTTTTGGGAGATTTTTGTTGCGTTTTTTTCTTCCTGTTATCAGCCACATCCAATCACACTACACATTCATCCTGCTACCTAGCACTAACTCCCCAAGTAAAATTTCCAATGCTAAAAATACAAAAAAGAAATGAAAGCGAAAAATACCACCATTTATTTTTTGGAGGAAATAGCATGTAATCTACTGAATACTAATTATAAGCAGAGAGAAGAAGCTAGGAAAGAAAATGTATACCTATTGCTGCTTCATTAATACAAAACAAACAAATAATAATAAAAATAAAACCAAATATTTTTATCTTTTCCCCCTTTATTTCCTTTCTCAGTCCCTTTTGTCTGTTAACACTTGAGAAAACTAGTAAACATTTTGTAATGGAAAGGTGAAAAGAGAAGACATTCTCTACACCCCTATACTCTAGCATTGATATCTGTTTGCTCTTACGAAGTTACCAAAAATAAATTGTAGTTGAGAGGTTAATAAATCAACCAAACTAAAAAGGAAATGAAGTGAAATGTTCTTTATGTCATTGCCAAGAATGCTTCTATTTTTTGTTCAATTATCATTGTTATAATTGAGAATTTGGGATTGGCACAAATGTTACAGTGTTAGTAAAAAATGACTTGTGTTATTCAGTGATGGCTCTTTCCTTTCAGAATTCAAGATCAACTTTGCTTTTCAGGGTTGGCAAAATAAAGTACAAGTCATACACTGGAGTTGGTGTAATTCACTTGCCCCTCCCCCAAACATTGCTGGCTATATGCTAAAATTTGAAAGAATTACCATCCACTATCATCATCAAGTTGGTAAGCTATCAGAATTGTTATCATGGTAGACAAAATGCTCGGCAGCATTTCTTCCAGCTCTTTATGTTCAGAGTTCAAATTCCACTGAGGTCGATTTAGCCTTTCATCCTTTTGGAATCAACAAAATAGAATACTAGTCAAGTACTGGGGTTGATGTAATTGACTTTTACCCTTCCTCTAAATTGCTGGTCTTGTACCAAAACTAGAAACCATTATTATTATTATTATTATTATTATTCAGTAGTTTTATTTTTATAATGTTCTTTCACTTCACTACCAAACGCAGCTCTGTGTGCCTTGGGTATGTGCTGTGGTTTGCTGTGATGCTCTTATGGTTACTGTATTGAAAGTGTTTTGCGTAGGATGTGTACAGTGCCCAGTAGTGCAATTTTCTGTATGTTATATATATTTGTAAGTCCTGGTGTTTTTGTTATGTATTTGTCTGAATATTTTTTATTATACCTAAGGCACCTACTATGATAAGAATTGTTTCTGTTTTTAGATTCCACATTCGAGTTACCTTTATTTCCAGGTTTTTGTATTTTGAAAGTTTCTCCATTTCTTTTAGGGAAACATTGTCATCTGCTGGTATTGATACATCAATTAGAAAGCATTTTTTTCCTTCATGATCTTTGACAATTATATCTGGTCTATTGGCCTTAATTTCTCTACCTGTGTGTATTGGCATATCCCAGAGTATGGTTGCTTTCTCGTTTTCTGGCGTGTGTTTATACCATCTTTTTTCCGTTATTCCATAGTGTTGGCATAGCTTCCAGTGTATATAGGTCCCAGCTCTGTCGTGTCTGTGAATATATTCCTTCTTAGCCAGGACTGGGCAGCCAGAGATAATATGGTTTATTGTTTCTTGTCCATCACCACATATTCTGCAGTTAATTGCTATGTTTCTTTTCATTATATGTTTTTAGTAATTTCTGATGGGGACACTTTGGTCTTGTGCAGCAATTAAAAATCCTTCAGTCTCTGCTTTGAGTCCTGAGCTTCTCAACAATTGTTGGGATTTTTCTCTGTCTATTTCTTTTGCATTTAGTTTAGCCCAGTATTTACCATGTAGGGGCTTTTCTTGCCATCGTTTCATCATGGTCCGTTGCTGTTCTAGTTTTAGTTTGGATTTCATTTGTTTTATAGCTTTTGTTGTTTCTTCTTCTTCTTCTTCTTCTTCTTCTTCTTCTTCTTCTTCTTCTTCTTCTTCTTCTTCTTCTTCTTCTTCTTCGTATTTGTTAGGTAGTATGATTTCTTGTTTGTATTTGTCAGCTTCCTTAAATATTGAAAACAGTTTTTTGTTTTGCTCGTGTTTTGTGGCTATTTGTATTAGTTTTCCTTGCTTCTGAAGTAGGTATTTTTGCAGTCCTATGGTGGTTATTTTATAATAATTTTCCAGCTGTATAAGACCCCTACCACCTTCTGTACATTGTATATATAACCTTTCTATGTCAGATTTTGGGTGGTGCATCCTAGAACCTGTCATTTTTCTTGTTTTCCTGTCTATTTTAGATAGTTCGTTTAGTGTCCAGTTAAAGATATTGTAGCTGTAACTTATAACTGGGATGGCTAAAGTATTAATACCTATTATCTTGTTTTTAGCATTGAGCTCTGTTTTTAGTATTGATTTAACTCGTCTATAGTACTCTTTCTTTATTTTTTCTTTCATTTGTGTGTGTTGTATCCTATCTAGTTCATTGACTCTTATTATTATTATTATTATTACTATTATTATTATTATTATCATCATTATTATTATTGTTATTATTATTATTATTATTATTATTATTATTAAGGCAATGAGCTGGCAGAATCATTAGTATGCTGGGCGAAATGCTTAGCAGTATTTCACCCATCACTATATTCTGAGTTCAAATTCCACTGTGGTTGACTTTGTCTTTCATCCTTTTGGGGTTGATTTAATAAGTATCAGTTATACACTGGGATTAATGTAATCGACTTAATCCCTTCCCCTAAGCTGCCCCTGTGGCAAAAATTTGAAATCATCATTATTGTGGCAGCAGACTGGCAGAATCGTTAGTATGTTGGACAATATGCTTAGCAGCATTCTGTCTGTCTTCACATTCTGTGTTCAAATTCTGCTGAGGTCATCTTTGCCTTTTATTCTTTTGAGCACTAGAGTCAATGTAATTTCACAAATTTTCAGGCTTTGTGCCTAAATAGAAATTATCATTATTATTATTATTATTATTATTATTATTATTATTATTATTATTATTAGGAAAAGATTATTTGAGAAATTATCTGTGGCATTTGTTCGAGTTCTTTACATTCTGAATTATAAAACTTCACCTTCCATTCTTCCAGGGTTGATAAAATAGAGTACCAGTCAAGTACTGGGGTAGATTTAATTGACTAACCATTCTCCCTAATTTTTCAGACCTTGTGTCTATGATAGAAGCAATTAATATTGTCATATGGATGGTCGACAGAAAGAAAAATTAGCCTAAAACTCCAGATTACTGACATGTTAAATAAGATATGTGGCTTTTCTAAAAATCTTTTCGCAAAGTCAGCATGTCACAATTATGATCATTATAACCTACCAGTTGAATAAGTGGAAAAACCATGCAATCAATGGAACGTCAACTCTCAAATTCCATAAGAGGGATAATGGAGTATATGAGCAATGATGGCCTGAGAATTATTCTGAGGACAGGAAGAGTTGTCTCTTTCAGAAGACTTTCAGGCTGGGCATTATGTATGACTTCCAAAAGCTCTGGTCTGATGATGTTACAGTGGGTAAGGAAG
Organism: Octopus bimaculoides; assembly: GCF_046866305.1. Lineage (NCBI taxonomy): Eukaryota > Metazoa > Mollusca > Cephalopoda > Octopoda > Octopodidae > Octopus > Octopus bimaculoides. The sequence goes on from NC_142928.1 coordinate 106,845,592, forward strand.
AGGGCATTACCTGTTCAGGATAAACTCAAAAACTATAGTAGTCTAGCAAAATAATGTTAGCCAAGCCTACATACACTTGGTAATGGATGGACCTTAAATAAAGTTGCATAGACTGGCAACAAGTCAAAAGTAGCTGGATGCAAGTGCAGTTGCTAGTTTTCTATGCAACAGAAACATATGGAGAAATTCAACCACATATGTTGTATAATTGACTGTAGAAATAAAAAAAAAATACAGATGTACTAATCTCCATATTCATTGTAACTATCTTGGATATACACCCAGTAAAATATTTGTAATCCAATGAAGCAAACCCAAGATTTACCCATCAGCTGAAGTACAGTGGGATTGCCACCTCAAGCAATCTCAAGTGCTTGTACGGTACCTGCCTAAATATTTTATCTCCATATATATATTTATAAAACACATAGATATGCGTTCGTATATATATATATATTGTATTATTTATATATATATATATATATATATATATATATATATATATATATATATATATATATATATATATATGTGTGTGTGTGTGTGTGTGTGTGTAACGATAATAATTTGTGTAGTTATAATTGTATGTGCGTTGTAGGATGCGAAAGATGAACAATGCTTGAGGTTTTAAGGAAATATTTATTTACCGTTACATTACAATACCTTGTCTCGACTGGCAGGTTATGATAAATCCAAAAGCATGCGAAGTAAAGTTTGTGGTAGAATGTTTCTTTGCATAGTTTGGTGTATACGAATATGTTAGTAGTAATTCACAGATGGCAATAGAATGATGTTGTAAAAGAACAGAATTAGAGCTAGTGAGAATTGTAGGGTGTTGTCTCACAGTTGCTGACAGTAAACTTCATTTCTCCCTCTGGCCAAGGTTCTAGCTGGTCAGCTAGACTTCGTTCTCACTGAGTCGTCACCATGTGACTGGACTCATTGAGTCGTCACCATGTGACTGGACTCATTGAGTCGTCATCGACTGGTGACTAAACTAAATTTTTGCTTGGGGTTTCCTTGCTTTTATAACGATCCAGAAGGATAGACATATCATTGAGAACAATAGATTTAGTTGGTGGTCTTGTTATCTCTATTCTAGCTTTTGGTGGAGTAGAAGAGGTTAGAAAGGGTAAAGTGGTGAAGACATTATTTCGGGCCTAGCTAAAGGCATCTGGAAAATGTAAAACTGCTGTCAGAGAAAAACCATTGTTCCACCGTGGGAAAAGTTCTGTTGTAGTGTTAATTTAAATTTGGCTATGATGGATCGAATCCACTTCATGCATGCAAGATCCACTACATATATATATATATATATATATATATATATATATATATATATATATATATATATATATATATATATATATATATATATATATATATATATATATGTATGTATGTATGTATGTATGTATGTATGTATGTACGTATCTTTTCTATTCTGTAGTAGTAGTAGTAGGAAGGGAGAGAAAAAGAGGAAAGTAAAGGGAGACAAAAGAGATTAAAATAAAAAGAAGAATGCTGGTAAGAGGAGAAAAAATCTCACTCATACACACACACTAACACATGCATACATATAGTAATGTGGGTAAAAGAAGGATTTGAAAAGACATTAATGTAATGTTGGATTCCTAGGGATGGTGGGGGTTTGTCCTTTTTAGACATGTTAATCTTTCTTTGTTTCTCTTTGGAAGAGAGTGAGAGAGAGAGAGAGAGAGAGAAGTATAAAGAAATAGATTTAGAGAGAAAGAGAGGAGTACTAATGGCAACGGCATCATTGACATAGATTATGCTTATGAATGGGTGGAGAGAAGTTGAGAGGTATATGCAATGGATAAGCTTCAGGAGTGACAAAGCAGTTATGTTCATCTAATTATCTATTATACATAATTTTATGGCAGGAAGATCCCCATGTTGCTAATATCTAGCTCAAGCTTATCCAAATTTCTGGACATAAAAATTAACCATTAATTCTGTCTTCCAATGACTGAGCTGAATGCCTCATCTTGTCACTATTCTTGATGATGATGTTTAGTTCCATAGGCAGTAAGATCAAATTTGTTTCAACAATGATCATCATATCTTTGTTTCAGACATGGTATATCTAGGACTACATTATCCAGTGGCTTACTATGATTTAAGAGAGATTTAGCTTCTGTTTCTAGCAAGCTCAGTGATGTAAAGTTTCCCATGTTGGTTCATTGATCATGTTATTGATGTTGTTGTTATTTGTGCAGCTGTGATTTTTAACTATAAGGCACCATACAATATTTTCTTTGTATATAAGGCAGCGAACTGGCAGAAATGTTAGCACACTGGGTGAAATGCTTGGCGGTATTTTGTCTGCTGCTATGTTCTGAGTTCAAATTCTGCTGAGGTCGACTTTGCCTTTCATCCTTTCGGGGTCAATTAAATAAGTACCAGTTATGCACTGGAGGTTGATCTAATCAGCTTAATCCCTTTGTCTGTCCTTGTTTGTCTTCTCTATGTTTAGCTCCTTGTTGGCAATAAAGAAATAAATATTTTCTTTATATCTCTGCTATTAAAGGACATTTTGTTTCAGCAAAGCCAGTGAAGAGGAGAGCAACAGAAACCAAATCACTACAATATCACAAGAGATATATCAAGATTTAAAGACATCCCCCTCAGTTCTATAAGATTTTATGCCTCAAAACTAGAAACTTTCTCATGTTGCTCCTTTTTGACATCAAATAAAAGTATGTGCAAGTAAAAGAATTCAACTCATTTCTATGACATACTTTTTTCAGTAATAAGCAATGGTTGAAATATGGAAATAAAACCCATCGAAAACAATGAGTTTCTAAATTGATAAACACATTTCTAGCTAACATTTTCATCAAATTCATTAATGTAACATCATCATCAACATTGCCCTTTAATGCTTGTTTTCCATGCTGGCATGGGTTGGACAGTTTGATAGAAGCTGAAGCTAGAGGATTGTGCCAAGCTCTATCCAATGCCTGCTTTCACAAGGTTTCTATGGCTAGATGCCCTTCCTAACACCAACCACTTTACAGAGTGAGCAGGATGTTTCTCAGATGACAATAGTATCAGTTAGACCACCAAGTAACTTGTATGACAAATGTCCCTCATTTGAAGGAGTGTCGTGTCGAGGGAGGTGGCTGTATACCAGGTGATGAGAGGTTAAAGTATGACAAAGGGACAGAAACAAATGCCTAAATAATATATGAAGACTAATTCTTGCAGGTGATTATTGTAGTCAGTTGTACACACTGATTTCAGCAATTATTGGAGTTTAAAATCAAACTGGATGGATAAAAGTAAAATAAGGAACTGCATTATTTAGTCTGGAGTTCTCCAACCTCAGAAATATTCCACAGCTAATAATGGCCATAAGGCCATAAATTTGTAGATAAGATATATTGCCTGGAGAACCAACCCTAGTATAAGACTATTACTTATTTTTATTAACTTAAACTGTAAGAAACAAAATTGATCTTTGCAAGATTTGAACTCAGAGTAAAGAATAATTGAAATAGTGTAAATCAATTAGTGTGACTGTTTTAGCTCCACCAAGTCACTATTAATAATAATTTCTTATAAGCAAAATAAAGCCATACATTTAAGGAAGGAGATACAGTTGAATGAAGCAATGTATTCATATAACCAACGTTTATTTACACTGGAAAGCTGAATGACAAAAATCAACCAAAGCAGAGTTTGAGCTCAAAATGTACTGAGAATTAATACTATAATGCCTTTTTAATGTACCGTTTAACAGTTTCTGCCACCCCATAACTTTTAGTTCTTCTTATCATATTATAATTACAACTAATTTGGCAGTTATTCTGTAATCAGGAAACAAGTCATATGCAGAGAAGTATTTATTGGTTGTTTATCAGTCTTACCTTACTGATAGTTGTAGTACCATTTTTATGATCTTTTGACTTTCATTTTCGATATTTTCTACTTTGCCTTAGTGAAAACTAACCCATATTCAGTTTTATTAATAGCTTTCAAGATACACATTTCCCTCTCTAGCCAATGATATCCTTTATCAAGGTCATAAATTTATCTCTGCAGCCAGCTGAGATCTTTTTCCATCTAATAGTTACTGTTTGTTTTACTAATAGTTGTTGGGGCTATTTCATGTTGTAACAAGTTTGATAGATGCAAAGGCAGCTAAATCAGAAAATAAATTTTCATTATTAATGATGTTGATTATTGCAATTATACAGTCAATGTAAATATTATGCCAAAGCCAAGAAAATAACATAAAGAAACAAGATTGAGTAATTTTCAAAATTTATTCATGATATCTGATTTGTATTTGAGTGAGAAGTTAATTATTCCAGAAGACAAAAAAAAAAGAAAAAAAAGAAGAAATATTTTTTTATTTTGTAATGAAAGAAAGAAAGAGAACAGTCTACAGAGTAAAATGTAAGTTCCTGACAAACCGAGTCTGAAACTTGGCTTCATAACTAGTTATTTCATTTCACTCATAGAAAAGATGGGAACATCACAATAACCCAAAAGAGAGATTGAGGTATTTCATTATCTTTTACTTGTTTCAATCATTAGACTGCAGCCATGCTGGGGCATTACATTGAAGAATTTTAGTGGAATGAACCAACTCCAGGACTTATTTTTCTTTTTGTAAGCCTAGTACTTATTCTATCAGTCTCTTTTGCCAAATCACTAAGTTATTGGGACATAAACACACCAACACTGGTTGTCAAGTGGTGGTGGGGGACAAACATGCATACAAAGACACACACACACATACATAAATGTGCATGTATATATATATATATATATATATATATATATATATATATATATATATATATATATATATATATATGTATGCCAGCATGGAAAGCGGATGTTAAACAATGATGATGATGATGATGATATATAAATATATATATATGTGGTCTGTTGCCATAGTAATGAAGCTAAAGTATGCAGAGTGAAGCCACTTGACACAGATTGACCTTGAACTCTACTGTGCATGTGTACTAAGTTTTAACATTCTAGCTCACTTCTGCTGTTTACAGCAGTGCTTGGAAGGAATGTGCGTAGCATGAGATCGTCACATTGACCATGACAGAGAAAGTTGAGCAGAGAATCGGCAATTAAATTTTGCCAAAAGCTTGATGATAACTGCTCAGAGGCCTATACAAAGTTTTCATCATTCTCGACACAATCAAGGAGATCTTGTGCAATTGAAACCTGATTGTCTTTTTGGTCAGCTCAAAGCAGTTTTGGCATGAATTTGGCAGACATGTGTCTCATACCCAAATCTTCAGTGATAATTGACTGAACTGAACTGTAACTAATCTGCACATTTAACTCATGGATGGTGATTTGACGATTTCCCCCAACAGCTGCACATACATCTGCAATGTTTTTCTCAGTTCTGCTGGTTGCAGATCTTCCAGAACATTCATCACTATTGACATTTTTTCAGCCATCTTCGTAACGTTTGAACCACTTGTACACTTGTGTGCAGCTCATACACTTTCTACAACTTTACGTAGGCCTCAGAGCAGGTATCGCCATGACAATTTTCTCTATCATGGTCAATACAATGATCACACACTACACACGTTCTTTCCAAGCACTGCTGTAAACAGCAGGAATGAGTTAGAACAGTAAAACTTAGTGTAGATGCACAGCAGATTCCAGGGTCAATCTGAGCCAAGCTGCTTCACTCTGCGTGCTTTAGCTTTGTTACTATGGCAACAGTCCGAATACTTATTGATCAGACCTCGTGTATGACAGGCTTCTTTCAGTTTCTGTCCACCAAACAGGCTTAGAAGGCCTTGGTTGGCCCAGGGCTAACTCAGAATGTAAAGCATCAGAAGAAACACAGAAAGGTATTTTGTCTGATGCAATAACAATTCTGTTTGCTTGCTGAACTAAATAATGCCAATGAAACAGTCTAATTTTATATTTTGGAATAAATTGGCAGTTTTTGATTTTTCTTCAGAAAGAAAAGGTTTGAGTTCTTCTCTAAGTAAAAGAGCCGGTATTTACTTCCTTACAAACATACTATGGTATGATGTTTATCTAAACAGCTGATTCATCATACAATTATGAAAGAGGCATTACTATAGGATTGTTTTATCATTTAGTCAAGGAAAGAAGAGGTGGAAGGGGAGTAGCAGCAGCAGTGCTCATGACCTTTATAGGCTCTCCCAGACTGGTGAGACCAATGCTGTTGATGTTCAAGCTGAACTTGTGTAAGTTGATACAAATAGGAAAAATGTGAGCCAGGAAGGAAAACAGGAGATGAAGGATTGAAAAAGTGTGTGTGCGTGGGGGGGGGGCAAGGTAAGATGCAATAAGAATAACCAGAGGAAGGGAGGTGATATTGGGTACAGTTTGCTAGTTCTACTAAAGGAGTAGAGGCTAGAGTGGTAGGTAAGTGTAAGGAAAGCTACATCTGACTTATACATGATAAGACACTTATTCCACATTTCATACCCCACTCAATTTTTAATTAATTTAGAGTCCTGAGTTGTCTTCTTTGCTTTTCTTTAATTATTCATTAAAGCTAATAATTTTTTCTTTTTATTATGAGTCTTAATTTTATTTCATTAAAATAAAGATTTTGGCTCACGAGATTAAGTATGTCAGTTTTCACTTAAGTAGAGACTCATACAGAATGTTATGCCCAATCAACAGCAGATTACTTACAACAAATTCAGCTTGCAAACACAACAACCGGCTTGGATAGGAGCAGTGAGAATTAAAAATATAATAAATAACCAGAATGATAAAACTAGGGAATGCTAATTACTGTCATGTTGTCTTTGTATTTAAGGCGGATATTAGTCTCTCATCTAACTAAAGTTGATTATAAACGTTGCAGGAACAAGTTTCAATAATAAAAGTAATAATAATAGTAATCCTTTCTACTTTAGGCACTAGGACTGAAATAATGGGAGAAGAGGCTAATCTATTATATCAACCCCAAAAGGATAAAACACAAAGTCAAAGTCAGCAAAATTTGAACTCAGAAAGTAAAGATGAACAAAATGCTGCTGAGCATTTTGTCTGGCATGCTAACAGTTCCGCCAGTTTACTGCCTTAATAATAAAAATGATTTCAAATTTTGGCACAAGGCCAGTAATTTCAGGGGTGAGGATAAGCTGATTACATTGACCTCCATACTCAACTGATTTTATCTGTTCCTTTATTGTCCAAAGAGGGCTAAACATACAGGGGACAAACAAGGACATACAAAGGAATTAAGTCGATTACATCAACCCCAGTGTGTAACTAGTCCTTATTTTATCAACCCCAAAAGGATCAAAGGCAAACTAGACGTTATAGGTGGAATTTGAAATCAGAGTACAAAGGTAGATGAAAAAATGTTAAGCATTTTGCTTGGCATACTAACAATTCTACCACAATATATATATATATATATATATATATATATATATATATATATATATATGTATGTATATGCTCAGATAAGAAATTTTGTCTTTTCAACCTCGTTCATGTGTAGATCATAAACCCCACCATTCGTTCTTTATTATCTATCTATTTCTTTACCATGTAAACATAGTTCCGATAGTTTCGTCTTCCTTGTTTGTCTTAAGTTCATGCATATCCGTTAATTGTCACATTTTATTTATTTTATTCAAGTTTATCATTTCGTTAATTCATTCTCTCTAAATTTGTCACAGTTTGGCTGACTGGGAATTCTAAGATTTTTCAATTCTATTTCACGATTTTGGCATTTGCTGTTTCATTAAATTATGTTACCCAAAATCCCAAAGAATATTCTTCTTCCTCGTGTTGTATTTATTGCCTGACCACCTAACTTTGACCCCTCTCTCTCTGCCTCAGTGTCTCTCTCTCTCTCTCTCTCTCTCTCTCTCTCTCTCTCGATTTACCACTTGATTTGCCAACACTTCCCCCTCTCCCACCATCCCCACCCTATATAAACCAGTGCATGCTCTGTTTCCCCTACTCAAATTTTAACTCCTCTGCTGATAGAATACGAATTTCAGAAGATGCTCAGATAAGAAATTTTGTCTTTTCAACCTCGTTCATGTATTCCTGTTTTTGCGTAGATCATAAACCGCTACATTCATTCTTTATTATCTATCTATTTCTTTACCATGTAAACATAGTTCCGATAGCTTCGTCTTCCATGTTTGTCCTTGTGGTGTATGCGAGTGATTTGTAGTAAACGGCTTACCTCGTCTTCCTTCCACCGCACGAGCATGTCCTGTGGTATCCTGCCCTCACGCCTGGCCCGACCCAAAGAATGCTAGAAATAGCAGCTGCCTCTCCCTCACCTGGAAGATCGCCTTGCAAGGCTTCACATCGCAATGACCCCACTCGAAAACAGACACAAAATCCCAATCGTGGCTCCCTCTGCCCCTCTTCCTCTTCCGGTCAGCTCCCAGTTCTGGTCAACGGTCAGCTCCCCAGTCGCTGACGTCATACGACAGTCTTAAGTTCATGCATATCCATTAATCGTCACATTTTATTTATTTTATTCAAGCTTATCATTTTGTTAATTCATTCTCTCTAAATTTGTTTAAATTTGGCTGACCATAGTATACAAGTGCAGAAGATGCTCTCATCTAAACTTGCTGGCTCATGGTACGCCTGCCCTCCCACCCCCTCCACCTGTACTGGAAGTTCCTGTCCTCTGTCATCCTTTATTGTCTCCCATGAACACTTCTAAAGGCCTAACGCCATCCCCATCCCTACCTAGGGTTTATCGATCATAGTGCATAAAAATGGTGTCGTGTATGCAGGTTGCAGGCTATTGTTTGTTTATGAATTCTGCCAAATGCAAGCTTTCTTTTCAGGTACATGACACTGCTGTCTCTCATCCCAGGGTCTCACAGGCCCACACCTCCCACACCCTCAGAGTTGGCACACTGAACGTCGGCACACTGAACGTCGGCACACTGAATGTCGGCACACTGAAAGGTAGGTCGATCTGTAGAAAAGGCGTAGGTAGAAACTCCATAAGATGTACCCAGTGTAAGCTATAAGAGGTGCAGCAATATCAAAGGAAGGCTAACTAGCAAGATAGCTTTTGTATGTGACAGATGCTCAGGAGCAATAAACACTGAAAATGTGCAGAAAACAACCTTTGCCACACTCCAGAGAGAAAAACTAGAAGTAGTTGATAGCTTCCGCTACCTAGATGACCAAGTTTGTAGCGGGGGAGGGTGCACTGAAAGTGTAGCTGTTAGAATAAGAATAGCCTGGGCAAAGTTTAGAGAGCTCTTACCTCTGCTTGTGACAAAGGGCTTCTCACTCAGAGTAAAAAGCAGACTGTATGACGCATGTGTACAAACAGCCATGCTACATGGTAGTGAAACATGGACTGTAACTGCTGAAGACATGCGTAAGCTCACAAGAAACGAAGCCAGTATGCTCTGATGGATGTGTAATGTCAGTGTGCATACTCGACAGAGTGTAAGTACCTTGAGAGAAAAGTTAGACCTAAGAAGCATCAGTTGTGGTGTACAGGAAAGACGATTGTGCTAGTATGGTCATGTGGTGAGAATGGATGAGGATAGCTGTGTGAAAAAGTGCCACACCCTAGCAGGTGAGGGAACCTGTGGAAGAGGTAGACCTGGGATGAGGTGGTGAAGCATGACCTTCAAATATTAGGCTTCACCGAGGCAATGACTAGTGACCGAGACCTTTGGAAATATGCAGTGCGTGAGAAGACCCGGCAAGCCAAGTGAGTGCATAATCTGTGGCCTCTTCTTAGAAGTTACAAAGATTCCTTCATGGGCACTTCACACCCACAATTTAGTAATTTTTCCTAAGCAAAGACAAATACAGTTGTACTATTGGAAGCTATAGGGTCACCCGAACATAACAGATGAGCATTATTTGTAATTCAACAGTACAACAGTGTAAGACTATCCTTTCAGATATACTTACATTGTGATTTCTGCAATGTGGTGCATAAATTGTCAAGTAAATGAGATGCATCTTTGCCTCCACTGATTCACTTGCAAAGTGTTGAGTAAAATAATTTCGTTGCCGACCTCCTTTCAGTCTTTTTATTATCACTGGGTCACACATAGTCCCCAGTTGGTAACATTGATTTCAAGGCCTTCCCAGATGAGTGACTGCTTGTTCTAAGACATTTATTGATTGCAAATTTTTTCTGCCCAGTTACCCATCGGTATAGTGGTCATTTGCAAACTCCAGAGGCGACACTTTCATTTCCCTTTACTCCAAACGTCACACGTTGTTATTTCAATTGGCTCATGCCCTTCCAATTGCTATAGATCTGTAATGCATCTTACAGCTATGCCTGTCACCTGTATGGTGAGGAATCCTACATTGGGGAGTAGTAACAATGAGGCTAGGGTAGCTGACTGATTATCATGATCATTCGTCTTTTAGCTTCCTGTAGCTTTGCTCTCTTTTACAAACCCAGTGAAGATACATATAGTTCCTATTTCAAAGAAATTCAAATAATACATATAAGACCCAAGTTAAAAAGATTCCCAACAATTCAACTTTTCAGGTTGACATTAGCACACCCACCCCCAATAGGGGCCTTAACGCCCACATTTTTCAGCTCTATGAGCTTCATTTTCAGGAGCAAAATTCTTTTTACAGGGTCCATAACATTAGAATTTTGGAATGTGCGCATAAATATCAGTAGTATGGGATACATGTGTCATGATTAGAATTTTTTTAGGGTGTAAAGAAGGAAAGAACCCTCAAATGCAATTTTGATGAAATTCGAATCATAGGGATAAAGAAGATGATGTCACACATTATCGAGGCTACCATTCTTTCTGGATGTGGAAAAGGTGATGACGTCTTTATTCCAAGAATTCCTCTTACTCCATCAGGAGCAGACATTCCTTTTACATCCAGAAGACTGCAATTCCCCCTTCGTGTCACTTTTGCTATGTCCATTAACAAATCTCAGGGTCAAACCCTCTCTGTGGCTGGTCTTCTCTTGGAAGAGCCCTGCTTCTCACATGGACAACTGTATGTTGGCTGCTCAAGAGTGGGAAGCAAAACAAACCTATTTGCATATGCTCCACAAGGAAAAACAAGGAATATTGTTTACAACGAGGTGTTCTAATCACAACAGCAAGAAAGTATGTAATAATCACCTTCTTTTACCAAACTTCATTGACTTTCATGTATTTAAATTTATATACATATATATATATATATATATATATATATATATGTGTGTGTTTGGGTGTATGTGTGTATATATCTATATATATAAAGATGAGAATGTGTGTCTGTGTGAATCCCTAAAACTCGAGAACTACACAACCAATTTCATTCCAAATTTACACATGCCTTAATTAGGGTCCATGTAGTGTCTTAGGCCAAAAAATTTAAAAAACTTCTTGCATAGTTCGAGCCCACACCAATAACATATCTCCTCCACTATTTCACGTGTCAAAAGTGAAACAATAACATCACTCTACTGTAATGTCAGATACATTCACTTTAATACTGAAACTATTCCACTATTTCAGTATTACGTGTCAAAAGTGAAACAATAACATGTCGCTACTGTAATGTCAGATACTTTCACTTAAATACTTTCAATTTCATACTGAAACTATTAAAGTGAAACTATACTCTCACATATATACAGGCATACTATAAGACCCAAGTTAAAAACATTTCCAACAATTCAACTTTTCTGGCTGACATTAACACACTCACTCCCAATAGGGGCCTTCATTCCCACATTTTAGAGCTCCATGAGCTCCATTTTTCAGAAGCAAAATCCTTTTTAAAGGTTATAGAAGACTGGAATTTTGGAATATGCACATAAAGATCAATAGTATAGGATACATGTGTCATGATTAGAATTTTTTTAGGGTGTGTAAAGAGAGAAAGAACCCTCATGTGCAATTTTGATGAAATTTGAATCATAGGTATTCCAGTTCCTTAAAGAAAATTTAACAGAAAAGTCTCATTCTTCAATTTGTATGTAACATGGGCAACGCTGGGTATCTCTGCTAGTATATAATACATGTATGTATGGATGCCTAACATATATGGAATAATTTTATGTTGCCAGAGATATTTACACCTTTTTATCTTTAACACAGAAGTTGTATATTTGTTGTAAGTTTGCAAGACTGAATGTAAAGAGCTTCTTAAAATTTTAATTTTAAATGGTTTTGATACATTTAACAGTAAAGGGTTTTGTGATGAAACTTCCTACACTGATATATAACAAACATCCTAAACAAAGGTGTATTATGGTCCAATAGTTTCATTGATGCTACTTCTATGAATATTTTAAAGATATAGTCAAAAGAAAATTACATTTGTACATAATTTATGTCATATTTCTACAGCAGAAATGTAACTTCCTACAAATACCCATAATGACTTTGGTGGTAATCAATATTCATCAAATTAACCCTCCCCTACTCTTCTCTCTCTCTCTTTCTCTTTTTCATGCATGCTTGCTCTCCCTCTCTCTCTCTCTCTCTCTCTCTCTCTCTCTCTCTCATACGCACACAGTTCCTCTCTCTCTCTCTCTCTCACTCTCTCATACGCACACAGTTCCTCTCTCTCACTCATACATACACACTCTCTCCTCTCCCCCTCCCCCTCTCTTTCTCTTTCTCTTTTCATTTGCAATCAGATCCAACTCTTTCCATGTGTCTGCAAAATAAATGTCATTTTCTGTTCAAATAGGTTTTTCTAATCATTTATTCTTTGCAACAATCTGATGATTTTTAGGTTGTAAATGTGCTTCTTAACATATCTAAAACATTCTAGGAAACAGCATAATTCTGAATGCACATGGTAGTAAATATTGCAGTAATTCTCTTCCACAATTAATTGATTTGCCATTCCAGTTTGCTGTTGATATTGCACAGGAAAGTAAGACAGCTTTCACCTCTTCGCTGTTCTCTTTATTCAGTTTTCAAAGTTGTACTCATTCCACACACCAGTTCAAGAACAAATAGCTATCATTAACTGGTCTCTGACAGTCTGGTGTTTCATTCTCTAAGAAAACTGCATTTACAGTTTTTTTCCACACTGTATCAATAGCCTGTATAATATTCCATATAGAAAATGTATTTGTTGCTCAATGGTAATATTTTACAAAATTGCATTATTTCCATTATTATCTTTGAAAAATATATATTACAGTATGGCTATGTGGTTAAGAAGTTAACTTCCCAACCACATGCTTGTAGGATCAGTCTCACTGCAGTACATCTTAAACATGTGTCTCATCTACAAGCCCATTATAGCACTGAGCCAGCCAAAGCCTTGTGAGTAGATTTGGGAGAGACGCTAGAAACATCTACTTTATTGTTCAGGTTTCAGTTTCATAGAGAAGAATGCTCTCTACTCATGCCTTGAAGAAGGCCAACCTTATTGAGTTTGAAATACTTGATTGCCAGATGTTGCTAACTAAGTCTTTGTGTTCTTCCTTTGTCAGTGAGGGAAAATGTAATTTTATGTGTGTATGTGTTGGTATGGCTGTGTGGTGAGAATAGGTGCAGGTGTGGCTGTGTGATAAGAAGTTAACTTCCCAACTACATGGTTCTGAGTTCAGTCCCACTGTGTGGCTCCTTGGGCAAGTACCTTCTACTGTAGCCCTGCACTGGCCAAAGCTTTGTAAGTGGATTTGGTATCAATAGATAGAAAGTGAAAGAAGCCCATCGTATGTGTGTGTGTGTGTGTGTGTGTGTGTGTGTGTGTGTGTGTGTGTGTGTTTTGTGTCTGTGTTTGTCCCCCACTACTGCTTGGAAACTGGTGATGATTTGTTTATGTCCCCATAATTTAGCAGTTTAGCAAAAGAGGCCAACAAAATAAGTAGCAGGCTTAAGAATAAGTACTGGACTTAATTCATTCAACTAAAAATTCTTCAACGTGGTGGGTCAGCATGGATGCAGTCTAATGACTGAAACAAGTAAAGGATAAAAGATGTGTGTGTGTGTGTATAAAAGGACGCCCTTCAGTTATGAAGGACCATGTGATTGCACCTAGAAAGTTCCCATCCAAGGCACAAGTCTGGGCGAGATTGTTTGTGGAAGACCAGCAGTCACCCATGCATACCAGCGTCCCCTTTCCACACAACCAGTGTTATCCAAAGTAAAGGTAAAGTGATGTCGCAACTCATTTCTACAGCTGAGTGAACTGGAACAATGTGAAATAAAGTGTCTTGCTCAAGAACACAACACACACAGCCCAGTCCAGGAATCAAACTCGCTACCTCATGATTGTGAGCCTGACACTCTAACCACTGATATATATATATATATATATATATATATATATATGAAGTAGAATAGACTTCACAAACTCCATGTTTCATGTAACTGATCATCAGATAGTCATGTATATTTTAGAACAATGCAGTGGTTTATAAGCATTTATAAGTATTCATGATCACTAACTCATTGGGTAAACATATAAAGCTGATTGAGCACAATTACTTTTCAGAATATTGTAATGGAAATCTGTTGGATGAAAGCAATCAAAGGTAAAGGAAAAATATATAAAGATTGATGTGAGTTAAATTAAAATTAAGAATTGGAGAGTGTAACTCATCTGTTCTTGTAGAAATTGGCAGAAAGAAAATACAGAGAAAGAGAAAGACATTATCAAATATAAAATGTTGCAAATGATAAAAATTAAAATAAGCGTGGTTGTATAGTAAGAAGCTTGCTTCCCAACTACATGGTTCTTGGTTCAGTCCCACTGCATAGCATCTTGGGCAAGTGCCTACTGTAGTAGCCTCAGGGTAACCAAAGCCTTGTGAGTGGATTTGGTTGGCCCAAGGAAACTGAAAGAAGCCCGTTGTATGCATATATATATATATATATATATATATATATATATACATACACACACATATATGTGTGTATGTGTATATATACATATATATATATATATATATATATATATATATATATATATATATATATATATATACAGGGTGCAATGGATAAATTGTTGCCATATTATATTTTCAATTTTGTACATGCACATTGGTTGTCTTTGATTTTGTTGACTAGACAGTATAGTAGAGTCAGTTGGGCACTGTCTGTGAGAAAACAGCACCATGATGCAATTCACTCTGCCAGAAATTTAGAAATAACATGCTGTACAGCTCCAATATAAATATTTCAGAGTGTTTGGGTGTCAATCTGATGACAGTGCAATCTGAGGACATGTACCGAGAGTGATAAAGATCAAATATCCAGTCAACATCATGGTGTTTGGAGTGATCACTAGTGATGGTGACTTTATGTCTCCATGCATCTTCTCACATGGCCTCAAGATGGAGGCCTACAATTAAGTGCCTGGAAGAGGGCGGCTGCTGGAAGACCCTATGCCTGGCAACAGGACTCTGCACCATGTCACACAAGCAGGAGAATCCAGTCATGGCTGTCAAACAATTTCTGCGACCACATCACCCCTAACATCTGGCCACCTAACTTCCCAGACTGCAACCCTCTTGATTATTATGTGTAGGGCACAATTGAGTGAGAGACCAACAAAACTCCTTGTAACACCAAAAATGAACTGAAGGCAAAGATTATGGCAGCATTCACCAACTTAAACAAGGAGACAATCCAGAAGAGTTGCAGGAGATTCCAAAGTCATCTGGAGGCTGCGGTTGAAGCCAATGGCGATTTTATTAAATAAATTTACTCTTCAGTATTTCAAGATATTTTTATGTAATTTTGGTAAACATATCTGTTGAAATGAGATGTCGGTGTTATTTTCATGTTTGAGTAATTTAGATGACAATTTATGCACTGCACCCTATATACTAGCAGCTAAGCCCGGTTTCACTCAGTCGGTTTGGATGATGTGGCTGTAAAACCTGCTGTGTAAGCATTCGACTTGTTTGGGCATGCTTACATTAAAAAACAATTTTAGAATGACTTTTTCTGTCAAAACACTAAAAATAACTGACCAACAGAAAAAAAACCCAACCAAGATTCAACCAAATCAAAAAATAAACCCAAGTAGTAAGCGAACAAAGGTGAACCATCCTATTTCCATTGCGCACGCACACGCACACACTCACACACAGATTCACATACCCCCCCCCCCCCTTTAGATACACACACATATATTCACACAGAGTTGAAACACTGTTTGATTTATTTTTTCAGCGCACACTACCAAGTATGACATCACCCCTTCCTTCCTTATTCATCTAATACCTCTTCCTTTCTTATTCATAAGCACAAGAGTATTATTATAGATTATCTCGGTAATCATGGGAGCTATGAAAAAAATATGACATCACCCTTTCCTCCCTTATTCATCTATCACCCCTTCCTTTCTCATTCATAAACACAATAACATTCTCCCACTGCTCTAGGGACCAATTCTGTAAGTTTTTACTCCACTCTAAATGCTTTGCAATGTTTGTTTTTGAAAGTAGTGGTTTTTCTGATTGCAGCCCTCTTGTGAAATTCGGCTTTATGCAGCTCTCAGCAAACAGTTTTTGTGGAAACTGGGTTCTCGAGGTGGTCATTAAGCTGTACTTTTGTGATCCTTTCTAACAATTTGCATATGAGTCTGACAGTCCCTATCTAATAGTTTTGGTTTTCTCCCAGAGTTTTGTTTCAACGAGGAGGTTTTTCCCTCTTTCTCAAAGGCTGTCATTACTTTTGAGACAGTACTTCTTGATACACCAAACATTTCGGCTGTTTTTGTTACGCTAGCACCTGCCATATGAGCACTAACAATTTGACCTCTTTGAAAGTTCAATAGATCTGTCATTTTAATGAATGTTAATTACCTTTTTCTGATGCAATCTGAAAAGAAACAGCAATTTTAGCAAAACATTAAGCAACACTAATAATAAATAAAAAAAAACATAAAAATGAACAAGCTTTTGACAGCTTTATAGATATTTCAAAATTATGATGCTATGATGCTAGGTGTTTCCATTATTTTGTCCAATACCTGTATATACATATACACACACACACACACATGTATATATATATATATATATATATATATATATATATATATATATATACATACATATATATATATATATATATACATACATATATATATATATATACATACATATATATATATATATATATATATATATATATATATATATATATATATATATATATATATATATAATTAATATATAAAAAAAGAGTTTGTATGTTCCTTATGGATTCAAAAACTGAGTTGCTGATTTTGATGTATGAGGTATCAAAAGATTCAGTAGTCTTTCGACTATCAATTAAACTTTATTTTCATTTACATTTTTGCATTACAAAAATTTCATATTACATTCTTTCTATAAGTCACCTACTGTAATTGACATTTTATACCACGAAGATGATGACAACGTCATATTTTCTATATGAGTGTGTATGTGTCTATCAGCGTGGGTGTGTGTGCGTGTTTGTTATGTACGTTAGTCCAATGACTGACAAGTATATGTGTGTATGTGAGGGTGTATGTGTCTGTCAATATACATATATTTTTGTGACATCTCTCACACACACATCTAAAGACAGAGATAGACACAGAGACAGACAGAGATAAGCCTGAGGTGTGCATGAATGTATGTTCATGTGTGTCTGTCTTAGTATATGTATGTGACTGTACCACCCAACAGTGAAATGTGCCAGTTTTGAAAGAGTTTAGTTTAGTTGCAGCCTGATGTTGAATGAACAACAGCATTCACTTTGAAGTGCCACTGTTTTGATTTTCCTTCCCATCATGGAGAATTCTGGTTTAAACAGCATTAACTCATATGCTGAAAAATTATTCTGGTTTTTATAACCAGCATGAAGATTTGACTGATTTGTCAGCACTCACAATACTTGCAAATATATCTGAAAAAAATGTCATTCTGGTATAACAAATTTGGAAACTTGGTGAAGGAGAAAGCTTTAGCAGCTCTTTCAATATAATTACAGAAATGTTATTCCAGTCTGTATAACCAGTTTGAAGATAATGCTATGCTGCTTTATCAGTGTGAGTATTCGCTACTGTGCAGCCTATTTATTGCATTAGTATTTATTCTACAGCATATACCCTTACATATTTAAAGTATGTAACAAGTGATGTCAAATTGGTTTATGTCTTGCTACAACAAATGCTTTAAATTCATTCACATTCACAACAGCAAACATATTCCTTTATATACACTTTGTTTAGCATTCGTTTAAAAATTGTAAAATAATTAAATAATTTTGTATGAAAAATTGAATTATGCCTTCTGAATATTTTTGGAGCTTCACTTTCTTCACCATCACATTCAATCCTGAATTTTATAACATTTAGTACATGTTCCAGATAAATGTTGACTTTCTGTACTCTGTTACATTGGTGATGCATAGTAATTTTCGCTAAATTGGTGACTTTCCAACTCTGTAATATTTCTTTTGAAAATGTTACCTAAAAAAAGTTTTTATACCATAACTATGCTACAGAAAGTCTGTTTTGCACCTATAATGACTACATTTCGTTTCACTTGAACTTTGTGTGTGTACATTTTGCTGTTTACAATATTATCAACTCTATGAATGTTTGTATGTCTCTGAGTGTGTGTGTGTTTCTGTGTTTGTTATGTTTATAGTAAAGGACATTTTACATCATTTTAATGAGCCCACATCTAATGGAGTAGCCATCCTTATGGTGGGTGATCCCCATGAAAATCCTGATATTCTCATTTGTGCTTGAGATAACAACCTTAAACATGTTTCAGAAACTCATCCCTCTTATGATGCTCTCCAGTATTCTCTTATTTTGAGGAATGGACAAGATGGGTATCATTTCAATATTCCACAGATTGAACCTGTAACAGGAGAGCCAATTACAAACAAAAAGGTCACATCAAATGACTTCTGTTCTTACCAACTGATGTTAAGACCAGAATGATCAAATAAAATTACACATGTATTGTGATCTGTTTCAGCAATACCTGGTTTATATGTATGCTAAAGTTGAGAGTCAGTGTCTCCTCTACATTCATAACAATCAAAAAAGTGAAGGGCTAAAAATTATGTTCTTCTCCAAGATACTCTGAGGACAGATGGTGATACTTAAAACATGGGGCAACGTATAATCGTCCCATCATCATTCACAGGTGGTCCTTGATATATGCACAAACATACACAAGATGCTACAACACATGTCAGGACATATGGAAAATCAGATCTTTTTGTTACTTTCACCTGCAATCCTAAATGGAAAGAAATAAAATCTAACCTTCTTCCAGTGTTGCATCTTCTGGTATTGCAGCTACCCTCCTCAATGGGGGAAGAACTGCTCATTCCATGTTCAAGCTCCCTCTAAACCTTTCAATGAAAGAATCTCAAATGTGCAACATTTCCCAAAACTCTGCAATAGCAACAGTTCTCCAATAAACTTGCCTCACTGTTTGGGATGAGTGTGCTGTTACATTGTGGAGCTTCGGAGGTACTTGACCGTACCCTCCAAGACATAATAAACAATAGCACACTCATAGGAGGAGTAACAGTTCTTCTTGCAGATTTTCAAATGTTGCCAGTTATCTCCAAAGGATCAAAAGCTGGTGAAGTCAATGCATACTTCAAAAAATCATACCTTTGGAGACGTGAAAAAACTTCATCTTACAAGTAACATCAGAGTATTTCTACAAGGTGATCATTTGAGCTTCTTGAGATTGGTAAGAGATATTAACATTCAACTCAAGACTTCAGCCACATAAAATTACATGCAGTCAAATGATACTTAGGGATCTTATGGATAAAGTATTTCTTAATTTATCTGTCAATTACACTGATGTAAACTGGCTGTGTGAAAGAGCTATACTAGCTCCAACTAATGAAATGATTGATAAACTCAGTCATGAACTTCTTCAAAATTTAAGAGATACATTACAAATGACTTTTCGATCAATTGACAACAGTCAATCAAGATTAGGTTGTTCATTACCCTGTTGAATTTCTGAATACACTTAAACCCACTGGGATGCTACTGCATAACGATACTAAAACTGGGTGCTCTCATTATGTTGCTTAGGAATCTTGACCCATCTCACCTGTATAATGAAACTTGCTTAATTGTTACTTCCATGAAGCTCCGTGTCCTTCAGGCAACAATCATAACAGATAGTTACAAAAGAGAAAATGTCTTCATTCCAAAAATTCCTCTCATACCTACAGATGTTCCATTTGAATTTAAGATGCTTCAGTTTCCAGTCAAACTAAATTTTTGTATTTCAATTAACAAATCTCATGGTCAATTCCTCAAGGTAGTTGCACTTGATCTCTCTACTACATGCTTTTCTCATGGCCAGCTCTATGTTGCTTGTTCACAAGTTGGAAGCAACAACAATTTATTCATTTCAACACCAACAAAAAATTACACAATGAGTATTGTTTCTCCTGAAGTGCTTCAAAATTGACAGATATTCAGTTCAAAATTCTATTATTACAGTTTGGATATGTTCTAATAAAATATAGATATCTTGAAATAATTATGAGAATACATCTTTATATTTATTGTTTTGTTTATTAATCTGAATAAGAACAGCAGTAACCCAGGCAATGCTGAGTCATTCAGCTAGTATACATACATATACATAAATACGTACATATACATAAATACATACATAAATACATACATACATACATACATAAATACATACATATGTGTGTGTGTGTATGTATATATATAAGAGACCGAAGCCGCTATATTTATATAAAAAGGAATACCAAAAAGAGGACAAGAACATAAAACATCCAGACAGACAATACAAAAAATCAAGGACGGGTCATTTGGAGTTTTCTTTCTTCAGTCGAGTTCCAGATTATCTTTGTAATTTTAGCTGGAGCAATCTCGAGTATAACCAGCCGAAATTGCAAAGATAATCTGGAACTCGACTGAAGAAAGAAAACTCCGAATGACCAATCCTTGTTTTTTTGTATCATATCTCTGGATGTTTTGCATTCTTATCCCATTTT
Organism: Octopus bimaculoides; assembly: GCF_046866305.1. Taxonomy (NCBI): domain Eukaryota; kingdom Metazoa; phylum Mollusca; class Cephalopoda; order Octopoda; family Octopodidae; genus Octopus; species Octopus bimaculoides. The sequence goes on from NC_142928.1 coordinate 106,866,555, forward strand.
TGGTATTCTTTCATATGTGTATACATATATATATATATATATATATATACACACACACACACATAGATGCATACATTATAATAATCATCATCATCAATTAATGTCCATTTTCTATGCTGACATGGATTAGATGGTTAGACAGAAGCTGGTATGTGAGAGAATTGTACCAGATTCCATTGTATGCTTTGGCATAGTTCCTATGGCTGGATGCCCCTCCTAATGCTAACCACTTTACAGCATGTACTGCACCAGCACCAGCAGGGTTGCCAAGTAACTTGCAAGATAAAGACTCCTCAGCTGAAAGAGGAAGTGGTACTGATGGAGGTGGCTTTGTGTTGACATGCCAGTTGAGAGGTTAGAGTATAATAGTAGCATAGAGAAAGGTGTCTTACTATAGAGGAGATACTTGGCTACCCCAATAGGGAGAAGAAGAGAGAGAAATAGGTGGTAGTGGATATTATGTAATATATATGATGGGTGTCTTTCAGTTTTTGTCTGTCAAATTTACTCACAAGGCTTTAGTCAGCCTAAGGATTTACTAGAAGTCACTTGCCCAAGAGGCCACACAACACAACTGAACCTGAAATCATGTGGTTGGAAAGCAAACTTCCACATCTGTGCTCATATATATATATATATATATATATATATATATATATATATATATATATATATATATATATATATATATATATATATATAATGATATAATGTATGTGTGCGTATGTTTGTGTATCTGTATATACGCATATTTATTGGGTTGTTATAAATGCTTTGTTTTAAAAGCTTTGTGCAATTTTTAATTTGCATAACTTCAGTTATATATATAATAGAATTAATATGACACACGACTTCACATCAGGAATCTTGTAACACAAATTCATATATATATATATATATATATATATATATATATATATATATATATATATATATATATATATAATATAGTTGTATTTATATATGTAGTTGTGTATGTGTGAGTGTAACTGTTACTGTCTCCTTACCATGACATTACATGATAGTTGTGAATGTCATTGTCATTCAAGTGTTGTTTTTTGTTTCCAATCTTCTATGAAAATCTGTGTGATCATGGGAAAATATTAACTTATTTGAAAACAGGTGGGAAGTAGCTGTAAAAAATCTTCTTTAACAAATTCCATTTGATCCATGCAGGCATGGAAAAGTAGATGTTAAAACAATGATGATAATGATGTAAATATATGTATATAAACACACTCATAGGGATATACATATATACATATATATGGACGATGGGTCACTGGCAGTTAGTAAACCTGCAAAGAAGGAGGCTTGGAAGTGCGACTATGAAAGGCTTTTAAATGTGGAGAATTCATGGGAGAGAGTCTGCCTAGTGTGGATCCAATAGAGGGACCCACAATCCAAATGGATAATAGCATGGTAGACAAAGACACGAAAGAATCGAAGATGGGAAAAGCCCCTAACTTGTCTGAATAACTGCTGAGACGCTTAAAATATCTGATGGTGTGGGTTATGGTCTAGTCACCTATATAGTTAATCATGTTGTACAAGAAGGAGTCATACCCAATGACTGGTGTAGCAGTACCATAGTCAACTGATACAAAGGTAAAGGTGATGCCTTAGATAGAAATAATTACAGAGGTATCAGATTGTTGGATCAGGTGATGAAAGTTACAGAGAGGGTCATAGTCCAATTAATTAGGGACAGGATTAGTCTAAATGTGATGCAGTTTGGGTTTGTACAAGAGAGAAGCATCACTCATGCTATATTTCTGGTAAGGCAGCTGCAGGAGAAGTACCTAGCCAATGACTAACCTCTATACTTGGCTTTTGTTGACATGAAAAAAGCCTTTGACAGGGTCCTCTTATCCCTTATTTGGAGGTCAATGCAGAAACTAGCGATAGATGAGTGGTTGGTAAGAGCTGTACAAGTCATGTACAGGGATGATGTCAGTAAGGTGAGGGTTGACAATGAGTATAGTGATGAATTCACGGTACAAATAGGAGCTCACCAACGATCAGTTCTCAGCCCCCTCTTGTTCATCATTGTCCTCCAGGCAATAACAGAGGAATTTAGGATGGGCTTTCTCTGGGAGCTTCTCTATGCTGATGACCATGTTCTTATTGCTGAATCACTATCAGAACTAGAGAAAATGTTTCAGGTGTGGAAGCAAGGTCTAGAATCGAAGGGCTTTAGAGTTAACCAAGCAAAAACCAAAGCCTTAGTAAGTAGGAAAGCAAACAAATCACAAATCTCCTGCTCAATCTGTAGGAAAGGGATAGGTAGAAATTCCATAAGATGTACCCAGTGTAAGCTTTGGACAAATACGAAGTGCAGCAATATCAGAGGAAGGTTAACTGGGAAAATAGGTTTTGTGTGTGGAAGGTGCACAGGTACAATAAACACTAAAAATGTACAGAAAATAGACCCCGTCGAATGCTAGCAGGGTAAGCTAGAGATAGTTGATAGCTTCTGTTATCAAGGTGACCAAGTCAGTAATGGAGGTGGATGCTCCAAGACTAGCTGCTAGAATAAGAATAGGTTGGGCAAAGTTCAGAGAGCTCCTACCTCTGTTGGCAACAAAGGCCTCTCTCTCAGACTGAAAGGTGGACTGTATGGTCCCTGTGTGCAAACAGCTGGGCAAGGTGGTGAAGCATGATCTTCAAATGCTGGGCCTCATGGAGGCAATAACTAGTGACTGAGACCTTTGGCAATATGCCATGCTTGAATAGACTTGTCAAGCCAAGTAAAATCATTGTTGTGGCTGATGCCAGTGTCACCCAATCGTTACCTGTGCTGGTGACACATAAAAGCACCTCACAGAGGCAATGTGGCTAATGCTGGTTTCATGTGCCTGGAACCCATGCCGGTGGCATATAAAAAGTACCTTTTAAATGTTGGGCCTCACTGAGGCAATGACAAATGACTGAGACTCTTGGCAATATGCCGTGCTTGAGTAGAAAACCCATCAAATCAAGTGAAATTGTAGTCATGGCAGATTCTGGTGTAACATAATTGGCACCCATTACATTTTTGGAGTGGTTGGCGTTAGGAAGGACATCGAGCCATAGATACCATGCCAAATCAAACTGGAGTCTGGTGCAGCCCCTCAGCTTACCAGCCCTAGTCAAACTGTCCAACCCATGCCAGCATTGACAAAAGACATTAAAAGATGATGAAATATATATATATATATATATACACACACACACACACATATATGACCATCCATACACATACACATGCACAAACATGTATGTATGATGCAGTCACATGGCTTGTCAGCTCCTGTCAAACCATCCAACCCATACCAGCATGGAAAACAGATATTAAATGATGCTGCTGCTATTGATGATGATGATATGTATGTGTATGTGCATGTTTGACAAGGATGAATTATTTGTGATAGTTATTCACAACGGTTGTTTCACCATCATTATAAAGATATAGCATCTTTTGGAGTGGTGGGATTCCAACAGCAAATATTGTGGCAAATATAGTATGTGAGCTTATTTTTAGTTAAATATTAACAAACTAAATAAATGTAAACAATCACCAGGAATATATAACAGTAACATAATAAACATGTAGGAAAAGTCTTTATATCAACATAAGCAGTTCAAACTAATATGCATAGGCAAAATAAAATAGTACACTGAACTAGAAAATGCAAAAGCAACAATTACAGCTGGCTGAATAATTAGCATCTTGTTGTATTAGCTGATTGTTTGATTCTTATCAATAGTATATATGTTCAAAATAACAATATCATCTAAGCTGAAACAACTCCCCCATAACACTATATCTTTGCTCTGATTATTTTATTGTTAATAGACTAGCTACTTATATATCATCTCCACCCAAGTCCACCTGGCCTCCTTGTTCTCCTCCTTGCATTACTCCTACTGTAGCCTTACTGCTCCAGCCTCATACTCAGGGTCACCATAGCATTATAGGCTCTTGGGTAAATAATGTACTGGGCCCTATAGTATTTATTTATTGATGGATAGCCACAGCATAAATAGATCAAAACTGGGCTCTTAGACCTGTAAGGCTTACCCACCTGGGCAACTACCCAGTTTATCCAAGCCCTTAGACAGCACTGCTCACACTCATCACTTTTGTGAATCTTGCTATATTAAGCCATCATCCTTCTCGAACACCCTTCCTGCCAGTGTATTTCATGTAAACATTAGGTAACAGAGGGAGAACCTGAACATAGACTACATCAATCTCAACAGTTATAGAGGGAATATGAAACTCTCTTTTCCTGATAAGCCATGCAAACCATCCTTAATAGACTATTATTCTGTATTTCCCAGCATTCTAATTTCTACTTGAAAATCTTGAAAAAAAAAAGACAAAAGTAATCGAGGTCCTGGCATTTTCACACACACACACACACACACACACACACACACACACGTGCGTACACGCACACATGTCATGCATTGATGTGTGCATGCACACACACACACACACACACACACATACACACACATACACGTGCATACATGCACACATGTCATGCATGGATGTGTGCATGCATACACACACACACACACACTGAATGGCAAACTCTAACATCAGTGATATTTCTTGCAATCCCTACAAATTACTCAGTGTTCATCAAAATACATATAGCCAGCAAAAAAACTCCTAAACATTTTATTTTATTAATGGTTTAGTGGTATTTTGATCTTGGTCACTTATAGCCAACAATTTTTATCTTACTTTTACATTGCAGAAACACAGTAAGTTTGCATAGATCGTCCTCCTCTGGAATTAAAATTGGGCTTATGAAAATTATAATTATAATCTCCATCCCCTAGAAGGCATAATAAATTTTTGAAACCTATTTTTTAAGAAATAATGTAATGTTCTTCTCAGCAGAACATATGTTATTTAACTGTAAATCGATAATCATAGAAAAGTGAAGTTTACTATTCTCAGCTCAAATACTTCGATGGTCAAATCATTCCATAGTGATATATAATGTCTATCCACAGAGAGGTATGTCTCAGATGATTTAAAATCAGAGTGCTACCTTTCACTCTATGTAATGGTAGAAACTTAAAAACACCAACTTAACACCAGGTATGCCAGTGATTTAATAATATTTGTGCCAAATTTGCATTGAATCTGCTTTTTATTTTTCCTCATTGCATGTAAAAAATAGATTTCACAACCAGCAATAGTGAATGATAAGAAAATATATTTATATATTCAATAGTTTAATGATTTAATCAATATGAATATTGGAATAAATGGCATGTTAGAATCTATGTATACTGTTTGGAGGAAATTTTCTTGTAGGCTACATGTTATATGTTTTGGTAAATATTGAATTTTTTGAAGAGCATGAAAGAAATAGTATTGTTACAATTTACCCCCCCACACACACACACACATACATTTATAGGTCATTGTCATCACTTTTTATGTCCAGTTTTCCATGCTAGCATGGGTTGGACAAGATGTCCTGTTCAGTCAGTTTTTATTGGGGTTGCTGCCTCCTAGATGGGTTAGAGACCATAACTCATTTGCACTTTCTGTTTCTTGAATGTTTTCTATTGCAGGAATGTTATTCTTGTTACCAACCGCTTTACTAAATGTAGTAGATGCAATTCATCATAACAGCAATAACACTAGAGAGGTTGCCATGTTCTCACTAAGTCCTCTCTGCCCCATATTGCCTCTGTTCATTAGCACCAGAATGTTGTTATGCCCTTGACAGGTGAGAGAGAGGGAGAGAGAGAGAGAGAGAGAGAGAGAGAGAATAAGTGATGAAAGAACATGGGTTTAAGAGAATAGTAGAGGGGACCATAAATTAAGAGAACCAGCATGATGGAAGTGAGAGAGTGACAGGAGGATGAGTAAAGGAAGAGAGACAGTGAGACAGCTACATGAAGGTTGTTGATTAGAAGATTCAATAGAAACAGTATGAATGGCATGATAAAGGAAAAAAGAGCGATGGTGAATAAAGTGTTGGAAGAGAGAAAATGGAAGATAGTAATGATGATGTGTGATGGTAAGGAAGTTGGAGTGATGAATGTTAATAATGAGTGACTGTATGCAAGTGTACTAATTAATTTGTATTGATCAAGTGAATTTTCCTTTTTCTCATTGGTATATCTAGTCATTTTATTAATATTATAAAATGTCAGTACTCCTAAATATTTGATATGCCAATGAGAAAAAGTAAGAAAATTTATCAGGTCAACAAAAATAATAATTGTTTGCTGAACTTATCATGACCATGTTAAATCAGTGAGTATTTCACATTACATTTTAATGTGTAAACAACAGTGTCCTTGGTTACAGATTACTGCATTTGTGATGACAAGAGTGACAATAAAGTGTCTATAAAATGGCGTATCTCAAAGGACTTTCTTTCAAGGAGACTGTTTTAATGGTACATTTATAATGCTCCATTTTCTGTATACATTTAAAAGTGAAGTAAAATTGAATGCTTTTCATATATCTGTTTAATATGAACTGACTGGAAGGCAGTGAGGTGGCAAAATGTGTAGTGGTATTTTGTCTGTCTTTATGTTCTGAGTTCAAATTCTACTGTGGCTGACTTTGCTTTTCATCCTTCCAGATTCGATAAAGTAAGTACCAGTTGAGCATTGGGGTTGATTTAATTGACTTACCACCTTCCCCCAAATTTCTGGCCTTGTGCCAAAATTTGAAATTAATATGAACTGACTGATATGATCATGAAAGTTATAATAATCTCTATAAAAGTAGTATATAGCATATCCTCTTCACTTTCCAACGAAATTTTCCATTAGTAACATATCAAAAAAATGTTCAATAATTGTTTATTTCATGGATTTACTGTTAGTTACACGAGCCTGGTAGTAGTTGAGCACTGAGAAGAGAAATTCTTTTAGCTATACATGAAGAGTATTGCCTTCATTTGTTTTTCCCTGTCACATCAGCAATATAATTTATTATCTAACATTCAATGTTAATAGAGGGAATATCAACAACCATCATCATCATCATCGTTTAACGTCCGCTTTCCATGCTAGCATGGGTTGGACGATTTGACTGAGGACTGGTGGACCAGGTGGCTACACCAGGCTCCAATCTGATTTGGCAGAGTTTCTACAGCTGGATGTCCTTCCTAACGCCAACCACTCTGAGAGTGTAGTGGGTGCTTTTACATGCCACCGGCACTAAGGCCAGTCAGGCGGTACTGGCAACGGCCATGCTTGAAATGGTGTATTTTACGTGCCACCTGCACAGGAGCCAGTCCAGCGGTACTGGCAATGTTCTTGCTCAAATGTCTTTTCACGTTCCACTGGCACAAGTGCCAGGAAGGTGATGTTGGTAACGATCACGCTCAAATGATGCTATTTACATGCCACCGGCACGGAAGCCAGACAGCTGGTGCTCTGGCAACGATCACACTCGGATGGTGCTCTTAATGCTCCACTGGTACAGGTGCCATCGTTGGTTCCATTCTATTTTGAAACTGGTCTCTACTTTATCATCGTGGTAAGTAGCTTGCTTACCAACCACATAGTTCCGGGTTCAGTCACATTGCGTAGCATCTTAGGCAAGTGTCTTCTACTATAGCCTCAGGCCGACCAAAGCCATGTGAGTGAATTTGGTAGACGGAAACTGAAAGAAGCCCGGCGTATATATGTATATGTGTTTGTGTGTCTGTGTTTGTCCCAACATCGCTTGACAACCGATGCTGGTGTGTTTACATCCCCGTAACCTAGCGGTTCGGCAAAAGAGACCGATAGAATAAGTACTAGGCTTCCAAAGAATAAGTCCTGGGGTCGATTTGCTCGACTAAAGGCGGTGCTCCAGCATGGCCACAGTCAAAAGACTGAAACAAGTAAAAGAGTAAAAGAGAGAGAGAGAAATTAATTTTAAAGACATGTATTTTGACATTTAGGAGTAACTGAATTTACTAATAAGAGAGGCTAAATTATCAGTTCCCATGTTCCAATACAAAATATATGTTACTTCAGTTCAGTCCCACTGCATAACACCTTGGGCAAGTGTTTCAGAGCAGTGGGCATGTCTGTATCGCTAAGAAGTTTGCTTCACAGCTTATGTAGTTCTGGGTTCAGTCCCACTGCATAGCATACTGAAAGGCTTTTAATCAAATCCTATTTAATTATATCACATGACTGACAAAGCTATCAGATGTTATTACACACTACTGGTCACTGTGAGCTTTGCATCATTTTAGCCTTTGAACGATGCTACTCCCACTGGGTTGGTAAGCTAGCCAACATTCTTACCTGGTTGAAAGTTGGACTGGAGCAGCATGAAGTGAAATGTATTGCTCAAGAACACAATGTGCACCCCACTCTGGAATCAAAACCATGATCTAGCAATCTTGAATGCGACAGTCTAACCACTAGGCCATGTACCTTCACATTCAATTACAGGCACACACGCATGCACACACACACACACACTGAGTTAGAGAGAGAGAGAGAGAGAGAGAGAGAGAGAGAGAGAGAGGAGAGAGAGAGAGAGGGAGAGAGAGAGAGAGATAGAGAGAGTCTGATTAGTACTCCAGAGCAAAGTTAAACTTGTAATGAGGTGAATTCCCAACTATGGCTATTTGGTTTTACTAACTTTCATGTTCATCATCCACCATGACCACTTTCTGCTAAAATCAGATTAATATTCCTCACTGACTACAAATAATCAAACTGGAAATACAGACATTTGATGTCTGCCCATTTATTTCCCATACAGGTGCAAGGAATAAATACATAAATGTTGAGTTTGAAAGCTAGACAAATTTGTTAAGTGTAAAGTCATAGGTACTATTATAATTCTAACATATAGTGATCATCTATCTTGAGGTGATGATAAATGGTCACTATTGCTGACATAGTGTTAGAAATGAAACTGACCAAAGATAAACGAATCTTTTCATTATTTCTACTAATAACAATGATTTTTAGTTTTAATATTAATGGTCTCTCACACCTGGTGAAATGCTTAGCAGCATTATTTTCTGTCTTTACATTCTAAGTTCAAATTTCACTGGTGTTGACTTTGCTTTTCATCCTTTCAGGGTCAGTAAAATAAGTACCAGTTGAACACTGGGGTTGATTTAATTGACTTAGCCCCTCCCCCAAACCTGCTGGCCTTGTGCCAAAATTTGAAACCAGTATTAATGGTTTTACTAATAATAATGATTTCTGTTAATAATAATAAGGTGCAGGTGTGGCTTTGTGGCAAAAAGTTTGTTTCCCAACCACATGGTTTCAGGTTCAGTCCCACTGCATGGTACCTTGGGCAAGTGTCTTCTACTATAGCCCCAGACTAACTAAAGCATTGTGAGTGGATTTCATAGATAGAAACTGAAAGAAACTTACTCTGAGTGTGTGTGTGTGTGTGTGTGTGTGTGTGTGTGTGCGCGTGTGCGCACACACAGGCATGCACATGCATGTGTGCACACACGCGCATGTGTATGTTACTGTCTCTTCATTATGACTTCATGTGATGGCTGCAAATAAATGTTACCATCATGCAATTGGTATCTTTCATTTCCAATCTTCTGTAAAAACATGTCTGATCAAGGGAAATATTACTTTATTTGGAAACATGTGGGGGTTAATGATAGGAAGGGCATCTGGCTGTTGAAAATCTGCCTCAACAAATTCTTTCCAACTCATGCGAGCATGGAAAAACGGACATTAAAACGATGATGATGATGAGGAGGAGGAGGAGGTGGAATAATGACTTCTAGTTTTATTAATAATGGTTTTGATTTAATTATAATGATTTCTAGCTGATAATGAAATAATTGAAGGTCACCTGTAATGTATTGTTCAACTCAAGCTAAAATGTTGTAATTGTTTAGTCCCAGGTCAAACCTGATTGAGCAGATAGACCTATGGTTAATGTCATTCTAACCATGATCATTCCATTTTCTCAAGCAAAAATCAATTCAAACTATATTATTCAATGTGACTTGTTTTTTTGTTTTTTTTGTTAAAGACAGTAGGTTGTAATTTTTGTGTAAAGCAAAGAATAGAGTTCCATGTGGGTTATTAATTAAAAGAAAAGTGTTTAATATGGGGTCTGGGGCATCAAATAATGATGTTCTATAAGTTAGTCAAAACAGAGGTGGCAATAGTATTCATGATCACTGAGGGCTCATCCAGACTAATGTGATTAGAGTGGCAGGCATTCAGATTGAACATCAGGTTAGTACCATCTTAAGACATGGGCACACTGGGTTGTTGCTCAGGGGTCTCACAGGCTTAGGAGCCCAATTACGATCTATATGTACTATGTTTTGCTGTCAATAAGTAAATACTATAGAGCCTACTGCATTGATTTACTCAGACAGTCCTGCACCTGGGAGAAATTTCCAGATAAAAAAATTACATGAACAGTGAGGAAGTTCCAGTAGGTTTTAGTTTTGGAGAGAAAGGTTTCTACATGGAAATGTTTAGTGAAGTCTCAAAGGTTAAGTGACAAGGTAGAAGATGAGAGATGAGTATACCAATGTATGCAGATAGCTCTTAAATTGTCTGGAAAGTTCTGAGCATTTTAAAGCTAAATCTTTTAACACTTCATTGAACACACCTGAAATGTAACACAGTTAAAACTTTGGCATTGCTTGAAGTGGTAGTGCATCTCTTCTTTGTTCCTGACTAAAAATAGATTTATTTTTCATTCTGGTTACCCTTTATTGACATTTGAAATGGATAACCAAAAATTTCATATTTGCGTTGTAATGCTTTTCTTTTTTAAAAAAGGAGAAAATACTGCAAAGACTTGCAAAAACATTTATGAAGTTTATGGTGATGATGCTGTAGGTGAATCAACTGTTCAAAGGTGGTTTGCAAAATTTAAAGCTGGAGAGTTTAGCTTCAAAATTGGATGGAGATATTTTGAAGGCAAAAATCAAAGAAAATTCAAATATCACGGTTTGAGAACTTGCAGACAAATTGGAAGTTTCTAAAAGTACAGTTCATGAACACCTAGTGAAACTGGAATATATTTCTTGCTGTAATGTATGGGTCCCTCACAAACTCTCAGAAAAGAATTGCTTAGATCAGTATTCTGTTTGTGATATGCTTTTGAAATTGAATGAAAGCATGCTTTTTTTCAAACAACTTGTGACTGGAGATGAAAAATGGATTGTGTACGAAAACGTAGTGCAAAAAAGACCCTGGAGTTTGCATAAGGATCCCCCAAAACAGCAACCAAAAATGAATATCTATGCCAAAAAAGCTATGCTTTGTGTTTTTTGTGGGATCATAAAGGTATTATTTATTATGAGCTTCTCCCCCAAAACTAGACTATTAATTCTGATGTGTACTGTCATCAGCTGGCTAATTTGAACCAAAAAAATCAAAGAATTGAGCCAGAGGATTGCCAACAGGAAAGGAGTAGTGTTCCAACAAGGCAATGCCCAACCATATGTGTCTTTGACTACCCAAACAAAGTTACATGAACTTGTCTGGAATCTCTTACCCCATCTACCATATTCTGCTTTTGCCTTTACAGAACTCTCATTGCAAGGAAAAACATTTAACGATTTAGATGGAGTCAAAATGCATCTAGATAACTTTTTTCTTCAAAACCAGTCAAATTTTATGCTGATGGAATATTTAAATTGCCTGATAGATGGGCAAAAGTCATTAATAATAATAGAAATCATTTCAATGAATAAAATTTATTGAAAGGTCAATTATTTGTATCCCTTTTTGCATATTAAAAAACACTCAGAACTTTCTGGACAATCTAATACTTCAAAGGAGAATTGGCAACTGTGGTAGTGATAGAGGAAGCAGAGAAAAGGTTAAGCATGTCTGTAATCTAATTCTTGAAGCCTGTTTGGTAACTGAGTCATTGCAAATCTGTTGGATGGCTTTCTTTTGAATGCACTCGTGCTTTTTTTCTTTTTCTTTTTCTTTCTTTTTTTTTTGTGTGTGTAGCAGCAGCAGCAGCAGCAGCAGTAGTAGTAGTAGTAGTAGTATCACCATTACCTTCCATATATGAGAAGGATGTTGCCTGAAATTGAAAAATGATCAGTAATAATTTATCCAAGTTGAGGTATTTCTGGGCCTGAAAGAGGAATTTTAGTTCCTTTATGTAACTTTGGCAATGTTATATGAGTAGTGTTACTATGAATGACCATAAGGCCTAGCATCCATAATAACTTTGAGGATTTAACTGCTCATTGTTCATATGTAGAGGAGGGATGCGGTACAGAACTGTTTCTTTGATATGTCTAGTAGTGTATTTGTGCTGTTTAAAAAATCTAAGTTTTCATGTCATCATCGAAAAGTATTCTAAAGGTCACTGTTTATGGAGTCAGTGTGACTCCATAAACAGTGTGAAGTGTTAAGAATGTAAGTAAATGATACCACCGATGTATGGGAGGTTAAAGGTATATAAATGATGATAATGTTGACATAGGATGTGTGTTGCTGGAAGTAATAACTAGCTGGTCTTTAATGTACATGGGAGGAATGTGGGAGATATAACCAGAGCTTGGGATATTGCCAAGTTTATAGAATGAGAGTTTGAGAGAACCTCAACAACACATGCTATTATGGTATGGTTTGACAGTAAGGTTGTAATGTGAAATAAAGATAGAAGAGCCCATTGGTGGACAACTGGGTATGTTTTCATGAAAGACAGTTGAGGTTTTAGTAGGTGCCAAGTTCAGTAGTAACTGTGCTTTGTCAAGTGCAAGGGACAAAGATTAAAGAAGACATGCTCAAAGTGATGAAAGAACTATTTGTTTACAACCATTTTTATTACCTTTCAGATGTTGTGTGAGTGATAAGTTAGCTGTAGGCAGGTCAGAGAAGTTGTTTGATGAAAAGTGAGTACATAACTGAATTCAGATGGAACTGGAGTTAGAGAATTCAGAATAACAGGGGCACATTAGGATTCTGTTAAATGTGTCAGAGAGCAGAAACTACTTAATGGTAATTCTATGAATGTTTGTTACAAGTATAGATTTGTATGTGTATATGTGTGTGATATGAAAAATGGCTGTTATGCATCTCTGTTATTGATATGCAAGCAGTAATCTAGTGGACAATGCATTTTCAATTTCTAAAACACTGTCATATGTTCAAAGTTGAATTATATCTAGTTGTCTCACAGTTTTCTGCTTACTTATATAATTCTAAAGAAAACAAAATATATAGTTGAACATTTGCAACTTTTGTTTTACTCATATGCTACTCTGTCACCCAAACAACATTTAATTTATGTAGAAATGGCCCGCATAGCTTAGAAGGCAGTAAAGTCTATATTGTTTCAATGAATAATTGTACAAACTATAGAATATTTTAAAATAAAGCAGATAAATATTCTAAATATTTCTATTTCAATACATATAATGCACAGTTGAATCAGCTGAAAGAAGAAATTATGGATTTAAATTTCAGAATCTGATTTTTTTTTCTCATTTTTTTTTAACATATCATTCTGCATAATTTTTCCAAACTTATTGTAGACTCTACAAGCATAAGGTGGTTAAAATTCTTTAATAGATTGGTCTGCATTCATCCCTGTTGCATAAGTTTAGGGCTTGTTCACCTGCTGAAGATTTTTAACAAATAATCATCTCATCGTTTACCTTTTTTCTCTTTTACTTGTTTCAATCATTAGACTGTGGTCATGCTGAGGCACTGCCTTGAAGAGGTTTTAATTGAATGAATTGACCCCAGAACTTATTTTCAAGCCTGGTACTTTTTCTATCTGTTACTTTTGCTGAACTGTTAAGTTAGAGGGATGTAAACAAACCACCAACAGTTGTCAAGTGGGGACAAACACAGATACAAAGACACACACACATAGATATATATATACAACAGGCTTCTTTCAGTTTCCATCTACCAAAAATCCACTTACAAAGCTTTGGCCAGCCCAAAGCTATAGTAGAAGAGCTAAGGTACCATACAGTGGAACTGAACCCAGAACCCTGTGGTTGGGAAGCTAACTTCTTACTACACAGACACACCTGCACCTATGGTGATCTTTCCCTATCTTTTCAGATTCTATCAAAGAAATTGGTTTACAGGTCAGGCCTGACAGAATCATTGCTTGCACACCACTGCAGACTTTGGTTGTTGTTTTGTCTGCTTCTTCATATGATTTTGTGGAGGAATCTGCACTCAAATATATTTGTGCTTCACTATTTGACAGGTTTCTAGGTTGCATAGCTCACAAGTGAAGAGAAGATCATAGAGTACATTGAAATTATAAAACAAAGGAGTACAAGTAGATGAGTCAAAATTGCTGTAAAACATGAGTTGATACTTTGAGAAAAAGGCCAATGCCTACATCTCTTATCCTTGCATTACACAATGCCTTTCTGTAAATCAGTTTGATTGCTTTGACCACTTTTGAAGATATGCCCAATGCCTATATGAAGTTCTACAATAATTGTCTTAAGTTCTGTAAAACGCCTGTGTGAAGTCAATGGAACTTTAATGAGTTTTTAGCCCACTAATTTAATATAATGTTTGGTCATCCTTCGATCGCTGTTAGAATCAATCCAGTGAGGAACAACAACTCGTGTGAGATTTGTGAAGACTTCATGTACATGAGGGATTTATTCCAATCCAGGATGAGAGCATTTACACAGCTTGAACAGTAACATTCAATAGAACAGAATGGAATTTGAATAAGGAAATGTTTTCGTCTTGCCGCATTCCATGACTGGTGAAAGACAATTTAAGAAAATTCAATCAAAGGAAAGTTGTCGTGTAGCAGGAACAGAGATGGAGAAACCATGGCTAGCTGCAGGCAGTGAGTGAGAGAAAGAGGATGTTACCTGTGTGTGCATGTCTTTTATAGCTATGTAATGAGCGTCACCTAGTTGCTAACGATGTGACAGGGAAGATAACTATAGATGACTCTCATTAAAACATGACGGCACTGGATTCAAATAAGGTTGTCTACAGAACTATCAGTAAAAGAGGTTTGCGACTCATTAGATTTCTTAGTAACATATCTAAACATAAATGTTTGCTCCACAAATGTGTGCTATGGTCTGTTATTGACACAGTTGGTTGACAACCACATTTCCCATATGGATGAGGATCTGCTGGCAGTAACAAAAAACCAAGGCTAGAAAGCAAGATGGAAATATTACCCTTTGTTGGTTGTTGCAATGCATATTGCTTCATCATATTTCCAGCTGGGTGTCATATTCTGCTTTGACTAAGCTTGAAGTGGCTTTTGAATCACTGGTAATCTTTCCAATCTGTTAGGCAATACACATACTGTTGGGAACTGCTGCTGCTACTGCTTCAGCCTGTGTTACCAGTCAAATGGTCTTGTGCTTCTAGGTGCTGGATACAGCTTTTAGAATGTACCCTTTTTTTTATACCTGTTGTATATGTGAAATTCTTAATTGTAAGACAATTTGTTTATTAAATGATCATATATCCATAATGGCAGGCTTCCTTTGATTTAGCTGCTAGCTTTTTTTTTTTTTTACAAAGCTTTGAAATTTGCAGGTGCCCTTTTCAAGACAAGTCCATACCAAATGTTTAATGACTAGAGCCATTGAAAACAAGTGGATTTATTTAAGGAATCAACTCTGTCTCTTTCTCTACCCCCCTCTCTCTCATTAGCAATTACTAATATGATTTTCAAAGAGCTAGCTCTACTGGAAGCCTCCTCTTCACACAAATGTATTCTCTCACTTAAGAGAGAACTTTAATATAAACAATGCTATTGTCTTTGACATAGCAATTTTGTGTTATGTATATTGAGGAAATACTATCTATACTACTTATAGGATTCATGTGTCCCTCTTCTCTTTGATTAGAAGCTTCCTGTCAGACTGCGCCATTGCAGTGAGTACTGGTAGTGTTCTTTTCATCCCACATTTTGCTAACGCTGGTGTACTTCACGATTCAAAATTATGTCTGTTGCAGTTTTTCTTCTGAGCAATCTTTTTTGCAACATAACAAACCTTTTCTGTTTGGCTGCACTTTTTGAAACTTTCAAATTCGATGTACTGATGCAATTTTTCATGCTGAATCTCAGGGCCACTTGTTCCAGAAAAAAAAATTCTTTCAAGTTACAGAGGTTTAAAGTTTGATCATTTTTACCCAGTCAGAAAACAAAATTTGGAAACTGTCATTTTGTGCATGACTGCAATAGTAAGACGACAAAACAATAATGTCAACATTGTATAGTAGCTCATGTTTTAAGCATTTGATATGTGAAAAATGACCAAATAAACAAGTAAACAACACATATTTTGTAGTTTTGCGAATTCAGTATGCATTTAAGGTGAAAAAAGAATAAACAATACATTTTGTAGTTTTAAGAGCAGAAAAAGTTGGGTACAAGTACGAAAACACTGTGTAAAATATGTTTGTAAACACGTGGATTTTCATAAATGCTTTTCCAATTCTTGACTTGTTACTATGAGAACAGGCACCTATATGTCTGTGGTTTTTGATTGGCTAAAATTACCCAAAATTTGCAAACTTTAAAAAAGCTATTAAATGTTTATTTATTGATTTATGGTGAAAATAAATTTCATATCAATAATGAGCAGACAAAATTATAACAAATTTGAAATCAATTGGAACAAAATTGAAGAAATTGAAAAGTGGTAGCCAAACAGAAAAGATCTAACATAGCTTCAAACTAAACACAAGTGTATCAATCTCACGATTCTGGAAAGAGAGTAAAAAAATATAGGTAGATACATATTTCTATATATAAGCACACTTACAAATCCTGAAATATATACATACTTGTATATATTTTTATATATTTATACACAAATAAATATCAATATATACACATTTATACATTTTATCTTGGGTTATGAAAAGGCAAAGAATTTTACTTTCACTGAAATTTATGGACAGCTGTTCACAGCCTGTCTAGCTGCTAACCAACTCTTTTGAGCTACATCAAATAGATTCTACTACAGACCTCAGACAACTCAAAAAATTCAAGCTGCTTGCTTCTTCAAACTATTCAACAAGTTGACAAGTGGTAAATTTTAGACAGACATTGCATATCCAAATCTAGCCAATCTTATTCAAACAATTCATTTGCCATTTATTTTCTTAACACCCAAGCCAGTCAGTCATTTCACTCAGTTTCCACATCATCTATACTCTGATAGTGATGCTCCATCTTGGATTTAGCTTGCAATACTTGAAATACATAAGGAACTGAGAGCTAAAGAATCTAATAATATTAAAGTATAACATTGAATCAAACACTAAGATTATATATTAGCCTGTTTGCTAGCTTAGTGGTAAACCTTCAGGCTTTACAATAGTAAGACTGATGGTTGAATCATGCCATGAAAATTTAAATGATAATGAATTCTATAAGATCCAGGTTTATCTATGAATAGTTTAAGGAATCTTGGTAACACTATTATTGGTTTTTGTTCTAAAATTGTTCAATCTTTTGAGAGAAAGTAATATCAATATTAAGTGAAGTAATTCTAATACATAAATAATAGAGAGTAAGTCCTATTGAAGTATAAGTGTCTTAAGCACATGAAGTCTTTTCATGTAATCTGTCTATGGCAGGTAATCACATTGTCTTCATGTAAGAAAGTGAATATAGATGAGCCTGTTTTTTTTTATAAATGACATGTTTATGAAGATTTGAACTCATCACTGCAAGTCAACAAAGTATGCATCATTTTCACAGTACATGTACTACTTGAAATGGTGAAACTAAGTAGAATGATTCATTTAAGTGAGCACAATACCAGTAACAGCAATAAACTATGGATCTCTAGGTCATTAGAAACACCATATTTTTCAACCAGTTGCTACTCTCAAGTAGATTTTGGCTTTTCACAAAACTTCATCCACATTTAAATTAAGAGGCAT